>NC_134503.1:20184401-20530651 GCF_040206685.1 Ascaphus truei
AGGTCAGAGAGAGAGAGAGAGAGAGTGAGGTCAGAGAGAGAGAGAGAGTGAGGTCAGGAGAGAGAGAGAGAGAGTGAGGTCAGAGAGAGAGAGAGAGTGAGGGTCAGAGAGAGAGAAGAGAGTGAGGTCAGAGAGAGAGAGAGAGTGAGAGTCAGAGAGAGAGAGAGAGAGAGTGAGGTCAGAGAGAGAGAGAGAGTGAGGTCAGAGAGAGAGAGAGAGTGAGGTCAGAGAGAGAGAGAGAGTGAGGTCAGAGAGAGAGAGAGAGTGACGGTCAGAGAGAGAGAGAGAGTGAGGTCAGAGAGAGAGAGAGAGAGGAGTGAGGTCAGAGAGAGAGAGAGAGGTGAGGTCAGAGAGAGAGAGAGAGAGAGAGGTCAGAGAGAGAGAGAGTGAGGTCAGAGAGAGAGAGAGAGAGAGGTCAGAGAGAGAGAGAGAGTGAGGTCAGAGAGAGAGAGAGAGTGAGGTCAGAGAGAGAGAGGAGAGAGTGAGGTCAGAGAGAGAGAGAGAGTGAGGTCAGAGAGAGAGAGAGAGAGAGGTCAGAGAGAGAGAGAGTGAGGTCAGAGAGAGAGAGAGAGTGAGGTCAGAGAGAGAGAGAGTGAGGTCAGAGAGAGAGAGAGTGAGGTCAGAGAGAGAGAGAGAGTGAGGTCAGAGAGAGAGAGCAGAGAGAGAGTGAGGTCAGAGAGAGAGAGAGAGAGAGAGTGAGGTCAGAGAGAGAGAGAGTGAGGTCAGAGAGAGAGAGAGTGAGGTCAGAGAGAGAGAGAGAGAGAGTGAGGTCAGAGAGAGAGAGAGTGAGGTCAGAGTGAGAGAGAGAGAGAGAGAGAGTGAGGTCTGAGAGAGAGAGAGAGAGAGAGAGGTCAGAGAGAGAGAGTGAGGTCAGAGAGAGAGTGAGGTCAGAGAGAGAGAGAGAGTGAGGTCAGAGAGAGAGAGAGTGAGGTCAGAGAGAGAGAGAGAGAGAGAGAGAGGTCAGAGAGAGAGAGAGAGTGAGGTCAGAGAGAGAGAGAGAGTGAGGTCAGAGAGAGAGAGAGTGAGGTCAGAGAGAGAGAGAGAGTGAGGTCAGAGAGAGAGAGAGAGAGAGTGAGGTCAGAGAGAGAGAGAGAGAGTGAGGTCAGAGAGAGAGAGAGAGTGAGATCAGAGAGAGAGAGAGAGAGAGAGAGAGGTCAGAGAGAGAGAGAGTGAGGTCAGAGAGAGAGAGAGTGAGGTCAGAGAGAGAGAGAGTGAGGTCAGAGAGAGAGAGAGTGAGGTCAGAGAGAGAGAGAGAGAGTGAGGTCAGAGAGAGAGAGAGTGAGGTCAGAGAGAGAGAGAGAGAGAGAGAGAGGTCAGAGAGAGAGAGAGTGAGGTCAGAGAGAGAGAGAGTGAGGTCAGAGAGAGAGAGAGAGAGAGTGAGGTCAGAGAGAGAGAGAGAGAGAGAGAGAGAGAGTGAGTCTGAGAGAGAGAGAGAGAGAGAGAGTGAGGTCTGAGAGAGAGAGAGAGAGAGAGAGAGAGGTCAGAGAGAGAGAGTGAGGTCAGAGAGAGAGTGAGGTCAGAGAGAGAGAGAGAGAGTGAGGTCAGAGAGAGAGAGAGAGTGAGGTCAGAGAGAGAGAGAGTGAGGTCAGAGAGAGAGAGAGAGAGTGAGGTCAGAGAGAGAGAGAGAGAGAGTGACGTCAGAGAGAGAGAGAGAGAGAGTGAGGTCAGAGAGAGAGAGTGAGGTCAGAGAGAGAGAGTGAGGTCAGAGAGAGAGAGTGAGGTCAGAGAGAGAGAGAGAGTGTGAGGTCAGAGAGAGAGAGTGTGAGGTCAAGAGAGAGAGAGAGTGAGGTCAGAGAGAGAGAGTGAGGTCAGAGAGAGAGAGAGTGAGGTCAGAGAGAGAGAGAGAGAGTGAGGTCAGAGAGAGAGAGAGAGAGAGTGAGGTCAGAGAGAGAGAGTGAGGTCAGAGAGAGAGAGTGAGGTCAGAGAGAGAGAGTGAGGTCAGAGAGAGAGAGTGAGGTCAGAGAGAGAGAGAGTGTGAGGTCAGAGAGAGAGAGAGAGTGAGGTCAGAGAGAGAGAGAGAGTGAGGTCAGATAGAGAGAGAGTGAGGTCAGAGAGAGAGAGAGTGAGGTCAGAGAGAGAGAGAGTGAGGTCAGAGAGAGAGAGAGAGTGAGGTCAGAGAGAGAGAGAGAGTGAGGGTCAGAGAGAGAGAGAGAGGTGAGGTCAGAGAGAGAGAGAGAGTGAGGTCAGAGAGAGAGAGAGAGTGAGGTCAGAGAGAGAGAGAGAGTGAGGTCAGAGAGAGAGAGAGTGAGGTCAGAGAGAGAGAGAGAGTGAGGTCAGAGAGAGAGAGAGAGTGAGGTCAGAGAGAGAGAGAGAGTGAGGTCAGAGAGAGAGAGAGAGTGAGGTCAGAGAGAGAGAGAGTGAGGTCAGAGAGAGAGAGTGAGGTCAGAGAGAGAGAGTGAGGTCAGAGAGAGAGAGAGTGAGGTCAGAGAGAGAGAGAGAGAGTGAGGTCAGAGAGAGAGAGAGAGTGAGGTCAGAGAGAGAGAGAGAGTGAGGTCAGAGAGAGAGAGAGGTCAGAGAGAGAGAGTGAGGTCAGAGAGAGAGAGAGAGAGAGAGTGAGGTCAGAGAGAGAGAGGTCAGAGAGAGTGAGGTCAGAGAGAGTGAGGTCAGAGAGAGTGAGGTCAGAGAGAGTGAGGTCAGAGAGAGTGAGGTCAGAGAGAGAGTGAGGTCAGAGAGAGAGAGAGTGAGGTCAGAGAGAGAGAGAGAGAGTGAGGTCAGAGAGAGAGAGAGAGTGAGATCAGAGAGAGAGAGTGAGGTCAGAGAGAGAGAGAGAGTGAGGTCAGAGAGAGAGAGAGAGAGGAGAGGTCAGAGAGAGAGAGAGAGGTCAGAGAGAGAGAGGTCAGAGAGAGAGAGGAGTCAGAGAGAGTGAGGTCAGAGAGAGTGAGGTCAGAGAGAGTGAGGTCAGAGAGAGTGAGGTCAGAGAGAGGAGGTCAGAGAGAGAGAGGTCAGAGAGAGAGAGAGAGGTCAGAGAGAGAGAGAGTGAGGTCTGAGAGAGAGAGAGAGAGTGAGGTCAGAGAGAGAGAGAGAGAGAGAGAGAGTGAGGTCAGAGAGAGAGAGAGTGAGGTCAGAGAGAGAGAGAGTGAGTCTGAGAGAGAGAGAGTGAGGTCAGAGAGAGAGAGAGAGTGAGGTCAGAGAGAGAGTGAGGTCAGAGAGAGAGAGTGAGGTCAGAGAGAGAGAGTGAGGTCAGAGAGAGAGAGAGAGAGAGAGTGAGGTCAGAGAGAGAGAGGTGAGGTCAGAGAGAGGTCAGAGAGAGAGAGGTCAGAGAGAGAGAGAGAGAGTGAGGTCAGAGAGAGAGAGAGAGAGAGAGTGAGGTCAGAGAGAGAGGTCAGAGAGAGAGAGGTCAGAGAGAGGTCAGAGAGAGCGAGGTCAGAGAGAGAGAGGTCAGAGAGAGAGAGAGGTCAGAGAGAGTGAGGTCAGAGAGAGTGAGGTCAGAGAGAGAGAGTGAGGTCAGAGAGAGAGAGTGAGGTCTGAGAGAGAGAGAGAGAGTGAGGTCAGAGAGAGAGAGAGAGAGTGTGAGGTCAGAGAGAGAGAGAGAGAGTGTGAGGTCAGAGAGAGAGAGAGTGAGGTCAGAGAGAGAGAGTGAGGTCAGAGAGAGAGAGAGTGAGGTCAGAGAGAGAGAGTGAGGTCAGAGAGAGAGAGAGAGTGAGGTCAGAGAGAGAGAGAGAGAGAGAGAGTGAGGTCAGAGAGAGAGAGAGAGTGAGGTCAGAGAGAGAGAGAGAGAGTGAGGTCAGAGAGAGAGAGAGAGAGTGAGGTCAGAGAGAGAGAGTGAGGTCAGAGAGAGAGAGGTCAGAGAGAGAGAGAGAGAGAGAGAGGTCAGAGAGAGAGAGAGTGAGGTCAGAGAGAGAGAGAGAGAGGTCAGAGAGAGAGAGAGGGGTCAGAGAGAGAGAGAGAGTGAGGTCAGAGAGAGTGAGGTCAGAGAGAGAGAGAGGTCAGAGAGAGTGAGGTCAGAGAGAGTGAGGTAAGAGAGAGTGAGGTCAGAGAGAGTGAGGTCAGAGAGAGAGAGAGTGAGGTCAGAGAGAGAGAGAGTGAGGTCAGAGAGAGAGAGAGTGAGGTCAGAGAGAGAGAGAGTGAGGTCAGAGAGAGAGAGAGAGAGTGAGGTCAGAGAGAGAGAGAGAGAGAGTGAGATCAGAGAGAGAGAGAGTGAGGTCAGAGAGAGAGAGAGAGAGAGAGGTCAGAGAGAGAGAGAGAGTGAGGTCAGAGAGAGAGAGTGAGGTCAGAGAGAGGTCAGAGAGAGAGAGGTCAGAGAGAGAGAGGTCAGAGAGAGTGAGGTCAGAGAGAGTGAGGTCAGAGAGAGAGAGGTCAGAGAGAGTGAGGTCAGAGAGAGTGAGGTCAGAGAGAGTGAGGTCAGAGAGAGTGAGGTCAGAGAGAGTGAGGTCAGAGAGAGTGAGGTCAGAGAGAGTGAGGTCAGAGAGAGTGAGGTCAGAGTGAGGTCAGAGAGAGAGAGAGTGAGGTCAGAGAGAGAGAGAGTGAGGTCTGAGAGTGAGAGAGAGAGAGAGAGAGAGAGTGAGGTCAGAGAGAGAGAGAGTGAGGTCAGAGAGAGAGGTCAGAGAGAGTGAGGTCAGAGAGAGTGAGGTCAGAGAGAGAGAGAGTGAGGTCAGAGAGAGAGAGAGAGTGAGGTCTGAGAGAGAGAGAGAGAGAGAGAGAGGTCAGAGAGAGAGAGAGAGAGTGAGATCAGAGAGAGAGAGAGAGTGAGATCAGAGAGAGAGAGAGAGTGAGGTCAGAGAGAGAGAGAGAGAGTGAGGTCAGAGAGAGAGAGAGAGTGAGGTCAGAGAGAGAGAGAGAGAGAGTGAGGTCAGAGAGAGAGAGAGAGAGTGAGGTCAGAGAGAGAGAGAGAGTGAGGTCAGAGAGAGAGAGAGAGTGAGGGTCAGAGAGAGAGAGAGAGAGAGAGTGAGGTCAGAGAGAGAGAGAGAGAGAGAGTGAGGTCAGAGAGAGAGAGAGAGAGAGAGTGAGGTCAGAGAGAGAGAGTGAGGTCAGAGAGAGAGAGTGAGGTCAGAGAGAGAGAGAGAGAGAGAGAGAGTGAGTGAGAGAGTGAGGTCAGACAAAGAGAGAGTGAGGCCAGAGAAAGAGAGAGAGAGAGGTCAGAGAGAGAGAGAGAGAGAGTGAGGTCAGAGAGTGAGAGTGTGTGAGAGTGTCTGAGAGAGACACCAACTGCGCACTGCAACTGTTAGGTATGTATATACACCTTTGTTTTTACTTTGGTGGCCGCGTAAAAATCCTGATCGCCTTGGGGAGCCTTGAAAAAATTCTGATTGCCTTGGGGAGCCTTGAACCGAAAAAGTTTGGGAACCACTGATGTAGGGGCAGCAGGGCCAGGCCTGGGAGGAAGTATGAGGCGCTCCATCATTGAGATGTTAAGTTTGAGTTGGTGGAGAGCCATCCAAGTTAATAGACTTATAATAACTTCAAGAACTATCCTTTGCTCACTTTGAAACTGCCCTTCTAGCGGGTTCTCTTTGGCAATCTAGTTTCCCCACAAGCTGTTTATGATCCCTCCTTTTCTATGGGCCACTAAGCTATGTGCCTCCTCTGAATAATAATGGGAACCATCAGGGGATGGAGTCTTAGAAGTATTGTTTGCCACAAGTTTCTGTCAAGCGCAATGTATGTCGATACCTGTGGAGTGTTTTAGACGGCTGTCAAAAAAGCACCTTATTGTTTTGGCCCCCATCTTTTTCCTATCCGTTCATCCACGCCCAGCTTGCACCTACCCAACACCCTGCAAAGGCCTGAGAGACTGAGCGCTACCATTGTATATAGATCTAATCTGATGTGCCCTCCTTTAGAGCTGGGTAAGGAGGGTTACACGAGCCAGAACCGTTTAAATAGATATAGTAAAGGTATACAATAGGAGCATACATTTTTGTTGCAATCTAGATCAGGGGTGTGCAAACTGAGGGGCGCAAGATTGTTCGGGGGGGCGTGGTGGTTGCAGATGCCCGGCGCTCTTCCCCTAAGGTATTTAAATTAATGCCGGGGGATCGCATGGGGCCTCTGCAACTTCACTTACTTTGTCTTCGGCGACACGTCACCATGGCAATGCGACATGGTCATGTGACGTCACGTTGGCATGGCAACATGATGTCACGTGAGCCCGCAGCGTCATTTGACGCCAGAGAGCAGGTAAGGAATGGGGGGCGCACCCCTGATCTAGATGAATGGCTCTTGAAATAAATGGAATGGGAATATCTGGCCATATCTCAGAAGTAAAGTAAACAATGTATTTAATACCAGAGTATGAGTAATAGCAAAATCCAGAGTCCGAAATTGCTACAGTCACATGGATGCTTCACTAATGTAAATATATAGAGACTTCCTGGTTACAGATCAGGTGGATCCGAATTGTGCAAGTTATTCCCTACGCTTGGGAAATAACAGATGACCTCAAGCCACTTCCAGTCTTTCACCGGTCACACTAAACTGTGCCAACATCTGCGTCAGGTTTAGGCTAAGGCCCCGCTCCCAGAGTCTGCGCACCCGCACTGCAGACAGGCGGTGCGCTGAGATACACAGACCGCGATATGCGGTCTGTAGGGAGCGGGAGCTGGAGCGGGAGGTGGGCGGGAGTGGGAGGTTTGACAGGGAGGGGGGGCGTGGCTTGAGCGGAGGGACCCGCTACTCCCCCCCCCCCTCCCTCCCTCCACGGGCTGCAGGAGGGACCCGCTACTCTCCCCCCCCCCCCTCCCTCCACGGGCTGCAGGAGGGACCTGCTACTGTCCCCCCCCCCCCCTCCCTCCCTCCACGGACTCGGGCTGGAGCTGGAGCTGCTGAAGGTAAAGTTTAAACACACACACACGCAGGCACTCATACATACACACATACACACACACACGCAGGCAGGCACTCATACATACACACACACACACACACACACACACACACACGCAGGCACTCATACATACACACACACACAGACACACACACACACGCAGGCAGGCACTCATACATACACACATACAGGCAGGCAGGCACTCACACTCATACACACACACACACACACACACACACAGGCAGGCACTCACGCACTCATACACACACACAGACAGAGGCAGGCACTCACGCACTCATACACACACACATACACACACAGACAGGCACGCACGCACTCAGACACACACACAGACCGGCACTCACCTGCTTTCACTCCACACTCCTCCCCGCTCCCCGAAGCCTCTCCTCCTCCCGAAGCCTCCCCTCCCCATTGGCTCACAGCCACACCACGTGACGCGTCAACGCTAGGAAACACCATTCTCTTGTGTCTCCTAGCGGCTGACGCGCCACACCGGGACCGGCTCGCGAGGATTCCCCTGCTGGTGGGGAACTCGCGACATAGCCGCCCGCGCCAACGAGCGCAGCGGGACCGAGGCCTTAGACACACGGCCTCAATATTGCTTTACTTTTTAAATGTAAAACTCTTGATACTTCCGTCAGGAGAACTACACGTTCAAAACATGTGTCCAGGAGGTTAAAATGCAGTTCTCCCCAGCACCTAGTCTAACGGTTACAAAGAAAACCTCAGAAGCAAGATGTTACAAAAACGATACCCTTTTAACACTAAAAAAATGGAACAAAAAGAAGATGACAGATTTCGTATAATCTAAAGGCAATAATACAAATTAGTAGTATATCAACTTTTGAAATGCAGTGAACCTAGGAAAATTGCAGTTCGGGGTAGGTGGAAAATCTGCATCAAAAGTACTACATCTAATTCAATCGTTCTAAATCTAGGTTCTGTGACCCATTCAATAAACCTTTCTTTTCCGACACACGTGAGGTATTATGTAATTCAGTGAAAAAAAATAAAGGTTGGCGCAGTCACCCTGAGGGGGCAATTTTTTTGTAGCCAATCAGCAGTGTAATTGGCTTACTTTAAAAGATTAAATGCCCTCTTAATCTCTTTGATGGCACCATCATTTGCTGAATGAAACATGTAAGGGGAAACTGTTGTACTTGCAGGGAGATTATCCGTCCAAACAGTGTTTCCACAAAACGAAGGTAGAAAGTAAAGGTTTAACCTTTTTCTGTGTGCTCATAACATACCTGGTACATATGGGCCCTGGCAAGACACAGAGGCTCTATTGACGTACCAGGTACATCATGGCAACATGCTCATTTTCCAGGAGCTGATCGGGCAGGCTGATCCAATGGAGAGGTTGGCAGGATCAGAACGAGCCTCCTTCCAGTTCCCATCAGCAAGGAAGCAGTGGTGGTCATGTGATCTCTGCTGAAGTGATCACATGACTGCAAATGCCTGAGGCCCAGTGGCACTCTAGGGCTGTCGGGCCACCGGCACTGAAAAGCCTACACATGGTGCTCAACAAATGACGTATTTGGTCACAGCAGGTGAACCAGATTCGAATCCCAATGCTCCATGCGACTCTGAAAAATCACAATGCCCCCTGTATCTCAGGCATTAAAATGAGACTGTAACCTCGGAGCTCATTGTGCCTGCAAAATGCTATGTACAGTTATATGTACAGTGTCAGTGCTATATAAGAAACAAACATTTTAAATGATAACACTAATGGCATTAAATAATGTCCTGCTTGGCACACTTTATTAACCCCTTTGTTGCTCTGCAATGCGTCACTGGCCCATCTGGCAACACAGGGTTTAACTTGTGCATGTAAGGAGCCACCATTAAAACACCCCACTGGTTACACCCTGCATTTTGAAGTTCACCATATAACCGCACCCATCCCACCGCAGAGAAGAAAATGCTGTGATCTATTCTGAGTATGTTTCCGTGCTATTATATAATACCCCCACCGCAGCAGCACCACCCCAGGAGGGTGTGGCTGGGTGGTGCAATGTCAGAGGCCAGGCTATATTTAACTGGGAGATATTCCAGTTCTAGGGATAACAGCAACAGACCCAACATATACAATATTCCTAAATGGAGACCAATATCTGTATGACCTTTTCCCTTTTTGTTGAAGACTCCAGTGTGTGAATGAACCGGTGTGATCGCAACATACAGACACAAAGAGAAGACTTTATATGTACATCCTTTGTATACTATCCTGTTCACTTACTTTATTGTCTTGCTGTGTCCTCTTTTCATGCATCATACATGAGTCACTGCCAAGCTTTTTCAATGCATCCCTTAGAATAGATTCTGCACAATACCATCACCGACACGGCTGTCACACCTTATCTTTTAAAAAGAGAGGAAATGACTCCAAGGTAGAGATGGGCGACGTTTTTGCCAGAATTCAAATACGCCGCAGATTTATCAGCGCCGGTAGGAATTCCGTGGATTAGTCTAAAAATGGTAGATTCAAAGTTTTTCGTCCCATTACTGAAAGCCCATCCGACGGATACAGAATCAGAACCTGCAAACAGAATCGGAATCCGGATCCGCAAGCTTATTTATTATTGGAGCCGATTTATTACTGGAAGAGTACAGGCATACCCCGCTTTAAGGACACTCATTTTAAATACACTCGCGAGTAAGGACATATCGCCCAATAGGCAAACGCCAGCTCGCGCATGCGCCTGTCAGCACGTCCTGAACAGCAATACCGGCTCCCTACCTGTACCGAAGCTGTGCGCACGCGGGGAGACTATAGAGCCTGTTACACATGCGTTATTTACATCAGTTATGCACGTATATGATGATTGCAGTACAGTACATGCCTCGATAAGTGGAAAAAAGGGAGTTCTTCACTTTAAGTACATTTTCACTTTACATACATGCTCCGGTCCCATTGCGTACGTTAATGCGGGGTATGCCTTCAAGTTTGTGCCATGGTGTTGTTCTGCATATCGGATTTGACTTGAATCCACCCACAGATTCTTTAACACAGCAGTGCGCAAAGTGGGGGGCGTGAGATTCGCTGTGGGGGGTGCGCGGTTTACAGAGGCCCCGCGCACGCTTCCCGAAGGCATTTAAATGAATGCTGGGGGAGCTGCAGGGCCTCTGTAAACCTTTACTTGCCTTCATTCAGACGCTCCTGGTGATGCGTCGCTATGGCAACGCGACGGGGCCATGTGACGTGACGTCATGTCGCCAGCACGTCTGAATCAAGGTAAGAGGGGGGCGCGAGGAGAGGGGGAAAACCAGCAGGGGGGGGCAGGGGGGAAATATTGCGCTCCCCTGCTTTAACATCCATGAATCCCAGAGCCCTAGTGACAGATTTTGAAGAATTCTCTCGGCCTAAAGATGATGAAATTCAAGCTCGGATTTCTTTGCGCGGATCGGATTGCGTCTGAAAAGCCCGGGGAAATCCGCGGATCGGATTCAGACAAGTGCGCCCTGCTCTACTCCTACTGCAGGACCAAAAGTGAACGTAGGAGAGCAGCGTTCTAAATAGCCGAGTTATTCATTCAGCCTTTTCAAAAAGGTGAGAAAAAACAAACACTTCAAGACAAGTACTTATTAAAAAAATAATAACGTTTTTAACGTGACCTTTCTATGGGAAACACCTGTGTCTTGGTGACATTGATACAGAGATAGTGACTTAGGTCAGTCCTGAAATCCCCAAGTACATTGTTAAAGAACAAAACAAAAACAAAGAACAGTCAATTTGAAGTCAGTAACACTGATTTCCCACAAGATAGGAATAAAACCGTTATTAAATTTCCCAATTAGTCTTTCTACATTTCACTGTTGTTTAAAAACATGTTTTTTATCTGCATTGCACTGCCTCTTTAACCCAATGTTGCTGCCAGAGGACCAGCAAGGGGTTAAAGGGATTTACAAAGGCCAAGATTAGCCGTGCTTTCAACCTAATAGGAAATCCAATGTGTTGAGGAATTAGGTCACGTATGCAGGGGCCATTTGTCCCAATGTTTCTGTGTCAATTCCAGTCTGTCAATTGTCCCTACTTACCACGAGATTAAAGGCCATGTTTACCAAGTAGTGCTAAGCCTGTTTCCAAATTCTCCATTTGGATAAATAAAAGACTGGATTTCTTTAGGAATGATGTATCCCCAGTGTTAGAAGCATCTATGATGATACACATTTAGTAACATTATTGTATATTTCTGTCCTCCACAGAGCTGAGAGTCCTATGAAATGACACCGCTGTTTATACAAACTGGAACTTCCTGCATCATAAATGACATTATAAAAAGGGGCAACAAGGCAGCCCCCTATTCTACTTAAAAGAAATATATATGTTTCTAACTTCAAAGGCTTTTTAAAATGCAAAAAAAAAAACAAAAAAAAAAAAACCGGGAACCATGTTATTTAAATATAAAATGAGAAAAGAATATCTATTTTGGCAGTGTAGTCTGAATTTAAAGCAGCAAAACGTATAATCTTATATGGTTTTCTTTAAATAAATCAGTTCTGTGGTATTAGATAGTGACTATTTTTTTTGTTTTAATATGAGGATGATTTTTATTGAACTCCATTTTATTCTTGTTTCGTTCTCCCGTGATCAATCAGCAAAATCCTGCTTACCAGGGTGCACTAAATGGCTGCCTTTCAGTTTCAAATCAATCCTCGAGTCAGTGTAACTGAGCAGCTACAATACATAACATTATCTATTGTTATAGTTTACAGCTCAAACTGCTGGGAACATTGGCAACAAATGATCCCAAACAGGAAAGTGTTACAAAGATCTTGCACTGCTGGGGAGGTGTGCTAAAGCCCGCTATAGAAATCAAAGGATGCTCAGTGTATTAAAACTCATTAAATAAATGTTACCTTAGTACTATAAAGGATACATTGTAGCTTCTGAGTTACACTGACTGAAGCAGCCATTATGTTAGCCACAAACAGGATTTTTTTTACAGATTTATAACAGGAGCACCAAACGATTGCCAGTTTAGGTAAGAATGTAGAAATATACATTGTCACACGCTTTACATAGACAAATAAGAAAAAAAATTGTTAGAAAGTAGTATTGCTGCTTTAAAATGATAGTATACTGAACATGTAAGTGAACTGTACAGGGAAGTGCCGTCTCCCGGGGGGGAAACCCCCTACATGGAGCGGAAGAGAAATGAAAGTTTTGTCTTGGCTTAGGGAAAAAAAACGCTCTGATCCTGCCACAGTGCGTCGCCTCCACCTTCAGCAAACTTACAGCCCACGGTAAACCAAACCAGCTACAACCTGTGGGAACAATACTAAAGTGGCTCAGCAAATTCCACTCACAAAGCAAAGATTACGGTCCATGTTTACTAAGCAGTCTTCTGCCATGAGACCCTCCGGCGCTATAAGACACTGCACAGCCCATGCACATGTAAGGAGTCTTCCAGCACCTAGAAAGGTAGGGGGGGGGGGGGGTTGGCAGGGGAGCACTTGGTAAACATGTCCCTAAGCCTTGTGTAGCTGCCTCCATACCCGCTGCATTCACTTCTTCCCAGCGAATCTGTTTAAAACTCAACAAACATATTGCTCCCATAGTAACAAACCCCAAGACGGCCCTGCCAGAGCATAAGGGCGTTATCCCTTTCACTGCCAGGGGAACTTGCAGCGCATTACAGCAATATTGTGATCAACGCCAACTACAGTTCTTAAACATTGCAATGCACTGCAGATTGCAAAGGGTTAAACATTCCTTATGTTCTTGTGCAGATATATCATAATTTTTTTACCAGCGTGCTCCGACTGCTTTTCTTGGAAGCCAATCTCAACAGATTTCTGCAAAAAAGAGCGCTTGTTGAGACCTGAGAGCCGGAAGATGAGGGAACGCGTATGTCGTTGATTAGAGCGTGACAATTAAAAACGGGCTGATTTTTTTTATATTCAGCTTCATTGGATCCAACAGTCTCGTAAAAGGTGCAATCCCACGCAGCCTGCCAAAACCCGCAAAAATACATATACACGTCTGACATAAGGTGAAAAATGGTGTGTGTGTATGTATGTGTGTGTGTATATATGTATGTGTGTGTGTATATGTATGTGTGTGGGTGTATATGTATGTGTGTGTGTGTATATGTATATATATATATATTTCTGCAGGTGTAAGGCAGAGTTCATTTAAGATGCAGGTAAATGGCAGAAGGATTAAGATCCGTGGGTGTCTGATGAACAGCACACACAGGTGTACATTGCAGGTTAGGAAAGCACAGAAAACTCAATTGCACTCACAGACTTACTCACAATGGGACAATGAATGTGGCTATAGCACAACTGAAGGTGACAGTGATGTTCCCTTGTTTCTGGAGACAAATATACAGTAGAAAGGATAAACACAGGTGACTCAGGTGATGCATCCAGTTGAATGGATGTGAGGAGTACCCTAAATGTGTGAGATCACCCCAGGGCTGTTCAGGAACAAGCCAATCTCTTCCCCATCTGTGTTCTCAAATTGACTTTATTCCAGTGGCAACAGTATTGCCATCCCATGCCCTCATAATTCTAGTCCAGCCTTTGTTTTACAAAACCCCATTCGCCATATAACTTGATTTTTAATATATTATAATATACACTGGGATGGCTCCGAAACGTTGGATACCTGTGGATATGGATTAAATACCCTTTCTCCCCCTTCCCCCCCACCCCCGCATCTACTTGTAATGCGGTCTCCTTCCCTGGTCTTTTGATTTTGGTGAAGCATCTTTGTAATATACGATTTATGATGCGTGCACGTGCTAATTGTGAGCCATGTTTTTTGTATATATGGTGTGCTCTCTCTTTACTTGTTCTATGTGCTATATATAGTGATTTAGAGGGGGAGGAGGCCTATGCAAATTAAGTTATCTTTCCTACGCAAGTTGGAAGCAGCCAATCAGTCGCAAGGCGCCCGCCAACAGCAGATTAAATCCTCGTCTTCCATTCAGACCATTAATAAATAAAATACACTTAGTAACCTGACAATCTTTCTATCACATTGGTAGAAAGCATTGGACACTGGTAATGCCTGGACCCGGTGGCAGCAAATGGGTTAATAGTGGTGTTAATACCAGTTTTCGGCAAATCACTTTGGAAGTCAGGAGTGCCGAGTGATATGGAGCCAAATAGCAACACCAATCATGGTTTGACCGACACAACATTATACCATAAGTGTACTGCATATAAATTAATTTCTCTGCACGACATCTAAAAGGACACAGGGAGAAACATAATGGATATTTACAACCTGGGTTGTGAAATGTAGCACTTGTTCCAGGACACCGTCACTAAACAAGTGTAATTCCATAACGTAAGCCCGGGTCTATATAAAAACACCTCTATTCCCGCGTTCAATGTTCACAAAAGGCAGGGCACGTCGTGATTAAATATTTACTTATTTACAATAAAGACCTATCTAGGTAGGGCTTGTGCATTTCAGACCTACGGGTACCATTGTCATCTATAGAAAACATCAACACAAAGGTCCCTTTATAAAACTGGCACCGAAGTAGGCAGACTCAGTAGGTGAGGCTAGCAAAGAAATGTCAACAGCACTTGAGCCTGTTTACAGAATGTGCTGCGACTTTCACAGAAGGTCACAAAACATCTAAGGCATTAACAGCATAACTAGGCAAGAGGCTTTAAACATGCCCTCACTCTGTGTACAGAATCAACTTTCCTTAACATTATCGGCTCCGGAAATCTGGCTGCACCAGTGGCCCCTGAACCCCTGCCTCTCCCGTGTAATCATTCTACATTTAAATTTGGTTGGGCAAACCATTCCGTTATAACAGTCAACCCGATTAGCCCCCAGAAGACGAGTATTTGGCCGTGGCGTACCCATTACGACATATGGGCCTCTGGTGCGTCAGGGCCCATAACATAACAGGCACTGATGATTAAAGCGGCATTCAACACCCGGTCTTTTTGTAATTTTATTTTTAACACAAAACGTTTTTAATTTTACCTCAACCTGGGTATCCCCTGGAGCGCCTCCATGGCCCTGCAGCACAGGGCCCCACTGTAACCCCTCTCCGGCAAAATTATCTGGCCCGACACAATATGGCGGTGGGTTCAAAACTCCAGCGGCCAATACAATGTCGATGAGAATACCTTGCTGCGTATACACACATGGATATGTATTGAAAAAAGTAATTCCTTTCTTATTTTAGATTCATTAAACGTGACGTGAAGTGGAGGATGGGGAGATCGCCAGCAAAGATCTCAGAAGATCTGCTAAACGGTATTACAACTAAGATCCGTGCGGCTACTAGAAGTTTCAACTACATTTCTTCCTGCAGGGGAGTTCTTCCGCTCCAGATCTTTAGGAAAAGATGCCGTTTCTACAGATTCCCATGTTTACCATCTCCCGGAAGGTATGTTATTGCTGGGCCTTCTGCTAAAGGAGTTAAAGTAATGGTCCTAAATTATTGAGAAGGAATCTCGTTTTCATGGCCTGCGTCTGGGAGAGCGACCTTTCACCCGAGCTCATCCATTATTACTCTCCGGTGCTACAGTATCTCGCAGCAGGGAAAGAAAAAGGTACGGAGAGTGGTGAAATGCTGCTGTGGAATAACAACGTATTCAAATATAGATAAATCAGGGGGAAAAGATCAATCAAAGCTCGGGTCAGTGGTTCTCTTTTGGGTTTGTGCTGCTTCAGAACAAGGACTGACTTTCACACGCTATATCCAAAATACATTACTCCACTTTTAGCGCCTCTTATTAAATTGCTAGTCCCAGCTTAGGGGCTTTTGCACATATTATACCTTTTGAGTCATAATACATTTTGGCCCATATTTACTAAGCAGTGCTTTTCCATAAGATACTTTCTGGCGACAGAAGACATCTCACACCCTATTCATTTGCAAGAGCCGAAAGAGGTCATCCGGCGCCGAAAGAGATTTTAGATCATACCACTGCTTAGGAAGCCTGAAAACTTTGGTCTGGCTTACGTGCAATAATTATTTTAGACATTGGCAAAGAGGGGAGTCTGACGGAGGTGGGGGCCTGAGGGCTCTATTTTTTCTGTCAACCATGCTCTGACCATAATAAACCTCTCATTTTGGGAAACACTCTCTAGCATTTTTTGTAGCTGTGCTCCAATTCTCCTTCTGGATATCTGCCCTTGCTGTGGAGTACCGGATGCACGCACCTAGGAAGGTTAATCCCTGGAGGACCACCTGCCTTAAGTGAGTTTATTTACTCTCTATACACCGTTTTTCCCATTCAATGATTTGGCTGGACACTAGCTAGTGTGAGTATTTACCAAATGGGGTTATACTCTTCCGGTTTATTGATACCTGGTGGAAATAGGTGTTTATGCTATAGGTGGTCACCATTTATATGTGGGATACTCCAAGGACAAATACTATGTTATACATTATAATTGAAGTTGCTGAGTCTACGTTTTAAGAGCACCACACAGTCTGGTTTTCTAACTAATGGAAGTGGACACATGTCCTAAAGCGATGGAATAATTTGGCTAAAAGAGAAGTAGTGGTACTGTGCCTAATTGAATTTACCAACATGCCCCTACGTGAGAGTATGTTTAAAGGATCAGTAACCCACTTTATAACACCTCAAGGACAGCAATCTTGACAATAGACTTTAACTAAAAGGTATCTGGGGCGCTCCCTCTAAAACATTAATATCGAAAATAAAAGATGCACACAGAAAAAAACAAATGGTGCAATACTGGCCCGAATAGTGGATGCTGCTCAACCAAAGAACGATCCTCCCTTGAGCCTCATGTAGCGAATAAAGTAAATGGTGGTGAGCGCAAAGGAAATTAATAATAAACAGTAATTAATATTACACATGTGCTATTCAAAGTGAATCAGAGTTCTCTTGAGAGGAAAGGGGGAGGGAGGGTGAGAGTGACTGATGGAAATATATAAGTCAATGCTTTAATCACACGACCGTGTGCGAGAATGATTCATCAATAAAATCTTTGTGCCTCAACCTGTCAGTGTCTGGTTCTTTGTGTCTCTATATGGTATATATGCAGACGCCCAGCGTCCTCGTGATGTGACTTTATAACACCCACTTTATAACATCTCAATGACAGTAAACGTGACCATACACTTGAACATCTGACGTTTCAAAAGCTCTAGCTAATATAAAGTTATGGAAAACCCTAATTTTGTTCCCTAAAAAAGGTATCACGACCTACAACCAATTTACATTTCTCCAGGATCTATACGGCTATTAGAACAGCAGCAGTGTACAACACCAAGGCTTGGTTTCCATGCGACAGGGGTTGGTAAAATTGGGCAGCTCTTTAAAAACCTTCTGAGATCTCTAAAAGCAACAGACCACAGATATAAAGTGAAGTAAAGGACACTCACAGACTGCAGGTGCCAGACGTGTTATTGCATTTGTAATATCAGCCCTCTCATTTTCAATCAACAGCCTTCAAAAGAGGGAAGATGTAGGTAATAGTTTAATTATCAGCTACCAATAAAATGACAAAAGGCCTTTAAACATAATTAGCTACCTATTCTACAGTGCCTGCTAATTCTGCCACATAAAGCATGGACAGCCAAGGCTACGTTTCATTTCCAACTGAATAAATAGTTCCTTTTTTTATACTTGCTTACGTCTTGATTGTTTGAAGACGAGGATATCAGAAATGGGTTTCAAAAATTCATTAGTGCTTCTTCAGCATCATTGCAAACAGGAATGTGCTATGTAAACACAAGTCCTTGTTCAGCAGAAGACAAACTAATCCCTGAACAAGTGTTCCTATGTCCTCGGCACAATACGGCTTTTCTTTGGCTCCAGGCAAGCATGTCTTCCCCTCTCTCCCTTTATTTTCCAACAAACAAGCTGGCGTATAATATAAGATATGAGGAGACAAACACAGATTTGCCAACACATTACACGGCAGTCCCACCTATTAACCTAAGGGACATAGCATGTACACGATCAGTGGTTTTGATCTAGATGATTAACTCTTTGGGTGTTGAACCAGCAGAACCCAAGTGTCAAGGGCCTTCCAGGATGGTGACTATGAGTGTGTCTAGTAATCACAGTTTTTACCTGGCCCCCAATGATCCTCCACTTACATATAGATTGCACTCATCAGCTCTGTTAGCAACTATTAAAAAGCCATCATGTTCCAAGAATGACATTAGGGTCACTAGCATGTTGATATCCTTGTAAAATCCTACCAACATCAAATTAAAAAAATGCAATCACACATTGTCAAACAAACAACATTTTGTAAAGAACTGAACAATTGTATTAGAACAAAGATTTGGCTAGTTCGATTAAATTGGGAATTAAAGCTGCAGAACAAGCAATATCCTACATGTTTAAAATAAAAAAAAATCAGTTCTGTACTATGAGAAAATACTTGTAGCATTTAAAAACAACAACGCTGAATGACATTTGAATGTATTATAATATAACAAGCATTTTTTGTTTCTATAGCAACCATTTACAAAGTCACATCCCCTTCCTCTTCTGAAACACCCCTTTTTGAGCCCTGCCCCCTCTCTAGCTGTGCACCAATTTTATCTAGCGACTGCCTGGTCACATGATCTTCCCCAAAGAACTTTGCATCTTTGGTCCTTTTCTGGTGCCCTGACAGACTCCCCAAACCTGCACTGATCGATCACAGGAGAACGAATCGATCAGCAACTTAGCGAATTACTTATTATTATGTGGATTGTATTAATGCCCATATTAAAGGGAAAAAAATTGGGGGAAAAAAAATATAACGGCCGCTTGGACTGCTGCTTTAATGGCACACTGCTTTTCTTGGGACCTCTGAATGGAGCGTTTGTCAGCCAGCTCTCCAAATGCTGCAAAAGGTTTGTTTTGGTGTCGTTTTATGGTACACAGACAGTATTTAAAGGTGGATTTAGCTAGCAATTCCTTCTCCTTTGGAAGTCCCACCTTTTAGGGCCTAAAACAAATTAGAGCGCGTAGTCTTCTATTATTCATTAGAGTAGGTTCTTCTTTACCATGCTGGTGATAAAGTGTGTTTTTTAGTCTTGGATTAAGCTTACTATATATTACTATATAACCTTGCACCAAACAGCCAGTAGGTTGCTTGATTTGTGGGTTTACCTCCAGGGTTCTAGGACTTTACTAAGTGGAGTAACAGACATTCAACCTCTACATCTTTCCTACCTGTGAGGTCTCCATTGTCAGAACTTGGCTTCTATAATTTTACTACAGACCCCCAGACGTTTCCAGTAAATAAGGGGTTCTTGTCTGCTTACAAACAGTTAAAACCTTCCAAAAGTGTAATCTTTCTGCATAGACTCAGCCGGTCTAACTCATACAGGGCTACGTAAAAATACTACCCCTGCAATAAGAAGTTGCATCTTCCTACAGTACATCAGAATCTGTACATCATCCCTTTCAGTGGGTGAAGAAATATAAGGCTTAACATTTCGTTCATTTAATAATTAAAATATAGAAAAGTACTCTGGTAGCTTAAAGCTGCAGTTCAGTCTTTTTTAAATTTATTTTTTTACTTCAATAGTTTCATGTGGGCAATCTCTACTTACCTAAAAATCTGCATAGCTGCCGGTCAATTCGTTCTCTGTCTATTGATCGGCAAAGTTTGGCGACATCTTTAAATATGGGGAATGTAAATCGTTGCTATAGGAACAAGCATGCTTGTTAAAATAGAATACAAGAAAATTGGTCTTTCAAAGTTGTTTTTTTAAAAACAGAAAATGCTAAAAGTATTTTTTCTTACTACAGAACTGATTTATTAAAAAAAAAAAACACACATGCAGGATATTGCCTGAACGGCAGCTTTAAAAGGTAAAATATCAATCACCACAGAGCACAGGTTGAAAATGACCGTACCCTGCCAATTTTGCAAAAAAAAAAAAAAAACACACAAGAGAAGCCGGTAGTGGAAATATTATTACAGTAACAATCACTTTTTTTGGAGCTCTGATGAAATTGGTTTTGACTGTTACTGACTCACCCTTAATGAGCACTCGCACTCCTACCTTTAAGCTTATAATAACAGACTAGAAGCTCATAGTGAGCAGTGTATTATATACATCATACAGGGTGCAGACTGTCCAGGTGTCAGAAAGGAAGCACATCTGATATGAGAAAACAGACACTCAGAGATCCAAAGGTGAAATGTATTCCTCAACGGGTCAGCTCCCCACTGAACCTTTATCAAGAGCACCCTGCTGTTCATAAAAGGCTCCATTGGGAGCCAAAACGTTGAGGAATAAATGTAAACTTTGGATCTCGGAGTGCCTGTCCTGATATAGATATCTTCATTGCTCAGTGTCAAATAAACATTTGAACTCTGTCTTATGAGGGATCCATAGGATAATTCACTTTAGTTTAACCATAAGAGGGTCCTAGTGACATTCACTGGAGGGGGAAAGAGGAGGACATTTATAAAAAACATCCTAAGAACATGCAATTGCCAATTTTAGAACGTTGATAACAAGGCCCTGCGGCAGTAAAGAGGTTAAGCATTCAGTTACTGGCGCCCGAATGATCAGAGTACTCCTCAGGTTACACAAGATATCCATCCTGATTCAGCACAAAACGTCTGGTCTAGACTGCAACCATATTCCATTTGAGTTCACTGAAGGAATTAAGGCCAATTCCCTTGTAAATTGCTTCACGTAAACCTTTTGCTCAAAGCCTTAAGGCGACATGTTAAGCCAACACCACCAACTCCAGTTCTATGCTGGAGTAGCTCAGTGGCAGGGTCACGGCCTTTGGGGCTTTCAAGCTCCATTCGTTTGCTTCACATATCCACTTGCCCGCAGGACGAGTAAAAAATTGGGGGCAACTTGTGGAACTGGAAAAAAAAAAAAAAACGTCCCTAGCTGCCTAACCTTATCGCTGGCTTAAGTCACGCTTCGTAAGGCCGGAGTTTGGGAAGCAGAGCAGTGATTGACCGCTACAATATAGAAGAGGCTCTGCAGTGCCCGTGGCCCGTCCTGCACCAGACCCCACGGTGAACTGGCGCAGGCAAGTAAAAGTTTCAAATCTGGCGGATGAACCTGGTTTGAGCAGGGCCGCCAACAGAAATCATGGGGCCCGGGACAGATGAAAGGAGCAGCCCCCCCCCCGAACCCATAGCGTACCCCCCCCCCCCCCGAAACCATAGTGCACCTACCACGAAAAAATATATTTTAGCGCGCAACTTTTACTTAACTGTTTTCTTATTGTGATACAGAAAAAAACATTACAATGCAATCTGTTTATTTTTATATTTTCGACAAAAGACATGTGACTGCCTGCCTGGGTGGCTGAGTGGGTGGGTGAATGACAGTAGAATGACAGTTGGGTGAATGACGGTGGGTGGGTGAATGATGGTTTGATTGACAGATGGTCGGTGGATGACTTTGGGTGGGTGGGGGGGTGGGTGAATGACAGTGGGTGGGTGGGTGAATGACAGTGGGGGTTGAATGACAGTGGGTGGGTGGGTGAATGACAGTGGGGGTTGAATGACAGTGGGTTGGAATGACAGTTGAATGACAGTGGGTGGGTGGGTGAATGACAGTGGGTTTGAATGACTGTGGGTGGAGACACCGACTGGGTGGGTGAGAGACACCGACACTTGAATGACGGTGGGTGGGTGGGTGAATGAATGACGGTTTGGGTGAATGACAGTGACTGGGTGACAGTGACTTACCTTGACCGGGTGGGTGCAGCTTGCCGCTGGACTCTTTCCCCTCCTGCCCCCGATATCCCCGCGACAGCTGCCTGGGAGGGGAGGTGGGCTTGGGGGCGTGGGAGGTGGGCTCGGGGGGGGGGCCCGAGAGGTGGGCTCGGGGGGAGCACGGGAATCTGGCCACGGGGGGAAGCGGGGTAAGCAGGCCGCAGGAGGAGCTGGTACTTCCACCTCCGTTCCACGTTGGGAGCGGGGGTAGCAGGCACTGCGCATGAGCGCCGGGACATTGCTGCCATTTTTTTTAAAAATGTATCTAATTAACTGGCGCCCGGCTGCGCAGGGGGCCCGGCCACACGGCCGGGCCCGCCTGACCCACAGGGCGCGGGACTCCAGTACCCTTTCTCCCCCGCTGTTGGCGGCCCTGGATTTGAGTCACAGCGTCAGCGCCTTGTGACTTGGGAAAGTACATTTCTCGCTCTATGCATCTGACACCAAAGTTAAATTGTAATGTATACAGTACAGGGCAGGTTAATTTACCCGTCACATGCTTTTAGGTTTGATGCACATATTATATCATGATGTCCTATACTCCTATACATCCACTGTTAGCAGTACCTGCATTTACTCATTATCTCTTAGCATATGTTTCCATTGCAGCCAGGGATGCTGGGTAATGATATGGCAAGGAGCACAAAGTGTGTCACTTATTGCTTCTTATCCATTTTAACAATGACCCCTATAACCTTTTTGCCTGCTGTATTACACAGCTTTTCAGCCCAGCCTGGGTTACAGAACTGTACAGCCAGTAAACCTACTCACAGACGGCTGCTTCAAACTTTTGGGGCTCCGTGTGAGAAGGGTTTACTGGCTTTGCAATGTGCAATGTGAAGCTGGGAGTGGCTACAACCAGACACAAAGTAACTTATGGCGAGTAAAAAAAAAAAAAGTGACAAGAAACCATACTGTGCACAGCAAATAAAAATACCACTTGTGAGCACATTCACATGTCTCACACAGGCCCATAACCTGGTCTTTCCCCGTCATCTCATGTTAGGACATGGAAATGAGCAGATCGCATGTCACTTTTTGCTACTGTAATAGTTTAGGAGTATTGCAGAGACTTGCAGAGATTCCATGCAGGGAAATTCACAGTCACATGAACAAGGTCTGTGTTGACAAAAGGTATTATGCTGAACACACAGTATCCTTTGGTGAAAGGTTTTGATCAGTCATTTTCGATTTGAAAGTTATAGCACAGCTCTGCTTGCACAGATATTGCAGATGAGCTATTAAAGCAGTGATTTTCAACTTGTTTTTGGTTAAGGAACCCTATAATTATATTGTGAAATTCAGCAGTACCCTGACCCTCTCTAACCGCGTGTCTGAGATCAGATGCATTGTAAAGAACCCCAACCCTCTCTAATAGCGCATCTGAGATCAGATGCATTGTAAGGAACCCCGACCCTCTCTAATAGCACGTCTGAGATCAGATGCATTGTAAGTAAATCAAGTCTACTCAAACATTGCCATTTACAAATACGGTAAAACAGTTATAAAAGGTGGTCAAAAAGTTTTTTTTTAAATGAAAAAAATACAAAGAAGCATTAATTGCTTGGAATATGCATCTGCAAATGATTCCTTTAGGTTAAAGTTACAGTAATCAAAAACTGAGCGCCAACATTGAGAATAGACTATTATTAAAATGCATAATCTATATGAAAAAAAAATGATAAAGATTGTGATTGAGTCACTTGGTTTGTATATCCATCTACAAAACAGTTTCCGTAGCAACTTCAAATTGTATTCATTTTGTAGGCATTAAAAACCTTCTGCTAGGAACTCCCCGCCCCTTCCTGATGCAACACAAGCCGTATAACCAACACAAGCCATATAAACTATAGAAAGCAGCTGCCACTTCTTGTTTGTCCTGTTTAAACTCTCAGGTTATAAATTTTCTTGAGGCATCAGATGGGAACCACTTAGGGAGAGATACACCCAGTGTTAAGCTGTCACAGGCATTTTAACCATTGCACAGCAATGGGCTACAGGCGATGAAGGGGTTAACCCTTTCACCCTCCTGAATATCACAACAGTATGTTGCACAGACTAAAAGGCAGAAATCTCTCTAAAAAGATCATGCAAAACAGTGACAAATCTTGGGTTCATAAAAGGGAACGTTTCTTTACTGCAGAGTGTGATTTCCGTTCCCTGGGGTAGTAAAAATAAATAAAAAGTTTCCCATTTCCTGATCGTCCTTCATGCCAGTACTAGTAGGACATGCCTAGATAAGGAGAGGGCATAGGAAGGGGACCAGGAAACCACACAAAAACATTCTACTTATCAGTTTTATTGATATTATCCCTGCTTGCACAACTTGCACAACTTGCTCAGCCGAGGCCTGAAGATCTCATTTGTAAGGCATTATAAAAAGGTATTAAAACGATGACCAGACCGCCGCCCAACACAACTGAGGGAGATGTTGATGACTTCAACGCCTTGGTTCTGGCCACCGCTCTCATTTGGTGTGTTTCAGTTCACCTTAGCTCTTTCGCTGTGCTGGTTCAGCATTTTTTTTTTTTAAATACATGATGTAACCCCAAGTGTCATTGTCCCTTTCACCGCTGCTGGTCATCTCTTCTGGAAGGATGAAAAAGTCCGACATCCATAATCGATGCTTGAAAAATTAGGAGGACAATGGGCGTAGATGTTTTGATTGGCTAGGTTCCTACAACAATAATGGAATGGCCATTTCCTGGCCAGATGAAATGGTGATATTACTTTTGGAGAATTGTGACCTACCAATCTCAATACAATTTTGTTTTAATGGACCACTAAAAAAATGGCGTTTAATTTGATGGCGCTTTTGGACCAATTGTTCTAGCCGATGTAATTGCCACTAGGAAAAACGGTCTTCAGAGTCAACATTCTTATAGAGACATACTGCAATGGTTCAAACGGATGTTTCATCAAGACATGCAGGACGTGCAATATGTCCCAAGATCGAATCTAATCCTGACTTTGTGACCTCAGTCAACTAATTTCCAATACAAATCTCATAAAATTGGTCTGCTGCTAGGTTTCTCCCTACAAAGGCAGATAGTCTGAGTTATTTAAAAGTTAATCTCTGCATTAAGTCCTTTATCACATCCACCTTGTAAAAGAACACACTGTAGATTTTGGTTTAACAAGACTCTGCACCACTTTAGAAAAACAGCCAAATGCAGTGGAAAAAAACCTGTTGATGTTGAATGCTTTGTTGTAACTTAGCAAAGTTTTATATAAAACTTGGATGCTGTAGTGGGCCTTGTGAGGATAGCTTTTGTAACAATGGTAGGTGCAATGGTGCGCCTATTGCCATGTTTATAATTTGGGCAAACCAGGTCCTTCTTTGCCAATTGTGCAGAACTGCTATGATTTCTGCTCTGTCCTCCATTGTCTTTAATACCTTTGGGATAAGTGGTATTGGCGGAAAGATGTAGGGCCAGTTCAAAATTCCACTGAAAGTATATGGCACCTGTCTGCATTGCTTGTGGATGGAAATTTACAAAAGCAGAAAACTGACTGTACAAACAAGTCTTTGCAGAGAGTCTATTCACCCAGATGTAGGTTTTGTCATCAAAAATAAAGCAAGGGAAATGATTTTCCTCTTTCCTCAGGATATGTACTGTCGTTATCCCATGCAAGTGTCTTTCAGCACATGACATCATTGAACTTGTAACGTCAATGCACTTTCTGCTCCCTGTTTCACCCTGCTTGCATATGCATTAAACCGCTGTTCGAATGTCTGACTTTTACCATTTCTTCGCTCTTTGATGGTTTTGAACGGTCTTCAATATATTTTTTCAATCCTTTTAAATTCCAGAATGTTCACTGGCATCAGTCTTAATTTTTGGCCAGGTAACCAGAGCCACTCTTTCTCAAAGCTTCTCGCCACTGTCGCTGTTGCTCGCATCTGTAATCATTGCGACCCAATCGATGTCACAACGTGAACAAAGCCAAAATGTAGGATTTTTAGATTCTCCTACCATTTTTTAAGTGAATCAGTTGGTCTCTATTCTACTGCTACGGGAAATAGATTTGCACTCTTATACAGAAGCTTGCCCATCTTACGACAGCAATGGTTGACGTCAGTTTCCAGAGTCTCATGCACTCTCTCGGATACAGAATAAGCTTTCTTATTTGCCAACTGTCGTCATCTTTTCTGGCAGTAAACAGACTTGTTTGAAAGATAATACCCAGGAATTTTAATGACCGAGTGGCATTTACCATGATATTTTTTTTTGTAGTTTTTCAACCAGCTGTGTTTGCTCAAGAATGTGATGACTTCAGATGAGAATACAAAAATGTCCCTGTTCTGAGACTTGATTCGATGAATGTTGCAGGGAACACCAGTAGCCCTTGTTTCTCTAGTTCCGCAACTAGTGTAACTAGAACTTCGGTAAAAATACTTGAAGAGGCTGCCAATCCAAATTGCAGTGCCGTATACTACACGTGTTTTTGGATAATTGGTGTATGCAAGAAGACATCATACGTCTTAGAAGTCAATACCTTTTCTAAATATGTTAAATCCAAAAATCACCCTGAAACCTCCTTTGGCATTCTTTGTCTCCAGCACTTCTACAACCCAATTTGCAACTTGCATAATCTTACAATTTTACATTGCAAGCTTCGCTTCTCTTAATCTTGGCAGTCTTGATGCTACAAAGTTATCCCTTATTCTCTAGATCTTTTTGAATTTCAGGCAATAGCCCGAGGATACCATTTGGAGTACCCACTAACAGTTTGAGCCCATACTGTCTAATGCGAAAGCCTTCCCATACAACCGCAGGGCTCTTCATCTCATGCATGTCTTACTCTATAAAAAGACCCCTTTCTCTGGAAACAAAAAAAAAAAAGACGGCTTTGTCCATGTTGCCTGCGTGGAGCAACCGGTTTCTGGGCGTTATGATCGTTACAGTCGATCTGACTGCAATAGACCAGCAAACAGTCTGATCCTTTGTTTTTATGCTAGAAAAGGAAATTCTTCCACCTGATACTCTAAAAATAATTGCACCCCATCTTTTCCCAATAGCAGATAACCTTAGAAGGATAGTGTACACATAGGACATTCTTTGGGGTAGTATTTGCCAACCACGGTCTCAACCACAATGCCCTCCTCGCTGCTACCCATAAGGCAATGGATGTGGCTGCTAATAGAAGTCAAACAAGGTCATTCTGTGGCAGCTTTGTATCTCTGCTAGGGCACTCTTAACTCCTAATGAACTCTTAACTCCTTTCTTTCTCCAATGCTAATAATTTTCAGCCATATTCTCATAATTCTGGATTCTCAAGCTGTGGCTACAGCAGGCCCCCGCTGCCAGGAAGGATCTGCTGAGGGCATTTTCCATTATTCGTTCCAATGGATCTTTAAACGAAAATGGCATCTTCTACCTCAGTAAATTATTCTGGTGTCTTCAACTCTGTCACAATCTGCAATTTTTAAAGCCTCTCTCAGATTTTAGAAGTGCCTCTACTAGTTCCACATCAAAAGTCTAATTCTTCAGTCTACACTCAACACTGTTCAAGTTCCGAGGATCTCCAATATTCACACTATTTGAAAGTACAAAATGCTATGTATCTGAATGTAAAGAAAAAAAAAATCTATTCTATCTGGACTTGTTTTTGACCTTCACCTTTTAAATGTGACCATTCATTAACCTGAAGAACTGTAGGACTTTGGGGAACTGTTTTTTTTTTTTTCATTTTCAGGAAGGGTCCCCCCTTCAGTAGCTGTCACCACCAGAGTGACATTAGAAGCTTCAGGGGGAGAGAGATGATGCCAACTATCCTTATAAATTCATGGCAAAAAGCAGTCAAGTAAGCAAAGAAAAATACCTACTCATCCAGGATAGTAGTAACAAAGGAGGGAGAGGGAGAAGGTGGTATGATACCTTTTAGCCAGGGCAGAAAGATACAGCTTGCAGATAGGAGGGGCTTTTGTTGGAGGAGGTAGTCTGCAGAAATGGGTTCTCTCCTACATTGGCTGAAGGGCAGTTAGCCAATAGTGCCCACAGCCATGCAGGAGGACCATGGCGAAAAAAGAAATGATGCTCAGAAGCCATCACTTTCTTTCATTAACTCCTTTGCTGACAAATGCACCAGACACAAGGGTTAAAGAAAAGCTACACTGAAGTAATAAACATTTCAACTAAATGTAGAACAGTACGTCTCTTAGCTACAACATATGTCATGAATGGTACAGCAAGTTCCCCGTACCACAATGTAATTTCACAGATCGTTCAGCTCACCATAGAGAACAGAAAGGTACACGGTTACAAAATTATCCAGCAGTATAAATATTTCTGACACTGGTGATCCATCACTTCTGAAGAATCTAGATCTTAAAGCAGCAGCCATGCCCAATTTAGAATCACGCGATTGTTAACGCCCCGGATCCCCGATTCCAGAGATAATTACTGGTTTAGTTACAATAAAAGTCTTCCCTCATGGACATACAATGCCCATAAAAACAGCAACTTCTCTAACTTAACTTTCCTAAAAGGGAGCAGAAACGCTGGCATTTAAACCGGTATCTTGGAGCCGGAGCTAAAAATTGTGCAGTTCGACTCCAGAGAGCCCTGCAGTGCAAATTCTGCTTAAGAAAAATCCAATGAAACCTTTATCAAGAACAAGCGGCGCAGAAAGTATCCGCCCGTATAATCCGAAAGAGAAGCGTGAAAGGTTTAAGACCAGTGGTGCTCAAACTCCGTCCTCAAGGGCCACCAACAGGTCAGGTTTTAAGGCATTCCCAGCTTCAGCCAATCTGACTGAGCCACCTGTGCTGAAGCCGGGATTTTCTTAAAACCTGACCTGTTGGTGGCCCTTCAGGACGGAGTTTGAGCACCACTGATCAACGACACTGGAATGCGTCTACGCCACCACCGTGTTTGTCAGCACCATACACAAAGGCGATAGGATAACATGAGTCTGGCTTGAGTCCTGAGCCCCAGAAAAACCTCTTAGCGTGCCTGAGGATATCTACCACTACGGATAAAGAGGGCTTCCATATTTAAAACCCTTAATCTTTTTACAATACACTTTATCAAACATGAAAAAAAACACAACTATTCACATATTCCTTTTTGTTTTTTTACCCTCTCTCTACCAAAGGTGCCAGTAACACACGTACACAATAATGTTCTAAATGTAGCTACACTAATCTACTTTATCTACACTGATGCATATTACAAACAACAATAAAATGTTGTCACGTTGTAAAGAGGCAAAGTCCTTGTGCAATACTCTGTCTGGCAGGTATAATAATGCAATGGTAACAGTAACACCATTACTAATGGACTACTGTCTTTGCAAAGACCTTGTAACAGCCTTTTAAAATGCACCGGACGCTTTGAACTGGCTGCATGCCTGTGTATTCCTAGTTCACTGAGAATCTGAGCCGCCAGGTTTATTTCTCACGGAATGTGTTAATCTGCCTTTGGATCTGCAGGTACGCACATGGTGAGCTGCAAGGTACAAATGACAGATGCTCCTGAGAGCAGGAATGTAGGGGACCGACTTCTTACCTGCCATTAAATATTGAACAGGATTACACATTTCAGACCACACTGCCACATGTATCGTGATAAAAGGCGGCAAGAATAATACGTTGTTTACAGTAGGGTTGGGCAATACACATTTTTCCCAAGGCCAAGATTAAGAAATGGATCATGATAATGATATTTGTGATGTATTTTTTTTTCCTATTTCGCAAAAATAGATCTACGGTTTAGTTTTATTTTGAATGCCATGAAAACAAGTTTTCAAATGATTAATGACCTTCCAAATTATTTACTGTCATTATAAACTAAAAGGTGTTTTAAAGGAATAAACATAACACTTTTACTTAACCCCTAGCC
This sequence comes from Ascaphus truei, assembly GCF_040206685.1. Classification (NCBI taxonomy): domain Eukaryota; kingdom Metazoa; phylum Chordata; class Amphibia; order Anura; family Ascaphidae; genus Ascaphus; species Ascaphus truei. The sequence goes on from NC_134503.1 coordinate 20,213,701, forward strand.
TTACACATCAGAGATGGGGAAGGAATGGGATACAGAAGAGGGCAAACAGGGCAAAGATACTCCGGGATAGAGGGTGTAGGGATGTAGGTGGGGGGCAGAGATCCTGCTTACATTGCCAGCTCTGCCATTGGCAGCTACAGTTCCACATCTTAAACTGCAGGTCACTGGCTATCCCCAGAACATGGAGGACTCTCATTGCAACCCAATATCGACTTGTCATGTTTTATTATTCCGATATTAGCCACACACAGTATTACCAAACTCTTCATAGAACCTTCTAATTCTGAACGTAGTTGATAGTAATACGTCACTGATATTCATGCCTCAAACAGGGAGAGGAAGACAGGAACAGAATCATTAGCTCAGTGTTCAAGCTAGACTCTGGCAAGCCAGGGATTCAGGGATAGAGATATATATCACACACACACACACACACACACACACACACACACACACACACACACACACACACACACACACTAAAAAGAAGCGATCTCTGTTAATTTGCAAAAAAAAAGTTGTACACAACTTATTGATATGACGGTCTTCCTTAGACAGTTACAAACATTTGGCCGTTTTGGTTTCTTAGGAAATTAAAGGAGCATTCCAAGCAAATATAAATATTTAAACAAAAGAGTCCCAAGACACATCCGATATGACATTATTTCATTATATTCAAGTCTTCAACTTTTTTCCTTCTCATAATCATGGGTCATGGCCAAAACATGTCACGCTGCAACCACGTCAAGGTTAGATCCTATCAGCAGATCGGTCCTACACTAGCAGCTGGGCAGCTGTATGTTTGAAGTCGCTATCTCGGTATGTGTATGTATGTATGTATGTATGTATGTATGTATGTGACACACACAATTTTTATTTTATTGGCAATATATGTTTATACACATTGTGCACGGTACGTGTAATTATGTCTATGTTTATTATATTTAATGGTGATAAAGCAGGGGGTCTCCGGAGCTTAAAATGTGTGCTGCCTAAGATACTAACCGTCCAAAAGGTGCTGCCAGTGCTCCATGATTCTTAAAATCACTGGAAGTACAGTAGGAGGCCCCCGTAGCTAAAATAAACGCAGTTCAGCTCTGGAGACCACCTGCTTCCGCGGTTTACAAACACCACACCCTACGGTAGGTGGAGGAACCACAACCTTAAGGTGAATTTTCTCTGGGTCTCTCAATGGGGAGGCACTTGTCAATCACGTGTTTACTCAAACTCTAGTGAGAAGAGCAATGAGAGAGGGGAGCTTTGCCTGTGCAAACCCCTGTGTGGCACATACTGTATCACACAGAAGGGAAATCAAATGTCTCCACTCACTATTATCGGTTATTTGTAAAGCGCCAACAGCGCGGTACAATGGGGGTCCAGAGATTTGATATTTGCATAAAACAGAGTTACGTACTAAGGACAAAACGTGCGCAGATACAAAGAGGGAATGAGCATCCTGCTCGTGAGAGATAATCTAGGATTGTTTACATGTTTCCAATCTGACTTAAACATTTTTTTATTTTTTATTTAAAAATTATGTTGAAACTAGGTTTAGCTAAAAAGGCATCACCCAGATTTAACCCCTTAGATGTGAAACTGCCATTAGTTCAATTTGATCCCAGAAGGGACTGCCCCTTTAACCCTTTGGTTGCCCCGTAGACACAGCCTCTATACGCCCTGGGGTCTGGCACCCCAGAGGCCCTGTGACTTCGTAGCTACATCCGGAGTGGCTCGTTTGTGTAGGTGAGGCGGTGGCGTCCTGCACTCTAATGCCATCTATCCTTAAAGTAGCCGAGAAGATGGCACTTTTGCTTTAACTAGAAGTATGAAAAACCTATATGACCTTCCCACTGGTTAAATTGCTCTTTTACCCACATTATAAGCACTTAAAAAGAATATCTATTTTTACAACAGGATCCCAAGGCAATCATCAGCCAATTGAGCATTATTGCCGTCAATTGTTAACTCGGCTGTGACTGCTGAAAGTTCAGAGACGCAGCTACAGAGGATCTATTGTATAATCGTGTTACATTTTAATGCCTTTAAGTGTCTTACATAATGAACGGCTTCTAAAAACGGTTACATGACAGACTGTGTACATTGTTTACTTGCAGTATCAGGATTCGACAGCACTTACGGTACACCGAACACAAGAGAAAGACATTGGTACTTGGTGTGTTAATGGGGACAAGGAACATTACGGTGTATGTAAGCACAAAGCAAAGGTTTTGCACGGCCGTACTATTAATCCTCTTTCTACTAGAGAGGCCAGCAAAGAACACAAGGTTAACATTTTGCAGGGTAAAGTGTACATCAACAGGTCATATTCTAAAGCAGTGGTAGGAAACAGTTGTTTATAAAAGGGACACACACGTCGTGGAACTCCACTTATAAAGCCGCGTCCATGGATAGTGCTTGCGGGCGGAGGCGCGCTTCCGCTCGGCATTGAGCCCCTACAGCCACAATGAGAGCGGCTTTAGTAGGGGCTCGCCTACGCTTCTGCAAGCGCGCGGAAGCATAGGTCTTAGGAAAATGTTAAATTCTCCCGCTTGCCGGAGCGCAGGGCCGGTCACGTGAGCGGTTCGCCCAATGAGGGCGAACCAGCTCCGTGACGTCACTGGCCCGCCCGCCGACACGCCCACGGACGGCGCTTTGTCTAAGGCCAGGGAAAGCACCCGCTTTCCCACAGCCTCAGCGCGCCAGAAATAACCATGTCCGAGGCCTGACGTGTCTTTCCGCGCTGCAAACCGCTGGGGACTGCAATACAGAAAATTCTGAAGCAGACACACCAAAGATTTGAGAAAACTATCAACATTACGGCTCTCAATAGGAGTCTCTCGAGAGAACTAGTGAGTAGCACAGGAGAGGAGCGGGCAGCACAGCATTTATCAGTGTGTGGTTATTAAGCAGCTGAGGGAGTGCAGAGAACATACAATCCATGCCACCGCTCCCCTTGTGTTGCTGGGGAGTGCCGTTGCTGGTTGCAGTGGCGATTGCAGGTCAGTCATCACTGCGTACAGCACAGTCACCAGAGGGGACATTTTAAGTACCCGGGATTTTTCCATCCCTGGTTATTATACAAAAAAAAATTCCTAGCAGAAGTGATTGGGGTAAAACAAAAAAATCCTATCACCGAGTTGGACCTGTTGTTTCTTTGTAGAACCCTTTGAGTACAAGAGTGACTGGCAACGCACTCCACCACAATGTGGTACACGCTACTTTTTGGCGCAGCTGAGAGATTTTACAGCATTTCCCTTGATGTAAAGCAAACTCTGTGCTCCCAGATGCAAGCTACATCTGTATAATAAGATAGAACCTCACTTTACCATGTAAACATGTGAGCAAGGAGCTGCCTGTGTAATGAATCCCTTTGCAGCCTGCATTTTGGGTGTTGGTCCTCCAAACCTCAATTGCAGAGTTCTTCTGGTCAGCCACCTTGGGATATCTGGATAACAAGTGCAGTGACCATCTTTAATGCAACCCACCACTAAGCAACATGAGATTGCACTTATGATGTCTTTGGAAATGAAGAAGAAATGTCAGAGCATGTGCATGGGAACGTGCTGATCAACTGTGGGGTACATGTATGAATGGAGAGGAAAAGGTGTTTAGACGCAGACCGGCAATGCTCTGAAGAGCAACACAATGTCATAAACCTCTGGCAGCAAATGGGTTATTCCGGGAGAGCTAGTTTCAAAGGTTCTTTAAGGATTGTACAATGCACAAAATCCACAGTATCTACAATGGCCGACCACGGAAGCCCCCTTCACCACAGAGATGAAAGAGATACAATTGGGGCTATGTAGCAAAGCCTTTCGGCAGCAAGTGTGATACATCTGATTTTTGCTTCAAAAGAAAACGCTTCACTGCTTTCTAAGGACGATTTACAGTTGATTAATCTGGTGCACAATATTGATGTATTTCCTCCTCCTCCTCCTCCTCCTCCTCCTCCTCCTCCTCCTCCTCCTCCTCCTCCTCCTCCTCCTCCTCCACCCCCAGGAGACTGATACATAACTCACAGGATGAGTTGTGATAGGCCTGCACCTAAAATCTGCCTCACCCACCCACCAGGGAGCAGAGAGAAAGCCCAACTGCGGAGAGCACAACATTTCCCCTCCAGATAACAATCTTTCACTTGTGATCTCCGACCGGAGGCAGACAGTGTGCCGTTTCAGGGAGGATGTGCTACAGTATGTTCAGTATCGCGCGTCAAATTATTTCCTCCACCTACATTTTTACTCGGTATTTTACTAGGAAACACGCACTACATATTTAAGGTGCAGTTCCCTAGACCTCAAGGTGATGCCCTTCAGAGTTACGATGCAAAAGCCCGTCATGATTCCAGCATTTGCCCCTAACGTGCCAAGTACATCTATAGGGCAGCGAAAAGGTTAAAGAAATAAGTTTAGTAATCTGCTTAAAATAAAACAGCCAGGAAATGTTTCATAATTTAAAAGTGGGGCAACTTCTGCTGTTTTCCATACAAACTACAGGCACACTGGGGTGCTCTCAGATCAAGTTCGTAGATGTCCAATGTCACCCAGGGCTGGAGGTGCGGCTTAGTGAGTAAAGGTGCCGAATCAATGACACCGACTTTGAAGCTGTGGAACCGGCTTCAAATCTCGGCGTCACCATCTTGTGACCTTGGTCAAGGCAACTGTCCTCCCTGTGCCTCAGGCACCAAACATGTTATAAGATTGGTACGGTAGGGACTGTGCTGCATAAGAATGTCCTCCGTGCTTACAGAGGACAAGTCCAGCCACGTCTCCCCCTCTACCACATTTGGATCAGGCAAATGGCAGTGGGGTCATGTGTAGTTCCTGTTTCTTACCTACATGAAGTGCAAACAATCTCACATCTTGATATTAAAAATAAAAAAAAAGTGCATGGTTCTTTTTTGTGAATATTCTCGGAAAAAACGGTGAAAAAAAGAAAACAAAATGGCTTAGCACTTCATACAGAGACATAACCAGCAAACCAACATCACACAGTGTAAATCCATACTTTATGTAAAATAGGTATCAAATAACATTAGAATCGCACACACTCCGTTTCCAAGTCCCGAGAAGGCAACGCAGGTCACACAGGTGTGTAGGTCCTTTGCCACATTGCATCTAAATCAGGGGCGGGCAACTCCAGTCCTCAAGGGCCGCCAACAGGTCAAGTTCGCAGGATATCCCTGCTTCATCGACCGAGCCCCCTGTGCTGAAGCAGGGATATCCTGAAAACCTGACCTGTTGGTGGCCCTGGAGGACAAGTGGTTAGGACTACCACCCTACACACTATACCATGGCCCGGCTCTCGTTACACTCTGCAGAGTTCAGGAATGACGCTGTGGGAAGGGTGTTTATGTACAAACACACACTGAAGAGGTACTGTATGGTGGTGGCCGCCTAAACATCTAGTTGAAATGATCAATGCATGTTAGCAAACACTGTAATTAAAATGACGTCTTAGTCAAAGCCAAAATACTGTAAAGCAAAAGTTTAGATAATTATAACACAGTTAAAGGGATGAGCCTTTTGATTAACTAGGTTGGTGAATACCCCACACCCTATCATTTATCCTTCAAATACGAAAAAGTACATTGTAAACTTGGGTCAGGAGCTTCCCACGCCTGCTTTAATCTGTATAATATAATATACAAATCTCAGTCATATCTAAATATAGATTTGTTTTTAATTGCATAAACTGCTACTAACAGGAGTTGTTTGCAACAGAAATCACAGCTGCGAGAAGCTCAGGAATAGCAAATAAAACAAGGTTTGTATACAAGGTGCTGACGTACATAAGCATCAAGTCCTGTAACAAGAATCAAAGTATCACGTGCTGGGACCGACATTATCAAAAGGCCTCACGGCAGCCGACAGAAGCGTCTGACTCATGCAAAACTTAGCTGCAGATTGATCAATTTCACTCTTTTACTGCTTAATTCAATTAAGTATTTAGCATACACTCCACTTAAGCCTAAAATGAACTAATGGCAGTGATCGGATATTGGTGAATGACGCTTTTGTAAAACCCATTGCACCTTTAAAAAGTGCAGTCCCTCCAAGAACAACACGGAGCACTGATAGTGATCCGGTCAAATCCCTGCCTTTCAACTCCTGTTCTAACTGGAAGAGATTAGTGTACCGCAATGTCAGTCTATACCGATCTGAAAGACAAAAGTCACCATATATTGTTTTCATCTTGGTATTAGTGCGAGTTTCAGTGTGCACAAACGCACTTGCAACAGGTCAGGTGGCTCAATCATCGACTGAGCCACCTGTGCTGAAGCAGGGGTATCCTGAAAACCTGACATGTTGGGGGGAGGTGGGGTCTTGAGGACTGGAGCGGAGAACCCTGCCATAACCTTTGAGGTCCCCATGATGTACCCAGAACGTCACAGGACTGGCACTGCAAGGGCCCCATGTGATTCAGGGTATGCTGTGCTATAAACGCTCGGTTTCCAGGGTGACATTGCGTTCAGCGAAGAACGCGATCGGAACGGAAGTCAAATATCTTCCATTCACATCATGGGGGGGAGGCAGGGAAGAGATGCACACGACTGCGTCACCGAGGTCCGGAACGGGGGGTCCCTCACCTTCCATTCATTTCGCCAGATCAGCGATCAAATGATCGTGACTTTGAGGAGGGCGTTATGGCTCCCTCCAGCGCATAAGGGGGTAAAGAAATGACAGAAACACAGGCACTTTTAGACATGCAATGTTACATTAAAGTAATGATGCGGCTTCCTCTCCAAAGAAACGATTTGCTGAAGGTTATTAAATGATTTAAAGCAGGAATACTACTGCCCCCCAGCCCTTTTCCTTCTTGTTTTGTACTATATGTAAAGCGTGTGACAATGTAGCATTCTCCATTCTTACCTCAATGGCAATTGTTTGTGGCTCCCGTTCTAAATCTGTCAAAATCTTGATTGTGTTCCGAACACAATGAGCGCCTCTCAATTTCAAATCAATCCGTCAGTCAGTGTAAGGCCGAGTCCCCAGTGCCCGCGGCTGCGATGGTGACGGCGTGCAGAAGGTACGGCCCTCTATGGGGCCGGCCGGCCTCAGTAGTTGCCTGCGCGCCCCGGCACAATACACAATGTGTGACCACTTTTTTGCAAAGACGAGAATTTTCTCTTCGCTAGTGGCGACGGAGCGCTGGCCATGTCACAACGGCGGTTCAGCCAATGAGGGCAAACCAGTCGCGTGACGTCATAGTCCCCGCCCTGTCGCGATCTTGTCTTTCCCCCTGCAGTTCAAGCACAGACCGCGGCTTTCACCCATGCACGAGCCGCCAGGTGCGCGTGTAGCAGCCGACACTGGGGCCCGTAGCCTAACTCAGTAGCTACAATCGATCCTGATATTACTACGGTAACATTGTTTATTGTTCAAGTTTGCAGCTCATACGGCGGGGAACATTGGCAACAAATTATCACAAGTAGGAAAGTATTGCAAAAATCTTGCACTGCTGGGGAGGTGGGCTAAAGCCCGCTATAGAAGGATGTTTTAAAATGCATTAAAAATGGCATTAAGAGGTCAATGAAAAAAATTAAACAAGTCACTGTAGGAAGACTCTGTCCTCTGCGTTGCGGACGAAGCAAAAGTCTGCGGTGTTGGGATAGAGTACCGCGATGGGGCTGCGGGGGATTCATGCTTCTGAATGGGACCCTCGCAGTATTAATCCTTCAGTGCCGCGACCACCGCCGTTGAGGCACCGAAAATGTTTAATCTTACTACATCTGTACATCAGTCTTCTCACTCAAAACAACAATGGCATTGCAGCGTAGCAATGTACAGAGGGGCAGTGGGGAAAGAGCCCAATGAATACCAGCGAGCAATGTACAGAGGGACAGTGGGGAAAGAGCCCAATGAATACCAGCGAGCAATGTACAGAGGGGCAGTGGGGAAAGAGCCCAATGAATACCAGCGAAAGTGACAAAATGGTCTTAAATGATGCAATCTCACATCAGCAATACACGTGACATAATAACACATAATGGGAATAAGCAAGTCAGGCATAAAACGTAACAACAGGAAAAGGAGCCGCTGCCCTGAAGAGCTTACAATCTAATGATCAAGGTTGGAAATATTTCACCTACTGGTTCAGCATGAGAAGCTACTCTTCCACCACAGGTCCGGGTGCAGATAGCCGCCCCTCTCCCCCTCCCTCCAATTTTCCACTTGTCCTGGACAAGTGGGATTGTCCAGCTCTGCTAATGATATATTTACTTTACAAACAAGGAAAAAAACAACCAAATTACAGCATACGCAAGAGTATTACACAAGCATTTCATTAAACAAAAGCACAAATCTAGCATTCGCTGAATGTGGTTATGTAAAACATTAACAATTCTTTCTTCCTAAATGTAACCTGTGAAAATGTCATGAGTTCCCTGGGGTCCTAAGAGGCACTGCCTTTTTAAAAACGGGCATTCCCTCCGAGGACCAAAGGGAACCAATTCCAGTGACATGTTTATGGGGTCTTACCGGGGTAATTGATACATTATTTGACCCAAATCTGACACCAATAAGTATTTATGTACTTTTTAAAACGAGACTTGGTTTCATTTCCTCTGGCTGCTCCCTTTTGTGCGATGTCACCGCGTTCATCACAAGCCAAAGACCTCCTCCGCACAACTTTATTGGTTCTCCGATAAGGCCAGGGTGGGATAAGGGTAAAGAAAATCCTTGGTTGTCAAAACCCCCCCACCCCCCATTGAGGTGCCCAAGAACTTCAATGGGCCGACTATGGTCCAGATGCACAAAAGGGTGGAAAGCTTTAGCGTCCATATGAATGGAGTATAGGTGTGCTGAAGCTTACCATCCTTTGGTGGATTGGGCCCATGCCGGATTGAACCTTTAACTGAGCTTATAGAGTTTCCCATACAAAATCAGTCCATCGTAGAGGGAAAGGAAGTAAAGAAGGTTAAAACCAATACCACTTCAAGGGTCTTTTCACCAGAAGTGGAACCGCTGGAGACTGCTTAGCAGTGATCTCTGGCAAAAAAAATAGGTTGCTCTATTTTAAGAGATGGGGAGGAACCACAGAAATGTGTTGCAAGACTCCTATTCTGCAGGGAGTTACCACATTCACAGGGCAGAAATAAGAACGTGTCACTTCTGGGCTGTACACCCAGCTGAGCTCAACATGGGATATTTGTAAAACTCCATATAGAGCATAAATACAGCAGGCCCTACCTAAAAAAATATCAAATGGCAGTGACGTGGTTAAGGAGTTAAATCGAGGGGGAGTTCATATTTTGACATAAGTATTTAATACACCTATAAATAAGTACATACTTTAATTTGTAGACATGGGAAGCTACAGCATGGGAGGGGTTCGATTTCAGCAGAATAGTCCCTATATTGTGTGATATCACTGTGCTAAACAGGAGTTTCCACCGTCAAAGGTCTCCTTTTTCCTCCCTCCTTATCTTTATGGTCTTTAAAACAGTACAGGTGGGCTAGAGGTCGTGTAAACACTTTTTGATAACCGCTCCCACCCACTCTGAGGCCTTGAAGAAAAGAATAAACCAAATAACCACAAAGCAGCTAAATGTCTAAATCGGATTAAAATTTTTAGAACACGAACACACACACACACACACACACACACACACACACACACACACACACACACACACACACACACACACACACACACACACACACACACACACACACACACACACACACACACACACACACACACACACACACAGATCAATTATTGAATATAAGAGCTGGTGGTTTAAAACACAAACTTAAATGCAGGCCATACCCCAAACATTAAGCATGCTTCTATTTTTTTTTTTTATAACATGCTTGCTTTTTTAACATTTTAAAAATTAGAACAGCAGCAGCCATCTTGTCTCTTTGGTGGGGTTATTCATATTACATACTAGAGGATATTGACAAAAGACATATCACTAGAGTTGAACCTATGCTAAATTTAGACGACAGATACTTATCCTATATTTACAGTATTTTAAACTAGTGGAAGGCAATCAAAAAAATCCCGGTGAAACAAAATCCAATGTGTCTTCCACATTTTTACTGTCCTTACTGTAAAGAACCTTTCTTTTGTTGCTGGGGAAATCTCCTTTCCGCGCCAATGTTAGGGGATGACCCGTGTTTGTACTGCCCTTGTGATGAATAATTATTTTGAACGTTCACTGACTTGTCTACAAATATATTTGTATATACAGTAGACAAAAAAAAGAAAAACAGTTTTATTCATAAATCGGTCAGTTCAGAATTTTTACTCAAGATATTAATCCTAACACAGGGGTGCGCAAACTGGGGGATACGCCCCCTGAAATAAACTGCAGGGGCGCAGGGTTTACAGAGGCCCCACGCGCTTCCCGAAGGCACTTAATTTAAGCACCGGGGAAGCAGCGAAGGCCTCTATAAACTGCACTTACCATGGTTCAGCTGGCATCTGACGTTGCATTGCTATGGCAACGTGACGTTATGACACCTAGACGCCGGGTACCACGGTAAGGAGGAGGGAGGGGGCGCGCGGAGAGGACAGTCAGCCTGGGGGCGCAGCAAAAAAAAAAAAAAAGAAGAAGAAGAAAATTGCGCTCCCCTGTCTTAACCGAAAGCTTTTCTAATGTAAACAAATCTAATTTAGCTAGCCTCTCCTCATAAATCAGACTATCCATCGCCTTTGCTCTCTCTAGTTCCATAATATTTTTTCTAAGGAGTGGTGCCCTAAACCGTACTCCATATTCAAGGTGTGATCTTACTAATGCGTTATAAAAAAGGGGCATAATTATGTTTACTTCCCTTCCATCCACTGCCCGTTTAATGCAAGATAAGATCTTGTTTGCCGTTGCAGCTACTGCCTGACTTTGGGCACTATTTCTAAGCCGGCTTTCTACAAGCACTCCTAAATCCTTCTCCATCAAGGATTTCCCCAATTTATCCACATTTATTTTGTAAGTTGCCTGTTTATTCTTGTTTCCCAAATGCACAACCTTACATTTATCTGTATTAAACCTCATCTCCCATTTACCTGTCTAAGTTTCCAGTCTCTCCAAGCCCTTTTGGAGAGAAATTACATCCAGCTCTAATTCTACTACGTGACACTAAATTGTGTAATCAGCAAAGATGGAGACTTTGCTCTCTATATCAAGGCCATTAATAAACAAGTTAAAAAGAAGGGGTCCCAGTACCGATCCTTGAGGTACTCCACTCAACTTTAGCCCAATCTGAAAAGGTTCAATTTATGACCGGGCATAACATGGTACAGGAAGTTCCAGGTATCATAAACAGCAATGTAATGTCACATAACTTTCAACTCTCCATGAAGCACAGAAATATACAATGTTATTAAATGATTTAGCAGCATAGACACTCAGGAGCGGTGTAGCTCGAAGTGGACCAGTTGTCCACCGGGCAAACTGGGACAGGATGTTGCAGCATTCTATTGGTCACCCCAGAAACCCTGTTTGTAGTCTGCCACCATATTTGTCTTGTGTGTCAAATCAGCACACTAAACAAAATGACAGATATATTTGTGTAACATGGGGACCTCAATTCCAGCAAGTATAATAATAAAAAATACAGGAGCAGCTAGGTTTGCTGCTGTAACTGAGTGCCTCATGATGTAGACACCATGTCATAGGCTTTCAGCACATTTTCTAGCAGAGATTGTGTTCTGCGCTACCATGAAGTGCTGAACGGGAGCTACTGAAGACAGCAAAGGAGTGGAAGACAACTCCCCTACCATTATATAAGAGATGGTCCGAATTAGGCTAGGCCCATGACACCTGTGTGCCGAGTATCAGAATGGCTGCAGTGGGCAGAGACTCCCTACTGACCTTCTGTCCTCTGCTACTCAAGGAGCAGCAAAAAAACAAAGTAGGTTTATACAGTACAACACGGTGATAAAAGGGTGGGTCAAATTTATCATAAAACAAAAAACGTAAAAACAGTTAGGGCGTGCAACGCAAACAGGTAGCAACATGCTGAAGGAATTAGTCTCCCTCAAAACTGACAAACTTAAAAAATGCAGACGTACGCCCTTCCAAATATGATCGTAATATGCTGTTGAATGAGATTATGGCAAAGATCCTTAAATTCCTAAACCGAACATAAGATGATGTAAAATCCATCAATTTGTGTTGCAATTTAGCATTTGCTAGCACACCCATTATTGGGGAGAGGTAATGGTGGGTTGGTTAAAATAAGGCTACGTCTGCTAAGTGTGAACCGCAGATATCGGACACCAATCTATTTCAGCAACAGTAAATATTTACGCCTGCACATCACATAAATACTTCCTCAACAACGCTTTATCTTTAATATTGCAACATATAAAAAATAAATAAAGGAGGAATACAATTTAAAATTGCTTTACAACTCAGTCCTTATCACTACCACATTGGAAAACCTGCTAACCTGCTGCATTGTTTGTCGTCAGACATGAGCCCATAAGAAGGTTTCAACAAAAGGAAAAACTATTTTCTATATTCAACTGTACTTTCAGGAGCATTTGCAAAGCCAATAAAACCCATGGCAACATATGCTAAACCAGCGATTCCCAACAGGGGGTTTGGGAACCCCTAGATCAAGAACGGCCAACTCCAGTCCTCAAGGGCCACAAACAGGTCATGTTTTCAGGATATCCCTGATTCAGCACAGGTCACAGTCTATGACTGAGCCACCTGTGCTGAAGCAAGGATATCCTAAAAGCCTAACCAGTTAGTGGCCCTTGAGGACTGGGAGATGGCCGTCCTAAGGGTTCGTGAGGTGTCTCCAAGGGGTCAGACACAAAATAATGTAATAGCAGATCCTAGGCAGTATAGCGGGTTCCTGAGCCCGTGTGGGGGCTGCATACTTCGGAACGCCCCAAACTGCACTTCAGTACCGGCAGAGAGCATGGCGGTACAGAGGGAGTTCCCAAAGTCGCTCTCCACAAGTACACTATACCACCTCCTGGGACCGGTCAAACAGTTGTGAACAATACTCGGGAGAGGGCAATAAATTTTAGGTTTGCGGAACAAATAATAATTTCTAGCAGTGGCTGCACAATGTAAAAAAAGATGTGATCGCACTGTGCTAAACTACAGCATGCCACAAATAGAGCTGTGCTTTCACTTTATTGCAACTGTAATGTGAAAGATGTTACCATTTGGGACTGCACCTTTCAAGGAGGGTGTGGGCCAACAGCTTGTTAATCATGAAAGTGCCGTCACTGTGTATTGTACTCAGGCGTTACGCTAATACAGTTCCTGCGTCACGGATTGCTGTATGCTAAACAAAGGAGCCAGCAACCATCCTCACACGGAGGAGACCCAAAAAGGTCGAAACAGCCGTCTGTGGAGTAGGGCTACTAGCTCTGCACTTCTTTAACCCAGGCTGTGCTGAAACGCTGTGCAATACGGCAGGCAGAAGTTTATAGGGGTCCATGTTAAAATGGATAAGACGTAAAAGGTGACACTGTGCTCATTTGCATGTAATTTCCCAGAATTCCTGGCTGCAGTGGAAGTATTGTATGCCAACAGATAATGGGGAAAGGAGGAGTGGCTCAGTGAGTAAAGACACCGACTGTAAACAATGACACTGAATCAGGGGAACCTAGTTCAACTCCCAGTGTCTGTAACAGTGTTTTAACAACTTTATCTATTGTTACAGTTTGCAGCTCAAACTGCTGGGAATATTGGCAACAAATTATCCCAAACAGGAAAGTGTTGCAAAGATCTTGCACTGCTGGGGAGGTGTGCTAAAGCCTGCTATAGAAATCAAAGGATGCTTTAAAACTCATTAAAAATGTGATTAAGAGTTGAATATATTTTTTTTACAATGCAGTAAGTATTATCCAATACTACAGACTGATTTTTTTTTTTTTTTAAATATAAGATTTCACTTTTTTTCTGCTTTCTTTTACCAGTTAGATTGGAGTGAGCAAACTTTTCCCTGCGCCCCCCTGCCGGCGATCCCCTCACCTCGGCACCCCCCCCCTCACGTCGGCTCCGGCGTCATGACGTCCCATTGCCACAGCTACATGATGTCACATGACCTCGCTGCGTGATTTGACGCCATGTTGCCGCGTGCGAGAAGCCGCTGGAGCCAAGGTAAGCTAGGGTTACAGAGGTCCTGCACCTCCCCCGACACTTAATTTAAGTGCCTTCGGGAAGCGCGCGGGGCCCCTGTAAACCCCGCACCCCGCACTCAGTCTCGCGCCCCCTAGCTTGCGCACCGCTGAGTTAGAAGACAGGAGGCCATTCCTCTCCCAAGAAAGTGCCGTCCTTAATCCCTCGCTGTTAAATCGAACTCTCGGGATATTTTGGATTGATATCTCTCAGGGGGAAACGTTCCTTTACCTAGCAGGCGTTTTTATGTTTGATGCACGTCGTATGCCAAATCTCCTGTATTTTAATGCCTATTTTGTAAAGCGCTATGCACACTGTTTATTTGGTTTGATTTTCGCTGCCTGCTCCATTTTATCTTATGTCACTGAGTGTTAAACAAGGTTATATAGGGGGAAAAAACAAAAACCTTGTCAACCCCTCCTGTTATCATTGATTAACAAATACTCCCCCACTCAGAGGCTCCTAAGCAGTGCAATTTGTAATTAATTTTATAAAAAAGCAGGAAATCACATAAAATATTTGCTATTAGTGTGGTTACATTTGTTTACGGAACACTTCTTTTCCTGTAGGGCTACATAGAATTGCGCCATAGTAGCATTTCCTTATGAAAAGGCTATGTATACAGCATTAAATGTCAGTGGAAACTTTTTCACATTTCTTTTCCGTTCACAGCAGCGAATGGTGACAATAAGCAACTTGTACTCTTTATATTAGACTAATTAGTCACTGTTTGCTAGCACTGCATGTGCTGACTGGCACTAACTCAATGTTACCGTGTGACTATTTGGACTTTGCTGTTGCTTTATACTCTTTATTTTGATACTGAAGCAGGTAAATTAACTACACAAAGATTGCGTATGCATGGTCATTATAGAGAATTGGGATCCAATTCCAGTCCTCAGGGCCACCAACAGAACAGGTTAAGGATATCCCTGCTTCAGCACAGGCAGCTCAATCGGTGGTTCAGACTAAAGTCAGATAAAGACTGAGTTACCTGTGCTGAAGCAGGGATATTCTTAAAACATGCCCTGTTGGCAGCCCTTGAGAACTGGAGTTGGACACCCCTGTTATAGAGTATAACAGTCTTAGCAAGATCAAAACCCAAACCCAGTGCATTCTATGTATATATCCGTTTGCGTCATTATGAGTGCTACTGAGAGAGGGACCTCAAGTTTAGACAAAGAAGCCCCAATGTAAATCCAAAAATACAAGTGATTTAGTTCATAATAATCATTATCTTCTCACAAGTGTCATTTGGTTCAATCCTTTGGCCAAAACATGTAAAGCTGCAACCACGTCCAGGTAGACCCATATGCATGTAGCATTGGAGCTTCTTTGTCCATTAAGAGTATGAACCACCAGAAGACATGGACAGGTATGGGCCCTGTGTTGGAATTATCTGGATGTACAACAAGGAGTTTGCACAATCAAAGCTCCCCTCTCCTTCCATTTTACCTAAAACTTAATTGGCTCTCCGATAAGGATGGGGTGGGTTAAAGATAGAGGAAACCAACACTCCTCCACACAAATGCTCCCAAGAATAGGAATCAATATGAATTAATTGCAGGATAAACTACAGTCACATATTTGCTTTTAGTTTAATTATCTAAAGTGGCAAATAAAAGTTTGTGAACCCCGATGAAAATTACAGAAAAGTCCATAGTTTTTCCATGATAAACTTTTTGAATCAAAACCAGTCTTTTCTTCTGAATCAAATAGGGTTTATATTAACCAATTCCATGTCTTGAAACCCAATTATGTATGAATTAGACAAACAATGAGTCATTAAAAGTCTGGGTATGTGCAAAAGTACTGTAAAAGTTAAATCCTGGATCAGTTAAATTAAAAAGGAGATTATTTAAACACCTGGTTGTAATTATTAGGTAGATCTTCAGGTGTGAATTTGAGGCCCCACCCTATATAAAGATCATAAACGTTATGAGTTTAATCTTCACCATACAGGTGTGTGGAAACACCTCATGCATGATCAAAAAGCAGCTATTGATGCTCATCTATCTAAAAGGGTTACAAAACCATGTCACTCTATGAAAATCTCTTCAAGAACAAGCCGGAAAATCATCCAGGAAATCACACAGAACCCCAGACTAACATCTAAGGATCTGCAGGCCATCTCGCCTTAGCTAATGTGAGTGTGCATGACAACTATTAGAAAGCCTGAGAAGAATGGTGTTCATGGAAGGATAACCAAGAGGAAACCACAGCTCTCTAAAAATTACATTGTTGCCCGTCTGAACTTCACCACATAGATGATTACACAAGATTTCTGGAACAATGTTCTCTGGACAGACGAGTCAAAAGTAAAACGTTTGAGCCTCAATGAGAAACATTGTTTGAATTTTGCCAAACACTGTTTGAACAGAAGAACCTCATCTTAACCATCAAGTATGGTGGTGGGAATGTAATGTTTGGGGCCACTTTGCTGCCTCAGGACCTGGACGGCTTGCCATTGACACAACCATGAACTCTGCATTGTATCAGAACATTCTAGAGGAGAATGTCAGGCCATCCATTCGTGAGCTGAAGCAAAAGTGGGTCATGCAGCAAGACAATGATCCTAAACATACAAACAGATCCACAAAAGAATGGCTGCATAAGATTAAATTCCGTGTTTTAGAATGGCCTAGTCACAGTCCGGACCTAAAACCCATCTAAATGTTGTGGCAGGATCTGAAGCGAACGGTCATACAAGGCAGCCCTCAAATAATCACAGAGTTCAAGCAGTTCTGTGTGGAATGGGCTAAATTTCCTCAAAACCGATGTGAGACTGACCAGCAGTAACAGGAAACAATTAGATTAAGTCATTGCTGCTCAAGGGGGCGCCATCAGGTACTGAATCTAAAGGTTCACATACTTTTTCACACATGGATATTGAATGCTGAATGAATCATTTGTGGATAAATAAATGTTGAAAAAAGTATCATGTTTTTGTCATTCGCTCAGGTTATCTATTAGGATTTAGATTAACATCTAATAACATTTTAGGTTTGAAATGTGAAAATCCTAAAAAGGTTCAAACTTTTTATCACCACTATAGATTGATAAATTCTTTACCAAAGGTTATTTTTTGCTAGCTCTCTGGGATTGTGCCTTTAGTCTATTACATATGCCACTGTCCTTAGCTCACTTTTGTCCTTGGAGGCACTGCCCCCTTATCTACCAACCACAGAAGCCGCTTGGACATTGCTCCTAATGAGCCCAGAAGTTTATTCTACTGCTCTTGGACAAGTCTTGGCTGCAGATCCAAGTCTTAATTCCCTTGGCAATGAGCAGCATAAATTGTAAACGCCTCAGGAATTGTTTACAAGCAGAACATGATGTACAGTACAAGTGCGGAGGACCAAGGCAGGCCATCAAAAACACAGAATTGATCTGCAGATATCTAAAATAAAAAAAGTTTTTAACTTCTTTGGTGCCACCGAGGCCTGTGAACCAATGGTGATTCCCACTGGTAAAAGTGGCTTTTAAGAAACGTGGCACTAAGACTTGAATAAATTTAACATCGCAGAAAAGCTATAATCGGAAAGACACAGAAGATTTTTGGGTTATGTCGCCAACAAAAACCTATCCAGGCACTGAGCTCTGCTGGGCACTTGGTTAGGAAACACACATTTATGCTTAGAAGTAGAGCAGAAGAGAGACTTACTAAAAGAAATCCACTTTAAGTTAGAAAGTGGAACTATAAGTAGTGGCCATGATGATGATGATGATGATAATAATAATATTTTAGTCCTATTTTGTAAAGGACCTTATTAATTATTATTAGCAAATGTAACAAAAACAGGATGATATTTTGCAGCCACAAGATGGCAAATTGCAAATCTAAATTAACATTCTACCAATATAAAACCTTAATTACAACATTTAGAGAAGCATATTGAAAAAGGACAGGTATAATATGGATATCATGTGTAATACAGATGTATCCAGACTTGCTGCTTGCGTGGTCACGATCGCTTGCGGCCCTGTGACCGCGCCAAATACGGCCTGGAAGGATTAACGCTGCGGAAGGCCCCATTGATAAGAATGGACCCCCACGCAGCGCCAACCCTGCCCCAGTGCCTCTGCTTGTCACCGTTTAATCCGCAGCCACGCGGACGGTAAGGCTGGCTACATCTGTATGTGCCACGTCAGCTTCCAAGGTGCTTTGGAAAGATGGGGGCGAATAAGGTTGCAATTAGTGTGCGCGACGGCACGTGCGATTGCACGCGCTGCGCGAACAAAGTGCAGCATATATACGGGCCAGCCAAATTATTTTGTACATTCGCGTGGCTTCGCCGTCACGTGAGCGGTTCAGCCAATGAGGGTGAACCAGCCTGGTGATACGTCCGCCACGCCTCCATCTAAAAGGGCACACATCGCTCGGGCGACAGGCACATGCGATGCCATGTGCTTCGTCGCACAAGCGCCAACTATAAACGCAGCCTTACGCCTCGGCCATGTTACCTGCTGGCGTGCTGAGGCTCAGGGAAAGCGGGTGCTTTCCCAGTCAGGGGGCGGGCCAGTGACGTCACGGAGCTGGTTCGCCCTCATTGGGCGAACCGCTCACGTGACCGGCCCTGCGCGCCGGCAAGCAGGGAAATTTTAAATTCTGGTAAGACCTACGCTTCCGCGCGCTTGCGGAAGCGTAGACGAGCCCCTACTAAAGCCGCTCTAATTGCGGCTGTAGGGGCTCAGTGCTGAGCGGGAGCGCGCCTCCGCCAGCAAGCAGCAACCATGGCCTTAGGCTGGGGCCAAGGTGCCTTCGCCCTCGCGGTGGCTGGGAAGGTGCTTTCCCTGGCCATAGTGGATGAGCCGTTGGGGGCGTGCCTAGGGGCGTCACGGAGCTGTTTCGCCCTCATTGGGCGAACCACTCACGTGACAGGCCTGTTGCGCCAAGAAATCAGTTTCAACTGATTTCTTGCGCAACGCGCGCCCCCTCCCGCTTCCGTCCAAATGGACGCGATAACTGCCTTAAGGCAGTCTGATCGCTCAGTATGCGGATGCACGGTCTGCGGCAGCATGGCACCAGCCTTAGAGTAGATTGCCTCTGTCTATGGGGTAGATTCATGATAAGAAGACGCACATTGGTCCAAAAGTCATATATACATCATAGGCTAAAGATCGCAAAAGTTTAGAAACAAAGTTTACAAATTGGTGGAAATTCTGGCATTAAAAAGGTATATGTATCAAGGAAGAAAAAATACAAAATTGCACCAGATATAGCCAAGAAAAAAAGGATTTGTTTTTTTCATTGATTCATATAATGTAGATATTTTCGTAAACAATTTCTCCACTTTTGCCTTGATAAATATGACAACAGGAAAAGTGAGACATTACCGGCATTAATATCCAGATAATACCCCTGTTACTGCAAAATTAAGTATTCTGAACCGGATGACGGTCACTGACAGCTTTCTGGAACTAGGAAAATATTGCATTGAAATAACACAGTACTGTATCATGTTAGTCAAAGAAAAGTAAGCAAGCTTTCTGAAAACAAAGACAAATTATGGCAAGGGGGAAGGGAAAAAAAAAAAAAGGTGAATAAAGCGAAATCTAGTGCACTTTCTATGCAGCCGTTACACTTTAATTAACTGCTATATTTCTGTTGACCAATGAACATGCATAATGATCAAAAGTATCTTCATATTATTCTACAGTACCATTCATGACCAATTATTTTACATAAATATGACAGGCTACCTGGTTGAAAACCACTATAGTAAAATGTGTATTCAAGGTGTGGGCAACTATTAGCATAACCATCTGTTTTGTTACATTATAAACTTCCTCATTTGCCAACCATTGATCTGACTAACAGAAGAGCATTGCTATGTTAACCTATTGAAGACTTGTGTCACTGATTGTTAATGGATAAACACTTCAAGGTACTAACACCAACCACTTGCATTAAATGTTAAAAACGTGTACATAAATCATTACCTTCTTTCTAGTTGAACCAATCTTAGACAGGCAGGATTTTGACAAAGATTGATATCCACCAATTACTTGGATCTCCTCCGCTGTTGGGTAGCGCTTTTTCAGCAACGCTCCCAATTCAGAATAGGGAGCCTCCATGCCATTTGAGGATTTGCTTTTAGATCTGGCCTCTTCATACTCTTCATCGTCCTGGTCTGCTGTCCCACCAGACCTCAAGGCCTCACGCTCAACAACTGGTTTCCTCTTGGGCACTACAGTGAAGGTATTACCTCCTTTAAAACGTACAGAGGACAGTGCAGCATGTGGTCGGTAAGAAGGCATGGAAGAGTCAGTCCCTTTAGAAGCTGGTTTGGCCTCATTGTTTATATCCCTGTCCTCAGAATTCACTATGTCATCTATATTTGTGACAGGGATGTCAGGTTTAAGAAGGTCTTCACCGTGAATTTTCGTGACAGGGATTTCCTCCTCTTCTTGGATGCTGCTGAAATACTCCAACTCAGCCCCTATGTCAGTGAATGAATGGCTCTCTGTGGAAGAATGTGGCAAAAGGTCACTTTTCCAATGAAAATCTGTAAGTGCAGGTACAGGAGATGCTCTCTCTGTCACATAATTGCCCATCTGTTGAGTCCTTTCCACACTATCAATAGTGTCCCCTTGGTGTGTTTCAAATGGTCTGCCATTTGACTGAATGACATTCTTTTCAGGAGATTCTGTATGTTGGACCTCGTGGCCATTAGATACGGAAGCACAATCTTTTACCTTTGGCTTGTTAATAGTTGTTCTTTCCCCCCGATTGCCTGGTTTTGGTATAGAAGGGGCCTGCCTCTTCTTTGGAATAAAAACAAAGGAGTTTTTGGACTGCATCCGGATATTTGCCAACGCCTTTGCCTGGATATCATTGTCTGGGATGCTTTGGAGATCTGGTTTTGGAGCTGGTCTGATCTCGAAAGAATCATTGTTGCTGGTGGAAGCAGAAACCTTTTTTTGCTGGGAAGGGGTGGCACTGGTCAAACCACGTTCACAGTGGTTATAGGAAGGAGTTTCTGACTGAGTGGCACAGTACTTGTAGGGAATTTTAGAATTAACATGGTCCACTTCCAACTTTGGCCTCCAAGTGTAGGTTTCCTTGGAGATCTCATTAATGGAAACACTTGCAGTAGATGGCACTTGCCTTCTTTCCACTGATGCAGTCTGAACCGAGGTTCCCCCCTTTCTCTTACTTTTGGAAAGGAGATCTTGGATTTTAATGGATCCACTTGACTTTGTGTCTACTTTGGAGTAGTCAACATGACCATTTGTAAGAGGTGGGCAGCCTATTGACAGATCACAATGGGGATCTGAAGATTTCACCTTGGTATTAGATATAGCTTTTGGGTTGATAACCATGGTATTGTTGCCAATCTTCTGAGAAACGTTACTCGGTTTTGACTGGGATAGATCATTGTGTGTGGAGCTATTCTCAAACCTTTCCCTGAAAGTGGCCACCACAGGTGACCCTAGTTTGTCTTCTGTAGAGGAGTCATAATGAAAAGACTGTAAAGGAGAAGAAGGGGATAAAGGAGTGACAGGCCCCGATAGTGACAGGGGGCTGGAAGGTCTCTTGTGAAATAGACCAGGATCAGGTAGGGAAAGGATAGCAGGATGTTTAGAAGGAAGCCAGGACGGGTTGTTAAGTGGGAAGCGTTTACCATCTTCATCCAACATGGAAGAAGGTGAAATATCTCCAGACCTCCTGGATGTCTGGTTCAGTGGAGCTTGGCTGTGCCTCTCGGCAGTAGATGGCTTTGGCAACACATGCGACTTGCTCTTCTGGGCTGCAGGCGGTTGGGAGTCTCTCTCCAGCATGTTCTCCCAGCTCTTGGTCCTCACCGGTTTGGTGTGACCATGGTCAAACTTCTCCATCAACCGGCTCACCCTCCCAGCCTCCTCCAACACCTCACTGTGCCCCTTCTCCAGCGTGGCCGGGGCAGTAATGGAAGGGTCCCTCTCGTAGATGACCACTTCAGCCGCCCGGATCTCGGCCACCTTGCTCCCCCTCTTGGCCAGCAGCTCCTCCATGGGGTCAGAGTGACACGATGGGCCCTCCGTCCCTCCTCCAAAGTATCCCGGGTCTGACTCTATGATGATGATGTTCTCGGCCCGGATGGTACGGATCCCCGGTACGTTGCTGTAGAGATCCAGCAGGTGCCGGATGGGGGTGGCAGCCCCGGAGTGGGGGTGCTGAGGGCGGCGGCGCCTCCGCTCCTTCTCCAGCTTAATGAACGGGTTGTCGTGAAGGGGTCCCAGGCTGTCCTGCAGCACCAACCGCTCCCCGGACCCGTCCTCCTCTTCCCTGGCGGGGCTGCCCTTGTTCCTCCCGGGCTGCCTCACGGGGCTCCCCGCCGGCGACCGCTTCCTGCCGTGCTCTACCCGTCGGCGGTGGGGGGACACCTCGCGGCCGCGACCCCACGACAAAGCCACGGCAGGGACACTCGCCATCTTCGCCCGCTTCCTCTCCAGGACCCGGAGCTTCCACTCCGGCATGTTCCCGCCGGGGTGTGGGTCCGAGGCCGGCCGGGTCCAGGCGCCGCCGCTGACAGACATGGCGGGGGGTGTGGGTAGGAGGAGCGCTCGGTGCTTGTGTCTCACTTATCCCTGTGTGTGTCCCCCCCGGACCCGCCGCGCCGGCAAACTACTCACTGACTGACCCTCCGGAGCTCCGGCAGCCGCATCCCTGTCACAGGAGGACACGCCCCCTTCCACGTGACCTCGCCAACAACATCACTGTCAGGTAAGGACACGCCCCCTTTCGCGTGACCTCATCCCCCCGCCTACCCCCTATCCACGGCAGGTACTCGAAGAAAAAAAGGACGCCGAGCCGGTGTTTGCGGATCCAATCAGCGTCTTGATCTGTGGGAAGGTTGCGTGACTCACGGGTCATAGCGAGGCTGGGAACGCAACTTTGTAAGCCACGCCTCCCTGTCCAGGTGGTTTTCCCTGTAACCACCTGACCGCGTATTTGCATAACGCTCTGGTAGCGGCAGCTCCTATTGTTAACTCCTTCAGAGCTAGAGATCGCTGGATCCTAGCTGGTCCAAGTTGCTTTTCTTTTACCTCAAGGACCCCCCAAAGCCACAGCTTTTTTTTTTGTGACCTACCTAACTGCCTTCCCATGCTCCTTCACTCTGGCATCTTCTCTGTGCGTGACGCGTTGACAACGTGGTGTCAAATGGCGTGGCCATGTCATATGGCTCCTTGTTGCCATGAAAAAGTGATGCTAACAACGTTTGTGTGTTGAGAGCGGGGGTCTTACCTTCTTAGGAGCGGCCCCTCGTCAGCGCCGGGTGGTCATAGCGGCCCTACATCAAATGACACAGCGATGTCACTTGGCAACGCGCCGTTGCATGCCGCCGTGAAGTCATGGGGTCACCCTATGGGCGGCAAGAGGTGAAATCTGCTCCGGGCAGCATTACCATGGCAACGCGCCGTTGCTGGAGGAGAGGAAGAGCAGGAGAAAGTAAGGCCTCGTCCAGGGTGGTGCTGAGCGGGTGCGCGCGCTCACGCTGGACACGTTGTGACAATGTACGTGGCCTGCGTGAGCGGGCAGGCGCGCCTGCTCGGCGCTCAGCCGCTTGCCGAGCAAGCAAAATTGATTTTGCTGCTCGCAAGCGCGTCACGTGAGCAGTTCGCCCAATGAGGGCGAACAAGCTCCGTGACGTCGTGGCCGCGCCCCCAGACGCGCGCGCACCTAGCCGGCACTCCTGTTTCTACCCTGGACAAAGCCTATGGCTGCGGCCAGGCAGGGAGTTGGCGCGCTGTTGCTTGTGCGCGTTGACGTCACGCTCCCTGCTCTGCCGGGAGATTTGTGGCCGGCTAGGTGCACCCGGGGGGGGGGGGGGGTGGGCATGACGTCACAGAGCTGGTTCGCACTCATTGGGCGAACCGCTCACGTGACGCACGAGCGAGAGACAAATTCAATTTGCTTACTTCGGCAAGCAGCTAAGCGCCGAGCATGCGCAGGTGCTCATTCACGCTGGCCACACACATTGCTGCAATGTGTTTCAGAGCGGCCAGCGTGAGTGCGCACGCCCGCTCAGCCACCCTGGCAGCAGCCTTAGAGTCCCCGCGTTTCCCCCGGGTCCCGGCACCTACTTTCTTACAGAAAAAAGCACTGGCCAAAATCTCAATGATTTTGGTCCTTGGGTGTGACATCTCTGCAAGTGTTCTCCATGTGGAGTCAACCTTAGCCAAAGGTGAAAGTGTGATGGTACAAAGTATTTGATCACCCACAGTACCACTACTATTTATTTTTCATTTACAAACTCTATTTTATATTTCAAGAAAAGAGATTTATTTGAGAGAGCCTTTCCCCTTTTCTATGCAGGTAGCACAACTATCACTGATATCTTCCAAAAATACAATTCATGGAGCTTTGCCCCAATGTTCAGCAAGTGCAGATCTCTCTTTTTTTATTATCAGACTACGGGGCTTATGCAGAGAGGCTAGAGAATGGAAATAGCGCCATCTTTTGGCGAAAATACGGAGGCGAGAAGCTTGTCCTGCCGAGAACATGGAGGGCAATTCAAATTCGCCAGACGTGTG
This sequence comes from Ascaphus truei, assembly GCF_040206685.1. Lineage (NCBI taxonomy): Eukaryota > Metazoa > Chordata > Amphibia > Anura > Ascaphidae > Ascaphus > Ascaphus truei. The sequence goes on from NC_134503.1 coordinate 20,238,314, forward strand.
GCGAGAAGCGTGATTTCGCCAATGCTGAAACACGCAAGATTCCAGTAGCTCCGATGCGCATGTACGCGCCAATCGGAGCTACTAAATGGCGCGTTCAGGGGACATTTTGCCCGCCAACAAAAGTTGGCTGTATTGTGGTCAAATACAACGCGCCACTACATGGCGAGTTTCACACCAAGTGAAACTCGCCTAATTAGCAATTTCAAGCACACCGCGCTAACGGAGTACCCTGCATAGGACCAAATTTATTGCCAATCCTGCAGCGAATTTCAGCCTTTCTGGGAGGTACCTCTCTGCATAAGCCCCTACATTTTAAAGCGAATTCAACCACTGCCTACAGTCCACCTTGTTCAACATGTGAAGGGAGATTTAAGGAGGAAATACATGAGGATGACCTCACCGTCACTGTTACTCAGTGTCTGTCACATAAGGTCCCCTAAATCAGTGGTGCTGAAAACCCCAGTCCTCGACACCCCCCCACAACAGGTCCGGTTTTAAAGATACCCCAGCTGCCATCTCTATGAGGCTGATGCGGGGTTACCCCTCTATGCTATGACTAATACATCCGAGTCTGCGTGAAGCTGCTTCCTGATATGGCGGCGTTAACCTGATGAGTCATCTGGCTGCTTAACAGTCTGATATCTCCACAGCATATCACTCGCTAGCTATCATCATGAGTTTGGCCCTCTGGAGATGAACACCCATTTTAAATTTACAATCATTTTTTATTCTGTTTTAGGAGCACCTGTTATATATATATATATTATAGTTATCCTGTATTTATTTTAATATGCCTATTAAAGTTTGATTTTATTACCATCCATTCATTCCTTGTGATAGTGTGCACCATTAAGGGATCTCTGCGTTCCATGTACGCCGTAGTACATTTTTTAAATAACCCAGCTTCAGCACAGATGGCTCAGTCAAAGACTGAGTCTCTGGTTGAGCCACCTGTGCTGAAGCAGGGACTAATTGAGCCACCTGTGCTGGGTGACGCTGGGACTGATTGAACCACCTGTGCTGAAGCTGGGATATCCTCGAAAAGCTGACCTGTAGGGGGGTCTTCAGGACTGGAGTTGAGCACCTATGCCCTACATGATATCATGCGGTTTCCATGGGATATATTTAATAAAAATGTGGCCTTAGCCAAAGTTGATCATACAGTACGTCTTGGTGCCCCGACAATTTTCTCAAAATTGTTCAAACGTCCCGCTTTTTTAGCTTTTTCCTATTTGGACACACTTAATACTCTTAAAACCGTAAAAACTGCCTGTTTTTATTTGATCGATCATATCAAAGAGTAAAAATGTCAAATATATTGGTAAAATAACAATTTATTAATATGATTTATTTCTAAAATGTTTTTGCCAGGAAATAATACGTGGACTTACCTCTCTGTTTGAACTTTGCCATGATAACAATACATGGCTCCATGAAATGATCAGAGGTTCAATTGACCATTTCATTGAGATTACATTCAATTTACAGACATTTTGGGACAGTTCGAGATAACATGATTGTGGGCGTATGTAACAGTGACAGACAAGATTAAAATGTAAGACCGCTGACAAACCGTCACTTTGCTACACTCAAAAGTTTGTGTATGATAGGAAACTGAAATAAATCAATAATACTGCATAGTTGGAGGCTCTAATAGACAAATACCCTTACAAAGAAATATTATAAGTGATATCATTTGTTTTATAAATAATATTTTAATGTGTCCCGATTTCTCCTTTTGAAAATCTGGCCTCCTTAACCTTAGGGGGTAATTTATCAAAGTCTCCCGGCTGCTAATCTGCTTCAAAACTAGTCCAAAAACACCACCAGATTTATTAAAGGGAAAAAATCCTGTTGATTTCAGTGGAAATGGTTTTCCGTCGTAAATTGATCGGGTCTGGTCTGTTTTTCCAGCCGATGACTTTGAGAAATGACCCCCTAAGCGTCTTGTTCATGGAGCATTTTGCAGCACATTAGGAATTTTCAACCAGGAACTCTGTGATTGTGATAACACTGAGACTGATAATTACTAATCAACTACAGGCATACCCCGCATTAACGTACACAATGGGACCGGAGCATGTATGTAAAGCGAAAATGTACTTAAAGTGAAGCACTACCTTTTTCCCACTTATCGATGCATGTTCTGTACTGCAATCGTCACATACGTGCATAACTGATGTAAATAACATATGTGTAACAGGCTCTATAGTCTCCCCGCTTGCTGGTATTGCTGTTCAGGAAGTGTTGACAGGCGCATGCGTGAACTGCCGTTTGCCTATTGAGCGAGATGTACTTACTCGCGAGTGTACTTAAAGTGAGTGTCCTTAAACCGGGGTATGCCTGTATTTGTTTAAAACACTTTCCGGCACATACACTTTTCCATTCAATTAACATCATTTTGTCCGCATTCCTAAATGTCACTCATTTCAGTCCTTGGAGGTTGACATCTCTGCATTAAAGCTTCCCATTATTTAATAAACCCTGTCCTTTGTTGTGTTTATCCCCTTGTGTTTTGCATCTCGTTAAAAAATGGCAGCAATTATTCGAATGTATTTATAGTATCCCAAATCTGTTTACAGACCTGCTTTTTGCATTATTGTATCTCCAATCTTGTTAGTACATGGGACTGCATTTCTCACTGGCAGTTAATCTTCCTAGCAGTTTACACAGGGATTACTGCTAATTACATTGCATTGCATTTATAGACAATCTGACACTTTAATGGTGTATAAATCCCGAAGCAATGCTCTTGTAATGCTTCCCTAAACCATAGCGTGATGTGATGTCAGCGAGATCATGCTGTCATAGTTAATGGTCGACCCCTACTTTCTATTTAAAGACGCCGTCCCACTAAAGCATAGTTAGGTTCATTCAGCCATCCAAAGAATTCGGTGCAGTTAGGCAACAATATATATTTTATTAAATAACCGATTTTTTTTATTATAGGATACACCATGTTCAAAAGGTGCGTTCCCATACATGCGTACTCTATTAATAAAGTAATGGTTCCGTGCCAGACTTCAAGAATCGTGAAGCGGCCTATATATTAATCTATATCTTTATTTATGTTGTGCCCACAATGAAGATGGGACGATTTCAAGCCTAAATATTAATTATGGTATATTCTCTATATACAGAAATATTCCGCATGGAACTGGTTAAAAGAAGTAATTTAGTATTAAATTAGAAATTATATTGGCAAATTATTAGCTGACTGCAAAGATAAGCTGAAGACAGCCAGGTGTATAAATGTTTTAAACCTTATATGTTTAATATCCGCTGAGTTGCAACAGTTTTGATTCAAAGGTTAGTTAAATAGTTAGTAAGACAATACAATAGAGATGGGTTTTAATAGATAAGGAACATATGATTACGTATAGTTACTTATTGAGAGACCAAAGAAGGGTCTTCTAAATCAATGTCTAAATGAAGAAATAGTGTTCTAATGTTAATGATTGACTAAGAATATTTGGGCTGACGGTGAGAAAAACAGGGATTGCTAAAATGTATAAAGATTGCATTTGGATTGATAGAATTCAGAATCATTTAACACCCAAGCTAAGAACAACGAAGCTAAAGATCCTCCACTCTATAAGTAAATCCTATATGCCAGAATGATGTACTGTAACTGGCTGAAATGATGCTGTGAAAGATGTTTTCTATGGTCTCTGAATAAATTGAGACAAGAACTGGACCGTGGACTATTTGATATATATTGAAAGGTGAGACATGTATTTGCACCCATCTAATGAGCAAATGTTCATGCAGTGTACTCAGGGCTTTACAGAAGAGACAATACAATACAGGGACTACAATAAGTGCAGCAAACAAAATAAGACAATAAAAGGAAATCCCTGCCCCGGAGAGCTTACAATCTAAGGAGTATGTTGGGAGACTTACAGAGACAGCAGGTGAGGGAATAAGTGCAGTAGATGGCAGTGCTTGGCCACGATGGTTAGTAGGAGCGACTGTGGGTGTGGGACAGTAACCATGAGTCCAGGCTATTGAAATGCATAATTTAAGAGGTGGGTTTTAAGGTTTTACTTAAAGGTGGGGAGAGAAGGTGCTTGGCATATTCTGAGTGTGCGGGAGTTCCACAGGTAAGGGGAAAGGGTTTAAGGCAAAAGAGAGCAGTAGAGGTGAAAGCGGTGGAAAGGAGACAGTTATGGGTAGAGTGCAGGAGACAAATCATAACGAGAGATCAAAGCTGTTAAGTAGGAATGCGCTGATGAGTGGAGAGCCATGAAGGTAAGAATAGAACTTTGTAGGTGATCCGGGTTTTGATGGGTAGCCTGGAGAGGGATTTAAGGAGGAGATGAGCAGAGACTGTTTTGGGAGAAAGTGAAATTAATCTGTCAGCAGAATTCCGGTCAAATGTGCTAAGATGATATCATAGTGTATATTTTTTGTTCGTCAAAATATGAGTGCTAAAAGTAGTACAAACCTTCATAAAATGTGCGTTATATGTAGGAAGGTCGCTATGTGATTTCATACATATGACGCATAGTTCATTAAATGAAGTTTGGCGCATTGCGTCATGTTGAACAACACATCTATTTAGCTGCGTATGTGACTAGAACCATTTTTGACGCCTGTGGCGCACTTTGAGCAAAGTAAGGTTAGTACCTAGGTGCACACAAGCACAATTAAATTAGAATTTTCTATGAGTCAATTGTAACCCAAAAATGCTATTTGCAGCATGGAACCTAAAACCTATTACAGCGGCAAGTCTTGCTGCCAGTTTTTTGGGGAGGGGGGTTTCTAACGTGAACGTGTTGCTCTCGTTTCCAGGGACCCCCAGTTGCTGCTAAGTTAACTCCTTAATCTCACAGCGAATAATTTTTTTTTTAACGGAGCGACAATATGGCTGCTGGCTCTGTTATTAAAAAAAAAGACTGCGAAACAGTAAAAGTGCATTTTACTGCCAGCTAGTTGGTGTTGGGGAAGGTGGGGGGGGCGGATCTGGAGCTGAGAGCACCACGGTTGGGAGGGCGGGGGGGCGACCTCTGGATGGTCCCTGTGTCAGATGGTAGAATTGAGGTTTGTCTCTGCTCTTTTGCTTAGTCACAGTCCCCTTAGGGGACTGATCATACAGTCCCACCCCGCAGGGCGAGACACCCTCACTCTTCAGAGTCAGAGCTCAACATGTATGTATATACCAGTATTACCTCTCTGAACATGTATGTGTATACCAGTATTACCTCTCTGAACATATATGTGTATACCGGTATTACCTCTCTGAACATGTATGTGTATACCGGTATTACCTCTCTGAACATGTATGTGTATACCGGTATTACCTCTCTGAACATGTATGTGTATACCGGTATTACCTCTCTGAACATGTATGTGTATACCGGTATTACCTCTCTGAACATGTATGTGTATACCGGTATTACTGGTGAACATTACAAGAAAATCTGGACTCTGCACCATAACAACAACAACTTTGCTACTGTGAGAACTTGACTTTCTAAATGCTGTGATTATTTCTCCTCTCCCTATCCTCCAATAACTGGGAAGTCTCTCCTCCTGCATCTCACTATGCCCTCCCTATTGCTTTTTCTGTTTACTGTTTCCTCACTCCTTTGTGAATGTCTTTGTTCTCTCCAACTTCCCCACTGCACCATTATTTATACACCTTTCTTCCATCAACTTCTTTATCCCTCAATAAAAAACACCCACACAAATCCTCTATTCACACCCTTTATCTACTCCTTCCTGCTGCTGGGGATTTCCCCTAAACCTGAACCGAGACATATACACCTGATCTCACCCACGCCTCCCTGCCATCTCTTCCCCTGTAAATGGTGTTAACCTTCTGATTTAATACTGACTAACCTTAAAACTCATCCCACAAATCAAGCATCCCAATAGCCTGCACTCATGGTTACTGTCCCACACCCACAGTCACTCCTGCCTCCATTATGGCCAAGCACTGCCATCTACAGCACTTATTCCCTCACCTGCTGTCTCTGTAAATCTCCCATCATCCCACTTAGATTGTAAACTCTCCGGGGCAGGGTTTTCCTTTCCTATTGATTTTGCACCGCTTATTGTATTATTATAATTCCCCGTACTGTATTCTTTGTGAAGCGCCGAGTACACTTTTGGTGCTATATAAATAAAGACATACAATGCAATATAATTACCTCTCATGATATGTATGTGTATACCGGTATTACCTCTCTGGACATAGTGACGTGACCAGCTTGGGGGGCCGTGAGATTTCCCCAAGCAAAGAGAGAGCAGGGCTGTTGCTATGGGACTGGGCAGCTTCCTCAATCCTGATTGGCTGCATTATGCAGCAGCAGCCAATCAGGAGGAGGTGTCAGGAGCCTGGGGGTGGGGCCAAAGAAAGAAGGAAACAGCATGGAGCAGAGAGAGGGGTGTGTGTGTGTATGTGTCTCGAGCGTGTCGCGCCTTTCACCATTGTGTCCAGTATTTTTGGAGATGCCCCCTGGCAACCCTAGTCATGTCACCTTATCTACTTGCGTGCAACAGGCATCAAACTTAGAATGTAAGCTCTTTGCGGTACATGCTTATTCAGAATTCTATGTACATTGTTGCGTACACTGTCAGCTCTATATTATCAAACAATATTGGTATTATATAAAAGATGCACGTGTCACTTCAAGGTATCATTAGCTATGTAGATCCCACTGTATCTAGACCTCCCCGGAAAGCGCTATTACTCCCTGCCATTTATTAGCTCACCTGTGTGTATGAGAGTGCCGAGTGTTGCTGGCTTGTGTACACGGTGGCGAGGCGGGGATTTCGGCCAGGGGGGAGCACCAGGCAGCGCGAAGGCGAGGCCGGCAAAGTCGGATGGAAGCAGGTAGAGAGGGGCTGCTTTTAATTTGCGGATGGATCGGGTGGTTCCTTTGGTCTGCGGATTGGTTGATTCGTCTTTCCGAATTGTATTTTTGGCGGGATCCGGTCCTCAGATTCCAGTGTCCGTTGGTGGATTTTTAACCGGGTGGTGGGGAAATTCTCCAGCGGATCGCAGATTTCTCCGGCGGATTGCGGATTCCTCCAGCAGATTGCGGATTCCGCGGATTGGATTCTTGGAGCTTGAGCAATCCGGCGATGGAGGTTGCACCGCAGAACAGATTTTGAAAGGAAAGTTTGGGAAATTCCGGGAAACAGATTAGTACAGTTTCATTCATCTCCAGGGGCAGAGCAGGTCCAGGCTTCGGTGCAGTCCCAAGCGGCGGCACAGGCCTGGAGGTGCCGGGGCCTGGTGAGGCGAGCAGAGCAGGGAGAGGCCGCAGCACGAGGAGAAAGAGCGGGTACATGGCTTTGTGCTGCAAAACACTGCTCCCATCGCGTGTCATCAGGAGGGGCGGGTCAGGTGACATGACCGCCCAAAGCAGCAGGGAGCAGAGGATCAGGAACCTCAGCAGGGAACGGCAATCCCGGCCCAGCTAGGTGGTGCAGAAGAGGATGAGGCCGGCCTTGGATCGGCGACAGGTAAGTTGACCAATTGAAGGGGTGGCAGTGGGAGGGTGGGGTCAAGGACCAGACTGGGCAGCCATAGGGTGCTTGCACAGGAGGGGCAGGTAGGGTTAGAGCAGGGTAGTAGTGATCATTCCACCTACAGTTTTAGGGACGCCTACGTTTGCTTAGCTAGCACGCTGGGGATGCATCTATCGTGACGTTGAAGGAGCGGGTTTGAAGGATGACTGTGAATTTGCTGACACTATTGCCGGACTACAAGGAGCAGGCAAAGTCAAATAAAAAGAAGGATGTGGAAGAGGAAGAGGGAGAGGAGGCAAGCTCTCAAGTCTTTCTGGTTGCAGGCCTCCGTGATTTTGGTCAGCGTGATTGGGGAGAAGAAGCCGGAGTATTGCTCAACAAGTCCCTGGATTCTATTTGGGAGTCCTATACATATTACGGGGGTTCGGGGTGGTGAAGTACCATAGGGACTTCAGGCTGGTAAAGGCGATTAGGAAGCAGTTGCAAAGGATATGGACCTCTGAATGTCCAAGATGATGCCACATAATACAAACCCCTCTCAAGCCTGGGCCGGCAGCTTGCAACATATTGGGTAGTCGGCCAGGAGTAAAAAGGGGGCTTGATCACAGTTTAATGAAGGACAGTGTAAGTGGGGTGTGAAATGCAACGGCTGCAGGGGTAGCCAGCCCGTGATGAAGTGCTTTAAAAAGGGCAACGGTGGAGTTAAAAAAGGAGCAAGTGGAGAGGCTGGGGCAAAGACAGAGGACACCTGTGAGTGTCAATGAGATGACACCGTAGCTCCGCTGCTACACTAACAGGGAGGAGGTGGAACTTCTAGAGAAGGGGTTTCTAGATCCCATTGAGGGAGGTGGTGCTAGAGATGCATGTGGGAGTAGCGGGGAAAATAGAGAGCGGTGGGGGTGGTCAGAATGGCGACCCGTTTTCTTCTTCCCCATTACTAATAGTTGAGGGTTTCTCCTTTGGGAGTGGTTGCAAAGAAAGAGTCGTGTTCATTCATCACCTGTCATACCCGGAGGGATAGGATTGATAAGGGATTGTGTAGCGTGCAGTATGCATCCTTTGACAGGAAAAACTAAAACAAGAAGGAGAGCAACGAAAGGGACCGGTACCCTTCTTGTTTTCGATTTGGAGCAGCAGGAGGGACTTTTCTCTTGCATCATTTGACAGGGCCAGGGACCTGGTAAGGGAAGCTGGAATGGGGGCATGGATGGCAAAAGCCGACGTAGAGTTGGCAATTCGTCTATTGCCGTGCACCAGGAACGCTTCCACCTGCTGGGGGACATGTTGGGAAAGGAGTTTTTTGTGGATCTATGCCTCCCGATGGGGTGTTAGATCTCCTGTTTTTATTTTGAGACGTTCAGCTAGTTGGGTGTTGGGGGCATCCTGCACTACTTGGACAACTTTATATTCATAGGAAGGGATGGGTCTGATGTGTGTGAGAGATTTCTGGGAGAGTTGCAGGAGCTCATGGCCCTTTTTGGGGTTCCTTTAGCTAGGGACAAAACGGAGGGACCAGCGGTGTTCATCAGCTTCCTGGGAATTTAAGTTGATACAGTGAAGATGGAGGACCATCTCTCAGCCAGGAAGCTGGTGGAACTGGTGGAGGGCTTTGGTGAGGGAAATTATGGCCACACAGAGGCGGTTCCAGTCCCTCCTGGGCCATGTCAACTTCGCGACCAGGATCCCACCAATGGGAATGATCTTTGGGGGGCCACTGGCGTTTGCGATGGCAGGGGTAAAATCGCAGCGCACTTTATAAGGGCAGCAGAGATGTATGGGGAACTTAACATTCTTTGAGTTCTTTCTGCTGGTGCTGGAGCAAAGGGGGACAGAGCTCGTCAATAGGGAGGTTATCACCCGGATAGACAACATGGGCGTGTTGGCGACCGTAAACGGGCTATCGACCTCATCTCCTTTAGTAGTCCGCTTGCTGAAGTTGCTGGTCCTAAAATGCCTGGATCATAATATATAGTTCAAGGCCAGGCACGTCCCGGGATTGGAGAACAGGATGGCACATTTCCTTTCTCAATTTCGGTTTGTGGCATTTCGGGAGTTGGTCCGGGGAGCAGCCACAACAGGGGAGCCCTGCCTGTGGAAGCTGTGGCAGGAAGCAGTACAGGAATGATGGAGCTGGTGAGGGCTTCGGTAGCCTTGGGTACGTGGTCAGCTTACACCAGGGCTTTGGAAGAATGGCAGGCCTGGTTAAGAAAATATTTGGAAGAGCAGAAGATAGAGTGCGCAAGGAACAGGGGGTTTTAGGGTAAGGGCTTAGGGTAGGGGTTTTTAGGGTTAGGCACTTACCTTAGTGGCAAAGTGGCCGGCAGCGGCAGGTCCCGGAGGTGGGTTGAGTCACGGTGAAGCACCGGCGGTCATTTGGTCACAGGGAAACGACTGCGACCAAATGTCCTAGACCGGTCTCGCAAGGCCGCCGACACTGGGAAAGCTGTCTGCGGCCCTGGTAGTCCATTACATTTAAGGAAGGTTGAACTTGATGGGCATGTGTCGTTTTTCAACCTCATTTACTATGTAACCGATTGTAGTTCCATACGAGCTTAGCACTTACTGCGCATGCTTTATTTGGATATACTGACCTCTTGTGGACATATTGTACTACTACACATGCAAATAAATGCAGAGGAAGACTCGTATTTACTAAGCAGTGAGTGCACTGTATAATTTTTTTTTTTAATGTGCTATGCAATAAGTTCTGGAACCACAAGACACATTATGTCCCATTGAAGTGAATGTCTTATGGCATAGCATGGTTAATATGTGAACTTGTGAAAAAACAGTCACATTTGGGCCCCTCTTTCCTCTCCACCAACTTTTTACAATGTATTAAAGAGAGGGGGTGGGGACTGTTAAATACTTTTCTGCTATTTACCCAAAGCTGCTGACATTGTTATACTGGAATTCTGTAACGGAATACATATAATTTGATTCATGATAAACCCCATTTCATCTGATGAGGCACGTGTCAGCATTTCCCTGTGACGTGCATCCCTGGCCCTGTGTTTGCACAGCAGATGGCTCCTTTGCCGACACTGAAAATTGCGAATTGGGTCATTTAACAAGTTACCGGTTGTTATGTAGCCATACACGCACCCTTTTTATTTCCCCTTTGCACTGAAAGACTTTGTCATGGCAAAATATATATTCCCACCTGCTGGTATCTGTGTGTATTTTATTGTTCATTTCAAGTACGACGGGATACATTTTGATGTTACCATTTTTGAAGACTGTTGTTATTTTGACACAGATCAAATGTTGGTGCTTTAATAAATTGTCATGTCCTGAGCACAGTTTATGGAGTTGTCTGTGTCTGTTTGTTGGTTGACATTCTAACTGCATGTCTGCTACTTAAACATGCAACGTTACACATCTTTGGACTAGCATGGTGTAACAGGGTACCTTCCCTGTTGACGTTTTTGCAGGAAAACATGTGAGGAGAGCTTGAGCCCAGCACTGAGCAGGTTAATTCAGAGGAGACTGTCCTAATTAACCTGCTCAGCTGGCTCATTAGCTCCTTTAAAACGCCTGCAGCATTGATTGCAGGGAGAGAGAGAGAGAGAAAGTCTGTGCTGCCAGAGAGATCCCTGTTCCAGGTAACACCGTTCCCTGGAATCCGCCAGAGGTAAAACCACACAGACCCTGGAGTGACATGGAAAGCACCCTGCCTACAGGTACTAGGGTTGCCAGGTGTCCGGTATTGAACTGGACTGTCCTGTATTTGGACACTGTCCAGTAAGAAATGAGAGGTAATATTGGACATGTGTGTGTCCGGTAATACCTCTTTGGACATAGTGACCTAACCGGATTAGGGAGCCGGGAGAGAGCAGGGCTGTTGCTAAAGGGGCTGGGTAGCTTCCTCCATCCTGATTGGTTGCTGCTGGGTAATGCAGCCAATCAGGAGGAGGTGTGAGGAGCCTAGGGGTAGGGCCAAGTAGAGGAGGAAACAGCATGGAGGGGAGAGAGGTGAGAGGGGAGGTGTGTGTGTGTGTGTGTCGAGCGCTTTACTCCTTTCACCATTTTGTCCAGTATTTTTGGTGAAGCCACCTGGCAACCCTAACAGGTACCTCTCTTTGGACTTGGATCAAAAGGTTGGTAAGAGGCCTAGCCTACCAGCTCCCAGACAGGGACTGCTGAATGTTAATCAGTCCCCTACATGGGGTTAGGCCTGGTTGTTATTTTTTGATCTGAGTTTGTTTGCTGGTATGAAGCTGTTTTCTGTTTAAAGCTGCCGGTTAATAAAGCCTATGTTTATTTTCTCCTTAAAAACATCTCTGGTGTTTTTCCCTCTGCACACATCTCCTACTCATGGTTTAGTGAATACAGCCAAGATAAATAATCTACCTACAACGCATTATTTAGCATTTATTACATTCGAATAATTTATTGCACTTAATTATCTAATATTTGCACAAACCAGAGAAAACCGTGTTATTTTTCAGCTGTGGTAAAATACCATATTTTGTTCCTCACAAGAAAATTAAGGTGATACATACATATACATACTCCATGGACTATACTCCGTCCTGAGACATACTCTGTCCTGAGACATACTCTGTCCTGAGACATACTCTGTCCTGAGACATACTCTGTCCTGAGACATACTCTGTCCTGAGACATACTCCACCCTGAGACATACTCTACCCTGAGACATACTCTACCCTGAGACATACTCCGTCCTGAGACATACTCCGTCCTGAAACATACTCCGTCCTGAGACATACTCCGTCCTGAGACATACTCCGTCCTGAGACATACTCCGTCGCACAATGATTAGCCGCTTTACCTTTTCTTACATTTCCCCTTATTCCCTCTCTACACTGTAAGATCTCGCGAGAAGGACCCTCGTTATCTTCTGTATCTGTGCATGTTTGTCCTTTTTTGGCACGCCATTCTCTTTATGTAATATACATATCTCTGTACTCCCATTGTACCGCGCTCTGGTATATGATGGCGCTTCACAAATAAATGACAATAATATAATCTATATATACAGTGGCGAGAAAAAGTTTGCGAACTCCAATGATAATTACGGAAATTCCATGGTTTTTCCATGATAAGCTTCTTGAATCAAAACCAGTAATTTCTTAAACATCCAACAGGGGTTATATTAACCAATTCCATGTCTTTTGAAACAAAATGATGTATGAATTAGACAAACAATGAGTAATAATCAGGATATGTGCAAAAGTAAGTGAAACTTTGGGTTTATCAGCCAAATTAAAGGGGATAATTAAAATCAAGTGTTTAAATAATTGGGTAGATCTTCAGGTGTGAATTTAGGAGACCTCACTCTATATAAATATTAAACTTTGCGAGTTTGGTCTTCACCATACAGGTGTGTGGAGACACGTCATGCCACAATCAAAATAAATCTCTGAGGACCTCAGAAAAGCAGTTATTGATGCTCATCAGTCTAGAAAGGGTTACAAAACCATTTCTAAAGATTTGGGGCTCAACCAATCCACTGTCAGACAAATGGAGAGAGTTTAAGACCACAGTCACTCTATCCAGGAGAGGTTGTCCTACCAAAATCTCTCCGGAACAAACTGTAAAATCGTCCAGGACGTCACTACAGGCCAATCTCACTTCTCCCAATTCTATCCAAAGTCATGGAAAAATGTGTCCACTCCCAATTAAGCGATTACTATACCAAGACAAATTTCCCTAGCCAATTCCAATCTGGCTTTCGCCCCAAACACTCCACCGTAACTACCCTGCTAAAAGTTTGCAACGAAATCCAGTGTGGAATGGAACGGGGACAACTCTCTGGTGCAGTATTCCTAGATTTTGCAAAGGCTTTTGATACTGTTGATCATGCTATCCTGCTTAACAAACCCCAGAGCTCTGGAATAGGGAAGCATGCTTTAAACTGGTTTCATTCCTACCCATCAGGTAGATCCCAACATGTGTCCATCTCAGGCTCTAACTCCAACCCCCTGGATATCACCTGTGGTGTCCCGCATGGCTCTGTTCTGGGGCCCCTACTCTTCTCAGTGTTCATTAATGATCTTCCCACAGCTTGTAAGGAAGCATCAATACACATGTATGCAGATGACACAATCCTATATGCACACAGCCATAGCCTCTCTGACCTTCAACACATACTTCAGTCTTACTTTTTGAGACTCGAAAACTGGATTTCCCAAAACAAACTGTTTTTAAACACTGACAAGACTGTAACAATGGTATTTGGGACCAAGACTACATTTTTAAAGCTTCCAGCGACTGAGCTCCAGATTAGAACCAACGCTAACACCACTCTAACCCCTGTCACTGGTTTTAAATACCTGGGCATATGGTTTGAATCCCACTTAACATTCGGGATGCACATTGATACCATGACAACCAAGACCTATGCCAAACTAGGGGTACTTTACAGGAACAAATCCTCGCTAAGTCTCCTGGTCAGAAAGCGTATCGCACAGCAGATGCTAATGCCAATTATTGACTATGGAGACATAGTATATGGCTCGGCACCTCAAAACCACCTTAGCAAACTTGACACCCTCTACAATTCAATTTTTTTTGTTTTGTTCTCCAATGCAACTACAACACACACATCACTGCGAAATGCTCAAAGAACTAGATTGGTCATCACTTGAGTCTAGACGCAAAGATCACCTTTCCCGTCTTGCCTTCAAATTCTTTATGGGCAAGCTACCCACCTATCTGAAGAAGCTCCTCACCCCTACCACATGCAGCACTTATCACCTGAGATCAGACTCCAAAAGTGTCAGGAATAGGCGTTCTCCACGGTCCCCACACAGAGCACCCCCTTCCCGCAGGGAGTCCCTGGACACACAAAACAAACCTGCCTTACCGGCCTCCACGGCTCCTCGCCCCTGCCGCCGTCGTGGGATCACTCCCGTCGGCGATACCTCTGCTCAGCGCCGGGCGCGCCCACGCCCTCCTGCACGCACACCTGCACCATCCACTGGCTCGGTTCCTCCAGATCACTCAGGGACGGCGAATGGTGACACAGTATGCTGTGGAATTCCGGACTCTAGCAGCCGAGACTAACTGGGGACAAGAAGCTCTCGTTTCCGTATTCTGGCAAGGCCTGGCAGATCCCACCATGGACGAACTCTCTCGACAATCCAGGCCGGATCAATTGGAGGTCCTCATTGATTTGGCTGTCCGAGTGGATCATCGTATCCAGGTACGCCGCTCTGAGCGTCAGCGCACTCGCTTCCATAAGTTTCAAGTTCCGTTCTCCAGTACTCCCAGCAACATTCCTGCTCCCCCAAGTGCTACCACACCTTTTCGTCCTGCACTGGAGTTGCCAGAGACAATGCAATTGGGGGTACAACGTATCCGCACACCGATACGGCAGTTCCGCCACGCCGGGGGATTGTGTTTCTACTGCGGATCCATGGAACATCTGGTTCGGGAGTGTCCACTGCGTCCGGGAAACGGGAACACCCAGTGAGTACAGAGGGGCTCTCTCTGGGTGTAATGTCTCCACGTCCCCTTTCTAAAGGTGAACTCCCTAAGAAACTTACATTTCCAGTCTCCCTTTCAGGCGATAAGTTCAAGACTTCTACCGCCGCTTTCATTGACTCAGGAGCTGGAGGAAACTTCGTGGATCTTGAATTCGCCAGGTTAAACCGCATACCACTCGTGAGAAAGAAGGTTCCCATCGCACTCGTCGGTATCGATGGACGTCCTCTTACCCCGGCCCACATCTCCTTAGAGACGGCTCCCTTGCTTCTGTCCTCACATCTGCACAAGGAGATCTTAGTTCTCGATGCCATTCACGCTCCTGGGATACCCATCACCCTTGGTCTTCCTTGGCTCCAGCTTAACAATCCTCTCATTGACTGGACTTCCTCTGCTCCCATTTCCTGGAGGCCGAGGTCAGGCGAGACTCATCAACTGCTGGCCAATACCTCTGTTCCCGAAGTTATTCTACCTTCCGTTTACCATCAATTCCGGGACGTTTTCAATAAGGTACAGTCAGACCTCTTGCCGCCACACAGGACTTACGATTGTCCGATCGATCTAGTTCCAGGTTACTCCCTACCCAAGTCCAAGACCTACCCCTTGTCGTTACCAGAATCTCACGCTATGGATGAATATATCCAGGAGAATCTCAAGAAAGGCTTTATTCGTCCCGCCAATTCCCCAGCAGGGGCTGGGTTTTTCTTCGTCAAGAAAAAGGACGGGTCGTTGAGGCCTTGCATCGACTACAGGGGTTTAAACCACATAACTATTAAAAATCATTACCCCCTTCCCCTTATTACCGAACTGTTCGATAAATTACAGGGGGTCAAGATTTTTTCCAAGTTGGATCTACAACGGTGCGCATCAGGAAGGGGGATGAATGGAAGACGGCCTTCAACACGCGTAGTGGGCACTACGAATATCTGTTAATGCCTTTCGGCTTATGTAATGCTCCCGCTGTCTTCCAGGATTTCATCAACGACCATTTGTACGCCAAACTGGAGAAGTGCACCTTTCATCAGACCTCTACTCCGTTCCTGGGTTACATCATTTCCGATGAGGGTTTTATGATGGACCCCGGTAAACTTCAAGCAGTCACTGAATGACCAAGACCCAACTCTCTCAAGGCCATACAACGTTTTTTAGGGTTCGCTAATTATTATCGTAAGTTTATACTGAGTTTTTCCACCATTGTGGCACCCCTTACTGCGCTCACCAAAAAAGGAGCTGATCCTTCTGCTTGGTCATCCGAGGCCATCTCTGCCTTCGAGACTCTCAAGGAAGCCTTTATATACGCACCTATTCTCCGTCATCCCAACATTGAACTTCCCTTCGTCCTGGAGGTCGACGCTTCTGATTGCGGCGCTGGTGCCGTTCTTTCTCAGAGACCCATGCCCCAAGATAAGTTACATCCCTGTGCATATTTTTCCAAGAAATTCTCGTTTGCCGAGAGGAACTATGACGTGAGTAACAGGGAACTTCTGGCCGTGAAGATGGCTCTTCAAGAGTGGAGACACCTGCTGGAGGGGTCGAAAGAGCCGTTTACTATTCTCACGGACCACAAGAACTTTCTTTACATAGAGAACGCTCGAAGCCTTGGTCCACGACAGGCTCGTTGGGCTCTTTTTTTTTCGAGATTCGATTTTCACCTTTCCTATATCCCCGGGACCAAGAACGTAAAGGCAGACGCACTCTCCCGTATACATTCTTCTGAAGAGAGGCCAGAGGAATCTTTGGAGACTATCCTTCCGCATGAGAGGATTCTCGCCACGTCTTCTTTCAAGAATCTTGACAAGATTTTGCACTCCCAGAGACGCATTCCCAAGGACTTGGTCGTTCTCAACAACAAACTCTTTGTACCTTCCAAATTTGTTCCAGAGGTCCTGTCTTGGGGTCACTCCTCTAAATCTGCAGGTCATCCAGGTTTTAAGAAGACTACTGATCTCATTCGTCAGAATTTCTGGTGGCCAAGGATGTCTCAAGATATTCTGGAGTTTACCCGCGCCTGCCCCACGTGCGCTCAAAGCAAGACTCTCCGTCAAAAGCCTCAGGGTTTTCTGTTACCCCTTCCAGTTCTCGACCGCCCCTGGTCCCACATTTCGATGGACTTCATCGTGGTGTTGCCCAGGTCCAGAGGAATGAACACTATCTTGGTGGTCGTGGACAGGTTCTCGAAGATGTCCCATTTCATTCCACTTAAAGGATTGCCCACCTCTCCCGCCCTTGCTGATATCTTTATGGAGCAGATTTTCCGGATTCATGGGATCCCTTCGTCCATTGTTTCTGACAGAGGTTCTCAGTTCGTATCCAAATTTTGGAGAGCTTTCACGAAGAGATTGGGCATCTCTTCTTCTTTCTCTTCCGCCTATCATCCTCAGTCCAATGGACAAACGGAGAGAATCAATCCCTGGAGAAGTACCTGAGATGTTTTATATCCGATTTCCAGGATGATTGGGCTCAACTCCTCTCTTGGGCAGAGTATGCCGTCAATTCTGCCAAAAACGAGTCCACCCGGGAGTCGCCCTTCTTTATAAATTATGGGTTCCATCCTCCCTGTCTTCCCATCCCCAACATCCCTTCTGGAGTACCAGCCGTAGATGAACGTATTTCTTCCCTCCAAACCGCATGGTCCAGGATTCAGTCTACCCTTCTCAACTCCTCCCGCAGATCGAAACTACAGGCCGATCGTCGTCGTCGTTCGGCACCCAGTTACAAACCAGGGTATTTGGTATGGCTCTCCTCTAAAAATATCCACCTCAAGGTACCATCTCCTAAACTGGCACCTAAGTTCCTGGGTCCCTTCCCTATTTGTGAACAAATCAATCCCGTGGCATACCGGCTCCAACTACCACCCAGTATGAAGATTCCCAATGTCTTTCATGTGTACCTCTTAAAACCATTTATCTCCAGTCACTTCTTTCTGGATCAGACTCGTAAACCGGATCCCATTACTGTACAAAATAACGAGGAATACGAGGTTCACTCTCTTTTGGATTCTCGCCTATCCAGGGGTCAGCTCCAGTTCTTGGTGCAGTGGAAGGGCTTTAGCCCTGAAGAGAGATCCTGGGTACCTTCAAAGGACATTCATGCCCCGGCCCTTCTTAAGTCCTTCAGGAAAAAGTTTCCAGAGAAACCGTTCTTGGACCGTCCTGAGGCCGTTCCTGAAGAGGGGGGTACTGTCAGGAATCGGCGTTCTCCACGGTCCCCACACAGAGCACCCCCTTCCCGCAGGGAGTCCCTGGACACACAAAACAAACCTGCCTTACCGGCCTCCATGGCTCCTCGCCCCTGCCGCCGTCGCGGGATCACTCCCCTCGGCGATTCCTCTGTACAGCGCGCGCCCACGCCCTCCTGCACGCACACCTGCACCATCCACTGGCTCGCTTCACGCGCGTACACGAGTTACGGAGCACGCTCAGTCTGCACACTCTTATTCCCGTCCCCCGGACCTCAGGCTCCGCCCCCGCACACTGCACGGGCATACTCAGGTTACCAACAAGACTCACCTGGCCTGTTATGCCTGCACCAATCTGCAGTGTCTCCCTGTAGCTCTTCCTGTCCCGCCTCAGTTCCTAATTGGACTTTCCTATAAACAACAAAACAGGTAGCGCTAACCGCAATGTGTGTGGTGTAGTAACTATTACCTTATATATTAATTAAAACTATACATAAGGGGCTGCCTAGGACACAAAGCCTGACCCCCTGGTCAGGAAAACAGTATGGACAGGGAATAGTTCCGTGGGCGCCTATAAAATTTTACCACTATAAAGGATATACGAAAACCAAGCCTGTTGGTTGTGAAGATTGTTGATCCTCACGGTGGGCTTGAAAACAAAGAGAAAGCACAACACATAGCGTAATACTGTTGAAACATTAAACAAACAACATATAAGACAACATATAACAGCTGAATACTGAAATGGTATTTTTAGGACAATAAAATCATTTAATAACAATTAATATTTAATATAATGCACAATTTGCATGGACATATAGATTTAAGCAATTAAAAATCTGAATAGGTGGTTCAACTGCTCCGTAGCACCAATGTTGATGATAGCAATGCCTACTCACCAGATGGAATAGGTTTGCAGGCAGTGGATATTTTAGAGAGTATCCCCTCTCATCTGTGTGCTGCTCTCTGCTTAGCTGGCGTCTCTGTCGGCTCGTGGGTGCAGCTCATCAGCAGGGACTCCTGCAGCTCCAGGAAGCACGTCTGAGCAGATGGAACTCAGCTGCAGCTGATTCAGCACGATGTCAGCCACGGACCACTGTGAGCTCGTCTATCTGCTGCTCACTGCTAGCTGGCGTCTCTATCCGCTCGTGGACGCAACTTGTCAGCAGGTACTCCTGCAGGGCGCCAAGCAGGGCGCTTGAATAATGGGAAACTGCAACAGCTGGTTCAACTCGTCGGCGGCTATAAGAGATGGTTAGCTGGCAGCTCACGTTGATTCACCGATGTACGGGGGGTACTACACCAATGTGTGCGGGGCTTGAACCTCCACCCTACGCGTTTCAAGAGCGATCTGCTCTCTTCCTCAGGGGTATATGAATAAAAAAGTCCAAAATGTCCTTTAAATACTGACTTCACCATTTGGGTAAATAGTTCCACCTGTAGCTAATTGCACATGTGCTGTGCTTGTGATAAAGTTGCTCTTAGTGTGTTTGCAATCAGACACTGCACAGTGAGAATGTCTTTGAACAAAAAAGCTACTTACTATTTTGTACAGCTGTTATACATAATGACAACATTAAACATAACACAATATACAATGAACATATACTACTAACAACATATATATTTAAACATGACACAATAAACAATGAACATATACTACTAACAACATATATATTTATGTATATAAACAAAAAATAAATGAATAAAAATAAATTAAAAAAAAAAAAAAATGCATAATTTTAAGGTAGGACATAAAAAAAAAAAAAAAATTTTTTATTTAATATAATATTGCGAATTATGATTAGATAAAATGTATTAAACCAGTGATAGTGTGCTTATTTATGTAGGATGAACCTACTGCTATAAGCGAATTTAAACACTAATGTATATGACGTCACCTTATGTGGATGTATTTGGTACTAACCCACCAAAAAGGATTTCAAATCGAATTCTACATTTAAGCCCATTGGGGACAGAGTACATAACTCATAAATCCAATAGGACTCTCTTCTCCCCAATAGGCTCAATGTGTTACCTCCTCTCCAGTGTGGTACAATGCGCTCTATTCCTACGCACCTCAAACCTTTTGGGTCTTTATTGTGCACCTGAAGAAAATGATTAGACACATTGTGTGTGACTAAACCAGTTTTAATATTGTATATATGTTCATACAAACGCCTTTTTATAGCTCGCGTTGTCATACCCACATACTGCAGACCACACGGACATTCAAGTAAATATATAACAAAGGAACTACTACATGTAATATGTTGTTTAATTTTATACTGTTTATGTGTTTTATTTGATATAAAATTTATTTTTTTGTTACTGTATTTGCATGCCGTGCATTTGTTACAGAGGAAGTATCCCCCACAGAGTGTTGTGTCTCTTTGAACTGGCTGCAGCGATGGACAGCCTATTGGGGAGAAGAGAGTCCTATTGGATTTATGAGTTATGTACTCTGTCCCCAATGGGCTTAAATGTAGAATTCGATTTGAAATCCTTTTTGGTGGGTTAGTACCAAATACATCCACATAAGGTGACATGTCATATACATTAGTGTTTAAATTCGCTTATAGCAGTAGGTTCCTCCTACATAAATAAGCACACTATCACAGGTTTAATACATTTTATCTAATCATAATTCGCAATATTATATTAAATAAAAAAAAAATTTTTTTTTTTTTTATGTCCTACCTTAAAATTATGCATTTTTTTTTTTTTTTTTTTAATTTATTTTTATTCATTTATTTTTTGTTTATATACATAAATATATATGTTGTTAGTAGTATATGTTCATTGTTTATTGTGTCATGTTTAAATATATATGTTGTTAGTAGTATATGTTCATTGTATATTGTGTTATGTTTAATGTTGTCATTATGTATAACAGCTGTACAAAATAGTAAGTAGCTTTTTTGTTCAAAGACATTCTCACTGTGCAGTGTCTGATTGCAAACACACTAAGAGCAACTTTATCACAAGCACAGCACATGTGCAATTAGCTACAGGTGGAACTATTTACCCAAATGGTGAAGTCAGTATTTAAAGGACATTTTGGACTTTTTTATTCATATACCCCTGAGGAAGAGAGCAGATCGCTCTTGAAACGCGTAGGGTGGAGGTTCAAGCCCCGCACACATTGGTGTAGTACCCCCCGTACATCGGTGAATCAACGTGAGCTGCCAGCTAACCATCTCTTATAGCCGCCGACGAGTTGAACCAGCTGTTGCAGTTTCCCATTATTCAAGCGCCCTGCTTGGCGCCCTGCAGGAGTACCTGCTGACAAGTTGCGTCCACGAGCGGATAGAGACGCCAGCTAGCAGTGAGCAGCAGATAGACGAGCTCACGGTGGTCCGTGGCTGACATCGTGCTGAATCAGCTGCAGCTGAGTTCCATCTGCTCAGACGTGCTTCCTGGAGCTGCAGGAGTCCCTGCTGATGAGCTGCACCCACGAGCCGACAGAGACGCCAGCTAAGCAGAGAGCAGCACACAGATGAGAGGGGATACTCTCTAAAATATCCACTGCCTGCAAACCTATTCCATCTGGTGAGTAGGCATTGCTATCATCAACATTGGTGCTACGGAGCAGTTGAACCACCTATTCAGATTTTTAATTGCTTAAATCTATATGTCCATGCAAATTGTGCATTATATTAAATATTAATTGTTATTAAATGATTTTATTGTCCTAAAAATACCATTTCAGTATTCAGCTGTTATATGTTGTCTTATATGTTGTTTGTTTAATGTTTCAACAGTATTACGCTATGTGTTGTGCTTTCTCTTTGTTTTCAAGTCCACCGTGAGGATCAACAATCTTCACAACCAACAGGCTTGGTTTTCGTATATCCTTTATAGTGGTAAAATTTTATAGGCGCCCACGGAACTATTAATTGGACTTTCCTGCTTTATCTAGCTCCTCTCTGCTCTCAGTCTTTGCTCGACATAGTCTCTGTATGGAAGTACTTCTGGATTCTCTCAGTGTTTTCACAGGTTCTGACGCGGCTTGTACGACTACCCCCTCTGGCTCTCGATTTCGGCACTCCTCGGACAACGCTCACTCTGGTAACCCCTTGAACACGGCTTGGACAACGACCTATCTCCACTCTCCACTCCCTGACTTCGGCGAGGCATCCTTCACTCTATCTCTACAACCGGTACCGGCAAGTATTGTCTACCTTACTACACCTGGCCTGGCAACGCTTCATACCACACTCCGGACACGCTCCTTTTGCTGCGGGTGTGTGTATTACCACTTCCCCCTTCAGCTCAGGGGACGGGTCTCGTCTGCGGGCAGCACCGGCGTAACAAAAAAGACTGTTTATGGTCCCAAGGCTCAACAAAGTATCCGGCCGTTCTTCCTTCTCTTACCGTGCACCCCAAAACTGGAACAACCTACCAGAGACTCTCACATCCACCACCAGTTTAAGTTCTTTCAAATCTAAGGCTGTCTCACATTTTAATCTGGTCTGTAACTGTTTCATACGCCCATAATATATATTTTCTTTAACTGTGCATGCAGTGTCTTCTATATAATGTATACCCTGTCCATTTATGTAACTGTACTTGTAACCATGTATTATTTGTCTTAACTCTGTGCCCAGGACATACTTGAAAACGAGAGGTAACTCTCAATGTATTACTTCCTGATAAAATATTTTATAAATAAATAAACAAAGAAGCCCAGAGTAACATCCAAGGATCTGCAGGCCACTTTTGCCTTGGCTAATGTGCGTGTTCATGCCTCAACTATCAGAAAAAGATTGAACAAGAATGGTGTTTATGGAAGGATAGCCAGGAGGGAACCACTACTCTCTCAAAAGAACATTGCTGCCCGTCTGAAGTTTGCCAAAGAGCACATTGAGACAAACACTCAAACAGGCTGAATGAGTGTTAGGCCTCGGCCATGGTTAATCCTGGCGTGTGGAGGCGTGCTGAGGTTGAGGGAAAGCGGGTGCTTTCCCTGGCCTTAGACAGCGCACCGTCCGGGGGCGTGTCGGCGGGTGGGCCAGTGACGTCACGGAGCTGGTTCGCCCTCATTGGGCGAACTGCTCACGTGACCGGCCCTGCGCTCCGGCAAGCGCGAAGATTTAAAATTTCCCTAAGACCTACGCTTCCGCGCGCTTGCGGAAGCGTAGGCGAGCCCCTACTAAAGCCGCTCTCATTGCGGCTGTAGGTGCTCAGTGCAGCCTCCGCCCGCAAGCACTATCCATGGACGCGGCCTTAGTGTTGATAATTTAAACAACATAAAGTGACAAATATAATATATATGAAGTATTAATAACATACGTTGGCTGCAGGCTTATAACGCGTTGGCCAAAGGGTTTAACTAAATAACCCTTATTCATGAGATCACTATTTTAGCCTTATTGGTAGGAGCGCAGGAATCGTTCTTTTAGTATTAATAACATACCTATACGTTTCATCAATATGCCTCAACATATTATAGTGTGTGTTTTCTGTTTGAACATGTCTCTAACGGTCCTTTCTGTCTCTTTCAGTCATCCTATGGACATGAGGGGGTTAACTCTAAGCCCTCCTCATGTGAAATTTATAGCACATAACATATGGTACATTTGTGATAGCTCTATTTTTAAAATATGTTTATACCTCATATAATCTCTCTTGAAGTAATATTGTATTTATTTTATAAAACAGCAATGCATTTGAGTTTTTTATTGTTCTGTGTCAATGAAAGTAATTGCAATGTTTTTATGTCACGCACCTTTTAGGATTTTAACTGATAATTGTGTATACCTGTGAGTGATTGTATCAGCAGGTGTGTTCAGGCTTTAAGAAGGACTCACATGACAATGCTGAATGTATTCTCCTGAGGAAGTTGCTTGCCAGAGACGAAACACGGAGAGATGTTCTGATTGGTGGTTCCGGTAGTGACGTAATTTGATGCGCTGCGTCTAGCCACGCCCCCCCGATAGCAGTCAACCTGAGAATCCCCTGCTCAGCTGTGTGTCGGCGTACACATCAGCTGCTGAACGCAGAGTGCACTCATTTTCACGGCGCCACTGGCGCCCTTCCCCGCTCCCCTGCGACACTGAATAACATCGCAACTGAGCCCAACAGAGGCCGTCCAGCCTGGAGGCTGCAGCAGGGAGGTGATTCACCCTGGCTCCAGTGTGTTCCTGCAGACACACAGAGCAGAGATTCCTACCTGTTATCAGGTTTTTCTACCATGCGATTTTAACACCTTTGTTTGTGAGTGCACATTTTAATGTTTTCACAACCATATAAATGTACTAAACGGTATGGAAAGCGTGAATAAAAAAATACAATCTGAGGGTTAAATTGCAAAATGACAAATGAGTTTATTGGTATAACAGGTGCACACACCGGAGAAAGCTTCAAAACAAAAGCTCTCTACAGAAATATGGCCTTCAAGACATTTTTATACCCTAATACTAAAGCTCACGCCCCCTTTATAACAAATATGAATATGAGAACATTCATTTAATAACATAAATCTAAAAGAATAACAACAATTAATTAAGTCAGCTAGAAAATCATTATACAAGCTCGTAACCTTACCCCTACATACGTCGGTTTCTTGCAGGGGTACATTTGACCATGAGCTCCCTCTATTTCTACCACTTAAAATGTGAGAAGTGACTGTTCTCTTTACTCTAGTTTCACAACGGCAGCGCATCTTCTCTTCAAGGTTTGTGGCTAGCTGAAAGCTTATTATCACAAAAATATTTAGGAGCAAAAGAGAAAAAAAAATGTTTCTTTAAACTCAACTTTCATTCCACGCAGTTTTCATGCAAACAGTAGACAAAATGGATGACAAGATCAGGCACCTAAGATGGATACTGAACAAAATGGCAGCTTAGATCCTAGTGCTGTTTACGTCAGACCCCCACCCCCCTGCATCATATTTTTAATGTTGTCAACGGTAATACACTATGGGCCATGCGCTTCTGCTCTTTGTATGTATGTATATGTAACGGGTATTCCACCCCACCCAATCGCAGATATAGTGTGGGTGCGTAGAACATGCGGTGTTACCAGGTGTGGTGCGTTATACCTGTCAGGCTCACAGGAGGCCTGAGCCTCCGCTAGTGAGAGCCTGGGGTGAATCCTCTGGAACGTTCTCGGTTTCAGCGCCTCCACCTATGTAGGATTCTATGGGAATGTAGAATGACCCTAACATAGGAACCCACCCAGAAACCACATACACCAGTATTATGTATAACAGGTTTACTGAATGAACAAAGAATACTATAACATCATACTTATGCTTTATAACATCACCACATTATAACATCCCCACACGGTGCCCACAGCCTCACCCCTTTGTCCCGTGGTCAGCACTGCCACTATGTGAGAGAGAATGTTATGATCTGTTGGTGCACTTATAGAGTGCCTGCCGAGTGCTCCTGCACTCAGGCCTGCAAGGAACTTCACAAAGGATCTGTCGTTCTGTGATCCCGTCTGATCCGGTCCGGTGAATCCTTGCTTGGGGTCCGCCCGGGGAGGTCCCACCCTGAAGATAGTCTTTCTCTCTGGGCATAGACTTGATCCCAAGTCTCCTTTCAGGAAGCGCAGCGTCCGCTGTGTCCCTGTCGATCACTGGCCCTACGTGACACGCGCTATACTATAGGCCGTCCCTACAGCACAGCAACCTGTAATTGCTTTGGGGAAAACTCCTAGGGCCTACGGGGTAGCCTATCTTATGCAGGGGTCCCTGACCCCCTGCACCCACACTACCTCCTCCCGTACTACCCGAGTCCCCTCTGCCTCACTATTAACTAACTGGTCCCAGCACCTGCAGCAACAAGCTGTGACCCACTGGATGCTTGCAGCCAACGTGCTGCACAACACTGTGCCTGCCTGTCAGACCTCACGGCACTGACAGCCGTGACTCTGACAAGACAGCACACTGATACTAAGGGCAGCGTCCCTATCTTGGGCCGTCCCTTATAATTACCCACTAACTGGTGGAGAGTTGGGGCCTACCTGGGATGTGGGTACCTATCTGGGTGCAGGAGCCGCACTCACTCCCTGCCCCTTCCTTCCCTCACAGCTCCCCAGCTCCAACTGCCTAACGTGCTGCCAGCCCGCGAAAATGTATCTTTTGCCTGCCTGGAGATCCTAAGCCCTACTGGCTCCCTGGCATCACGTGCGCGCAGAGGCTCCTGGGACTCGTAGTCCCTACCTAGAGCCTTCCTTGGTAGGCTAGGGCTTCGCGGGCTTTCTCTGTGCTGTCCTGCGCCTGCGCAAGCTATCTGGGGCTGCCTCAACCTTTCCCTGCCTAGTCTCACGCTCGCGCGACTTCTCCCTGGCTCGGGGGCCCTACCTGCGCATGCGCGATCACTGCGCATGCGCAAGTCACTATTCAATGGCGGCGCCCTCAACGCCCGGCTCCGGGAGCGCCGGGAGCCCGGTGACGCGATCGCGGCCTTGGCAACCGGCCACACGCGTCCCCGGCAACCCCCGAGCCAGAGCCTGACCGCCATCACCCCTGCGATCGGCTCGCGGGGCCGCCCTGGGACTCGGCGGTACCCGCGATCGCGCTCGAGGTGAGAGGGGTGCTGACAGCTAAGGGAGACCTGGCTACATATATAAATATATATATATAGAGGAAGAAAAGAAGAGAGAGCGCACGCCCCATAGCGTAAAAACGTAACATTTAATGATGGGAAGGAGGGAAGGGGAAGAAATACACTCACAAGGGTAAGTATAAAATATGCGATTTGTGAATATAATCACCGCCCAGCTGGTAACTCTGTGTCCGGAATCCACAGTCCAAATCTCACTCCGTGGTGTAGGCGAAAAGCGGATCGCTGAGGAACCCCAAAGCACCTGGTATCTTCACAAAAGTCCAATAAAACAAATCTCCTGTTGCAATCAACCGCAGAATGTCCCGCGCTCAATCCAACCTGGTAGTGCGCGTGCGTGATGACGTATTGACGTAGTGCCCCTGCGTGTTGCGTAATAGCGCTCCCTTATGCGTTTCGTCGCTCTCGGGCGACTTTCTCAAAGGTACAAGATGAAATGTTTTATGTCAATGGAGGGTTAATCTAATAAAAAAGGTTAATCCCAGCCTGCTGTCTCTCTTGCCATGTCGAGGTCTCTCAATGTTTGAGCAAAATATTAGGAAAATGTATATTGCAATAGGGTACAGCTGTATGATATACTGGTACCCTCTCCCCTCTACCAGATACCCCCTGTGGTTCCTCTATTCTGTGTAACAGGCAGCCCCAACCATTTGCTGCATGACCCCCATTTAAAGCTCCTTAAAGTCCATACTGAGTGTCACCACTTTGTATAGTTACTTTTGTTGACTGTGTGTTATATGTTGTGCATTGTACCCTTCCAGATTAAACTCTTGTTTAAAATCCCTTTATTGTCATGACTGAGTGTTAAAGCTGCAGTTCAGTCTTTTTTTTATTTTATTTATTTTTTTACTTCAATAGTTTCATGTGGGCAATCTCGAATTACCTAAATAACTGTATAGCTGCCAGTCAATTCGTTCTCCATGTATTGATAGGCGAAATTTGGTGACATAATTAGAGCTGGCATATGTTTTTATTTGCTTCTGTCAGTCAGTGGAAGCTCATGAATATTCATGAGCACTCCTGCACTGACATGTGCTAGAGGGAGGGCAGGGCTGACAAAGGGGTGTGCCAGGGCTTGTGACAGGACATGAAGGGGCAGTGCCTTAGCAAATGGCTGTTAAAATAGAATACAAGAAAATTGGTCTTTCAAAGTTGTTTTTTTAAAAACAGAAAATGCTAAAAGTATTTTTTCTTACTACAAAACTGATTTATTAAAAAAACACACATGCAGGATATTCACTGAACTGCAGCTTTAACCCACGTGGTTTTGTGTAACTTGTGACCTACTGTATATTGTGATATTTGCTGAGACGCTACCCCCTATTGCGTTTAGGCTAGGTTTGTTACTGTATGTGCCCTATGATTCGTTAACTTTGCTGTGTGCTCTCTGGGACTCTCTAGGTTAAGGGGAGATCCCAGTACCCCCAGGGTAATAGAAGCTGGGTTAGGATCATTGTGGTGTGTGTAATGTATAGACAGACAGGTGTCCTACCGCTCAACCTAATAGGTGTGTGTACAGGGATTGTGTAACTGTTTTGTGTGAGTTCTGGTAACTCTGCACTCACAGAGGTCCCCTTGTCCCCAGAACCCACCAAGGTATCAGAGTAAGGTTGTGACTCCCAGTGAGAGCCTGTTATCACCAGCATTGGGTGGGTGGTATTCCCAGCGTGAGTGTGGCTCTTCAGGTGGACCCTTTAGTGGTTCTTGGTGGTGACCCTACCCTGCTAGCAAAGTTCAGTCTAGGGTTCGCAGTGTGTAGTTTCGGTCAGTGACCCCAGGATTGGGTGGGCGGCATCCCAGGTATAAGAGCGTGGCTCTTGGGGAGGGCCCCCTAGTGGTTCGGGTGGTAACTACCCTCCTAGAAAAGTCAGGCTAGGATTCCTAGAGTATAGTCTGGGTCAGTGTTCCCAGGAATGGGGTGGGTGGAATCCCAGGTATAAGAGCATGGCTCTTGGGGAGGGCCCCCTAGTGGTTCGGGGTGGTAACTACCCTCCTAGAAAAGTCAGGCTAGGATTCCTAGAGTATAGTCTGGGTCAGTGTTCCCAGGAATGGGGTGGGTGGAATCCCAGGTATAAGAGCGTGGCTCTTGGGATGGGCCCTCTAGTGGTTCTGGGGGATGACGCTACCATCCTAGAAAAGTAAGGCTAGGAATAGAAGTGGATGCTTTTGGGCCCCTTTTTGCCCGAGCGGGGACCCCTCACAATCAGTAGGACCAAAGCGCTTTCCCAGCCGGCAGAGTCTGGATAGACTCAGTATACCGGTGACCCATGGTTTGGAGTACTGACAGCCTGGCACTCCGGCTTGCCCAGACCTTTCCGTGACGGCCGTCTGTCACAATGATCTGACACGGCATAGAAGTCTGTGTGAGAACACAGACTCACCATTATATATTGGCCATATTAATTTAGAGATAAAGAGATCTCCTACAGTGTCAGTCTCCACCTAGCTGCTGAGGATTGATATTTAATAATAAGTGTGGTGGTTTCGATGTAGTTCTCTGTGAGGTAGATTACTTTTTTGTTATTTTGTTGTGAGGAAGTTATATGCAATAAACTGAGCCCGATTGAGGTTAGGTTTTATTTTTCTTTAATGTATGTTTTTTGATATAGCTTTTTGAGTGAAGGAACAATGTGTAGTAATAGGGAGTACCGTTGTATCTTTTGTGTTCGGATCACACTAGAAACACTACAGTACTGTATGTACTGATATTTCCGTAATTGTGCTGATGAACGCACAATTCTAGTTGAGACCTACGAGCAAACATAGGCGACTATATAAGAGACAGGGTAAGATCACTGCCATTAACCCCTGAAAAAGCAGACAGGTGAAACGGGTAGTTATTTTCTTCTTGATTTCTTTAGAAGTTTTTTGAAGTTTGATCTGGAAGGTGGTTTTGATGTCTTTTATAAAGTCAGGCAAATCTTTCTGTGAAGGGCCACATTTCGAGGCTATTGCCTAGGAGAAGGTGTGGCTCAGTGAGTAATGACACTGACTGGCACTGAGAGTTTGAACATGGGAACCTGGTTCAATTCCCGATGTTGGCTCCTTGTGACCTTGGGCAAGTCACTATCTCCCGGTGCCTCAGGCACCAAAAACATAGATTGTAAGCTCCACGGAGCAGGGACTGTCTGCAAAATGTCTCTGTAAAGCGCTACGTAAAACTAGCAGCGCTATAGAAGAACATGCTATTATTATTATTACATGAAAATGCCTGCACCTTGAAATGTAGCTTTTAATGTGCCGGTAAATGTTAAAAATAAACAAAATCAAGATGGCTTCCAGGATCGTCCAATAGGAAGTTGCAACGTTATGTCAGATGACAATCGCAACTTCCGATTGGACCACCGGAGTGAGGCCAATTTGGTGGCCATTTTGATTTTTTTCTTTAAGGGAAGATTACTGGAAAATAAAACAAAAAGTACTTTTCTGGGGAACAAGCGAGGACCCCAGGGATAAAAATAATGTGGTTCAAAATAAACGAGTAGCATGGAATTGCTGCTTTAAACATTTCATTGCCATTCTTTCTTTTTGGTCTTAGGAGGGAGTATACCGCAAGGAAGCCAATTACATTATAAAGTTGTTATATGCTTTTGTAAGCAGAGAATGGCTTTCAAATGTTAACTTTACTGAAATTTAGTAGACAAAAGTTCTCATTATATTCACTTTAAACCCACCCTGGTTTAGCCTCGGGACAAAACTGTACTTTCCTCCATGAAGATTTCTCTTCATAATATCTTATATCATAGAGACCATCGACTTGGCAGAAGCAGAGGCGTCCATTAAAATAGAGTGTTTGGCTCTGTCATTTTCTATAATAGTAAGCTTGCTGTGAAAAGGACGTTGTTCATTGTATCAATGTTATTTTCTCTCAATAAAATGATATTAGAAGAAATATGGTCTTAATAAAATGAAAATAAACAAATGAAATCTGCTTAGACAGAGCCGTACGTAAACAAAGGACATCTGGTTATTATATCATTTGGCATAATTACTATCTCCCGTGTAAATATATACTTATTTCACACTGGTAGGCTAGACATGTTTACCCAAATTTTCCCGAAAAGGAAAAATATTTCTAGAAATGCAATCTATTATCTTGCCTGGCTTTACAAATGGGTAAGAATGAGAGCGAAAGGCACTCAGGGAGAGGGTGAGAAGGTGATGATGTGGCGGTGGGAGAGGGAGAAAGAGGGTATATGGGGAGAGAGATAAAGGGGATGGAGAGAGAAGAAGGGACGGGGGGGGAATGAGAGAGGAGGAGTGGTGAGAGAGGGGATAGGGGAGAGGGGAAGAGGGGGATGGGGAGAGAAAGAGAGGAGATGGGAGAGAGAGAAAGAAAGAGGGGATGGGGAGAAAGAGAGGTATATGAGAGTCGCTGTGATCAACGTAAGCTTAACATGTCAAAATGTCACCTACTCAGTTAGGCCGTAGGCTAAAGGTACTTTTTTCCCCTGCCGCTCTGCTGATGTTGCGGTGCGGCCCAGGTCTTGGAGTCATATATAATTGTCCCCCAACATATTCTAAGTTTGATGGGTTAGCTATGAATCCTTAAAGATGGACAACCGGGTAGCTTTCCAGGGGGGCCGACCGGCGCTGCAAGTTGGGCCTGACTTCTGGCCAGGCCCGGCTGCCGGTCGAAGCTGGGCCCCGGCTCTCCCTCAGTTGCCTGCAAGCCTCTTCCCCACTGTGTCCCTAGCTTCCACCTCTCCTGCGTGACGACCCTCTCTGACGTCAGCGCGCCGCAAGTAAGCTGGCTTCCGGTGCGCGGGCCGGCATGAGAGGGAGGCCTGCCGCGCGCTGACAGTGGAAGCACGTGGGACACAGTGAGGGAGAGGCCTGCAGGCAGCTGAGGGAGAGCCGGGGCACCCCACAGCCTCCGGGCCTGGCCTGAGACCATCCCCAAGGTAAGTCTTTTTTTTAATATATGTATTGGGGGGGAGCAGAGGTCTTTTTAATATGTATTGGGGGGAGTTAATTTTTATTGAGGGGGAGCAAGGGTCTTTTTAATATGTATTCTGTGGGGGGGGGATTGAGTGAGAGTGGGGTAATTGACGGAAGGTGGGGGTGAGTGAGAGGAGAGGGGGTGAGGGAGGGAGTAAGGAAAAGAAGGGTGTAAGAGTGAGACGCAGGGGAGAGAAATGCATGTGAGGTGGGAGGGGGGGGAGAGTGAGAAGGGGTGCTTGAGGGAGTGAGACGGGGGGTAGAGAAATACATGGGAAGAGGGGGGAAATAGAGGGGGCTCGTAAGGTGTGAAATGGGGGGGCTCGTGAGGTATGAAATGGGGGGTAGGTCACGATACCGCTGACACTGGGGGAGGGGGGGCCCCAGAAGCAACTCTAGTCCTGGGCCCGAGAAATCTGTCAGCGGCCCTGGACACGGAGCTAAACTACAGACCTGCGACTGAAGTGGGAAGGGTGGCTGAGAAGAGGGGCCTGCTGTGGTAAGTTGGAGGAAGTGGACCAAAGCGGCAGGAGAAAAAAAAACGCCTGCTACAGAATGGCGAGACTCTCGCCGGCCAGGTGGGGTGACATCCTGCATCTTGGTAAAGAACAGTTAAGTAAAACAGTAGTGGGTCCTGAACTGCCCACCCTCCCCACCCGCTCTGCTTCTTCTTTTCTCCCTCCACCTTAATTTCCATTTCACTCCAGCCCCGCCAAACTGAAGGCAGTTAAATAAAAATGGCCACTGAAAACACACACAGTTAAGGCCTGCAATACAGTGAGAGGGTAACTGTTGAGCTGCAGCAGGGAAAGTAAGACACTGGAGACAGACCAAATGACTACAGAGAGAACTTAAAAACCACCCCAGAACCCGTGTAAACCAAGGCACATATCAAGATTAAGCAGGGGGTTGTGGGGATGGGAAGGGGTAACTGCAACGAGGAGGACGCTAAAGATCAATAAAAACTTGCAATGCCTAACCAAGGGAAGTAGATAATTCCACACAGTTAAGAAATGCAACCTTGAAATAACCTATACGGTGATACCGGGAAAGAGATAAATCTGACAACGTTGCACCAAAAACAGCTCTTTCCTTCCAAAACACGAGTATATGGACAAATTCGACACCAAAAACCCGAGTGCAATGAGATCCTCACAAAGCGATAAACAGGAGAAGAGGAAGGGGGAAAAGTGACAAAAAAGGAGGAGAAGCAGAAAATATGGCTGAGCATCCAGATGAACTGAGTCTGTCTCAATGCGAAGCAATAACCAGACAAGCAATAATGAGTATTTCAACGCTACAAGGCTCTAAACTAGAACCAATCCAGAAAACACTGGAAGGAATACAACAGTCTCCTGTACTGACCCGGCAGCTTAAAAACAGATAATCACAAATTGTATTACTAGAATCAAGACCCCGGACGATAGGGTGCATTTATTTCAGTCCAATATAGAAAGGCAGTTTCTTAAATATTATTCCGAACTCTATACAACTCAATTTGATCATTCTAATACACTGCCTAACCCTGTGACTGCGTAATGCTAAAGACCCCAACAGTAGGATAAATGAATGAATGAATAACCAGATACTTGTAGGGGGGAACCCTAAACATAAACTTGATAGAAGACAGGTACTGGGTTGCAGTCCCGGATGGTAAGCTCACTAATAAGTGACGCTGTTGTTAACAATAACACCAGGAAGATTGAGCATAATAACACCCTATAACGTACCAATTGTTTAAATAAAGTCCTGAACAGGAAAACATGTAGCAAGCGATTGACTCACTCTGAGTGCTGCACAGTCCATGCGATCCAAAGGTGAGGGGTCCCCAGGTGTGCTTCCGTCCAAGGGGTAGGCTAGTAGAGAAGGAGAAAAACTGGAAGAGCACTACTGTAGGTATCAAAAAAGTAGAAAGGAGGGTGCGTATCCCATAAAAAGATTATTTATTGGTCATGGAAAAACAGGGCAATGGAGATGTTTTTCCATGACCAATAAATAATCTTTTTATGGGATATGCACCCTCCTTTCTACTTTTTTGATACCTACAGTAGTGCTCTTCCAGTTTTTCTCCTTCTCTAATACACCGCCTATGTTGAAGGCATTAGCTAATATTGCATTAAACAAAATTACAGCGACAGATTGGGATCTCTTAGAGACTCTCATCGCTGAAACAGAAATTGCTGGTGCAATTGCTAAAATTAAGGGTGGTAAGACGATGGGTTCGGATGGATATCCACACACGTTTTATTAAATATTTTCCTCGGAAATTCGTCCTTTATTGCGTAGAGTGTTTAATGAAGTAAGAGGAGGTAGATTAATTGAACTTTTGAACACAGACAAAAATACGTGCAATAATCGTTCCTGGCCACTCGCCAGGAACTCTTTATGTGCCAACTTGAACATAGGTATCGGTAGGATTCATTGGAGGCGGACACGAAGCAGAGAATGTTAGAAGAGTGCTCAATATGATGTATCTGTTGCATAACACTAACTGCAAAAGCCATTTCATTTTAGCATTAGATGTCTAAAGGCATTCGATCAACTGGAATGGACACATTTATGGGCTACTTCAGACAAGATGGGTTTGGATCTTGGGTTCTGCACTATGATCCCAGCTTTAAATGGTAAAGAACTGTTGGAACCTTCTGACAGGACCCTTGTACCCAATTGATGCAGATGATATTGCCCTCTTTTGAGTGAGCCTGAGACCTCGTTCCAAGAAATTAATTTGATACTATAAACATATGGAGAGGAGGTGGGTTATAGTGTCAATCATATTAAATCCAAGTTAATGTGGATGGGATCCCACCCTTTTAATTTACCTTTATGTAATCACATCCCTATGTGGATGTATCGTTTATCTTGAAGTTGTAATCCCGGCTGACTATCAACGTCTATATTAATTTAACTACAGCAAAACACTCATTAATTTAGAGGTGCTGCTAGAAGAATAGTGTCAGAAATGTCCCTGGTGGGTCTGTCTCGCTCCAAGCCTGGAGTTCTGCCAATAAACTGTCCTCGATCAAGTTATGTTGAAGAAAAAACCCCAATTGGGTATGTACTCACTGAATAAATCGCTGAATGACGCAGCTTCTTGACTCCATGGCGTCCTCCCAGCCGGTAGAGAACAGATGTTGAAACCCAATGAGTGGAAATTGTGCACAGCTGCAAGAAAAATAGAGCTCAGCAAAAAGATATAAATTAAAAACAATTTATTGAGTAGGTGACATCTAGGATCATGATGTGGGCAAAACTCTAACTCTAACGCTTTATCAGCACCGCATTAGAGTTACTGTTGTGCCCACATCTTGATCCTAGATGTCACCTACTCAATAAATTGTTTTTAATTTATATCTTTTTGTGCTGAGCTCTATTTTTCTTGCGGCTGTGCACCATTTCCCCTCCTTGGGATCCAACAATTTATCGTTTACAATGTTTAACGAGGAGCCCAGACACAACTTTTAGGATTTATAGCAAGTTCGCTTGCTTGTTTGCTGAAGATATAACCTGTGCACAAGACGTGGATGATTATAATGAGTTGCAAGATATACAGTATGGGGATAACTGCGAAAAACTTCTATTTCAGCTTCATTAATAGAAACAGGTTACAACATTCTCTATAGAGTGTATTTAGCCCCAGTGACGGCAGCCTACATGCAACTGGGTCAAAGAGATGTCTGTTGTAAAATGTGTGGACAAAGGGCAGACAATTTGCATCTATGGTGGAGCTGCAAAACATACAACCCAGAGGATACCTGCTCAACCTCAAATATTCATAGGTAGGTGCACTTCGGGAAATATTATAACATAGAACAAAATCTGAAACACAGTGACTGAAGATAGACAAAAAAGCCCCAAATTGTATGTACTCTATGTAAGTTATTCTGTGTGGAATTAGGAGCCCCATCGAATGGCATGGAGCAAAATAACCGGTGTAGGATGCAACATCCCTTGTCATGTACTGTAGTTTACCCCTATTGAATAAGTACTATGACTAGAATTTAAAATACAACTTTTATTTTTAACATTTCTAAAACGAGTGGGGAATAGAAAATCTTATAGTGGTGTACTGGTATGATACAGCAAGTTAACAGATCAATCCGACAGGTGGTCAGGGATAAATGATAGCTCGCGTGACACACGAAACTCCAGTATCTAGACTTCTAAAACGTTTGCTCTCATTAGTGGCACAAGGTCTGATAGACATGAGTCAAAGTGCAAACTACGCTGCGCAGTAGGGTGCTACAGAATAATGTGCTTGTTGCTGAAACCAGCAGTGAGTAGCAAAATATTAGAAAGTCTCAATGAGACTCGTTGTTACTGTAACCTCCAAGCTGTTATTGGGAAAAATACCACCGCCTCATTACTAAAATCATAGTTTGGTTAGTAGGCAGAGTTACCCTTTTGTGTACTATTCTGAGACCCATTATAGTCACATACAATAGGGGTGTATAGGAGGGTGGGGGGTAGGTAAGGTTGCCTATAAAGAGCATACATTTTGTATTGCATCATTCTAAATATAGACTCCATAGATTATGGATCCCAGAGATTACATTTTGCATTTGCCAGGCATAAAATCAGGTGATTCTTAATAACGACACCTACACAGATTTTCAGAAGGTGTGGTTACCTTGGATTCTGAGTGAAAATCAACAAGAAATTAATACCCACTTAATTTTGTTGTAACAAAAAAAAAAAAAAGGATATTTATATTAACTGTGTGATAGAATATTTTAAGAAATCTTGTTAGGTAAAATTGTAAATGAATGTGAACTTTCTCCCATCTCTATTTTTTGTACCCTTCCCTCCCCCCATTTTTTATTTTCTTCATTCCTCCCCTCCCCCTAAAAAATTTTAATAAAAATTAAGTTTAAAAAAAAAAAAAAATCAGGTGATTCATTCTTCAGGCGTTGACGGTCTGGCATTGCCAATCTTCCAACCGCAAATTATATAAACCAGACGTTCCCAACTCCCGTCCTCAAAAACCACCAATAGTGCAGATTTTAAGGCTGCCATTATTATCACTGAACCACTCGTGTTCAAGATGGGGTATGCTTAAAACCTGCACTGGAGTCGGGAACCTCTAATTACAGTCGTTATTGATCATCTTATTCTAGGTTTACATTTGTTCCAAACAAAATCATAAATAGTTTTCTCCATGTCTTTAAGGAAAAGAAGGGGAACTGGTAAAACTTGAAATAAATATAACATTGTGGGCACTATCATCATTTTGATAGAAGTAACTCTCCCCGGACTAGGAAAGAGAAAAATGTGCCCAGGAGCACAGATCATGTTTGATTTGCGATGCCAGCGGAAGATTGTTTGATGTAAACTGAGTCAATGTTTTCATTATTTGGACACTCAGGTATTTAAGGCTTATATATTTCCATTTGATTGGAAATATTGATTGGAGTTGATGTTAAACTGCAGTTGTAGTTGAGTCTGAACCTCTAGCGATGTAAATAGGCTCAGGGCTTTTGACTTGGAAGTATTAGCTAGTGTTGGACCGGGTCCTCATTTAAAAAAAAAAAAACAGGTAACGGGTACTCGAGGGTTTCAGCGCCTGTTACCCGGCTGGGTACCCGGCTACCTGGTTGGCAGGGTAAAACCAATCAGTTAGAAACGTCAGCGAAGTATGTATTAAAATTAACACCTATTTTAATCATGCTACATTAATACTGCAATATAAACATACCAAATAAAATATACATTTCCCTACAGGAGCTAGTTTAATGGTTTGATAATGAACTAAGTTTTTAAATAAAATGTTTGCCTTGTGAACCCCCTGACAAGTCCTAGCTTTTTTTAGTGGCTACTTTTCAATCATACATCCTGTTTCCCTTGAACCTCAGTCTGGCCTGTGGTTTGCGGTGGTTTTCTTGCTGTCAGTCTGACTCAGTACTATTGCAGGCTTGCAAAAAAGAAAAATGTGCTTAACAGCGCTAATGCTTCAAATATTATTAAGTGCTTACAAAAGGAATACTTTAAATTGTGAAAGATAGGCAGCCTGAAAAATAGACTGATACAAATCTAACCAATGACATATAAAAAACGGAAATTCGGCGCCTAATATTACTAAGTGAATATAGAAAAACTATGTGAACTAAGTGTCCAGAAAATAAATAAAAGGAACTCCAACCATAAATAGTCCAATGGCCAAGATGTAGCAAACCTCCAATGGGTCTCTTGAAAGTGGTATGGTGTTGCACTATGATATTCTTTATTTGTGATTTCAATGTGCTGTGAGACCACTTTCAAGAGACCCATTGGAGGTTTGCTACATCTTGGCCATTGGACTATTTATGGTTGGAGTTACTTTTATTTATTTTCTGGACACTTAGTTCACATAGTTTTTCTATTTACTGTTGCAGGCTTGAAATAATGAGTTCCGCCTGGAATTTTTTTTGAAGTGTCCCCTGACGACGAGACAAAAGCAATGTGCAAATTATATGTTCCGTTTAATCTCGAGGAGGTACAAGTACCAGAACCTTCGGAACATCAACCCAACCCAACATCAACCCAACATCAACCCTAATGAAACATGTACGGTACGGTACAAACATTATACAGAATTCAGTAAAATGGATAAGAAGAGGAAATTAGATTTCCCCAGTCGCGAGACCGTCGCATCCAAATAAAGGACAAACATTGGAACAGTGTTTGGACAAAATCAAATCATGGGACATAAATCATCTTAAGGCAAGTGCAATTCATTATAAAATTGGAGAAATGATAGCTGTGGACAACCAGCCTTTTTCTATTGTTGAAAATGTTGGATTTATTCATCTTCTTCACACATTGGGGCAGCGATACAAAATACCGTCCAGAATTTTTTTTTACGCAAAACATTATTCCATCAATATACGATAAATGTTTTGCCAAAATTCAGGATTTGATGAACATTGACAATTTACCAAACAGTTCCGTCTCCTTGACATCTGACATATGGACCTGTTCAGAGAATAATGAACGTTTTTTAAGCCTCAGTGGGCATTGGATCACTGAGGAATTTAAGAAAATTTGCATTGTTATAAATGCTCGTCATTTTTCAGGAAGGCGCACAGGTATTGCCATTAGTGATGCATTAGCCGAGATGCTACAACTCTGGAAGTTAAGTCCTGAAGAAAATATACACGTATTGCTTCGGGACAATGCACGTAATATGAAAAGTGGCCTAAATATGACCGGTATGACAAATGAGTCCTGCTTCATCCATTGTCTACAATTGGTGCAAGATGAAGCAACGAGGTGGAATTCTACATATCATATGTTAAAGAGGATTTTTGAACAAAAGCCATCACATTATACTCATCCGATCACAACATACCGAGCTTGGCTGCTGACAATTTTAAGCTGATTGAAAATGTACTTCTACTATTGGAACAATTATTCACTGTCACAGTCAAAGCCAGTGCAGACAAAGCGCTTATATCTATGGTGATTCCAAATGTTGCTGTTTTAGAGCGTTTTCTCTGCCAAACCAAAACCAACGGCACACAAACCATGCAAACAGAACTGCTGAAATCTTTTCAAACTAGGTTTCATCATGTGGAATTTAATAAATTGTATGTGATCGCCACCGTTTTGGATCCACGTTACAAACTTACATTCTTGAAACCCAATGTACGTGTTCTGGCTAAAACTTGGATAATTGAACAAATGAAAATTCTGCCTCCAATATGTGCAACTAATGGAACAACAGAAGAAAAACAACAAGAACCAACAGAAGAAAAACAACAAGAACCAATAGAAGGTAACACTGATCACGTCAAAATTAAAGATAGGGAGAAGGAGTGGCTCAGTGAGTAAAGGCACTGACTGGCACTGTGTTTGAAGCAGGGGAGCCTGGTTCAATTCCTGGTGTCGGCTCCTTGTGACCTTGGGCAAGTCACTTTATCTCCCTGTGCCTTAGGCACCAAAAACATATATTGTAAGCTCCACAGACCTGTGCCTCCAAAATGTCTCTGTAAAGCGGTACGTAAAACAAGAATATGTTGCTATTATTATGTGTGGGCTTGCTTAAATAAAATTTCTGTGGAAAATGAAAGCCAACAAGAAGATGTTCCAACTGCAGATGATAATATGTCTTATTCAAAAGAAGAGAGGCAACTTGAACATTTTATTAAATGTCCTAACATTGCTCATAAAGAAAATCCTTTAACATGGTGGGCACAAAATGCCACTATCTTTCCAGAGTTAACAAAATTGGCCAGACATTACCTGTGTGCACCTCCAAGCAGCAAACCCAGTGAGAGGATGTTTAGTGAGCCAGGAATCATATACGAAGAGAGGAGGAATAAA
Source organism: Ascaphus truei (assembly GCF_040206685.1). Taxonomy (NCBI): domain Eukaryota; kingdom Metazoa; phylum Chordata; class Amphibia; order Anura; family Ascaphidae; genus Ascaphus; species Ascaphus truei. Next base: position 20,278,247 of record NC_134503.1, read on the forward strand.
CTCCTTCCACGAAATGCTGAAAAACTATTGTTTCTTCATCATAATCTCCCACTCTAGAATTTTAATTATTAGCATTGTAATTGCAGTAAAATATTTTTACATTTGCAAAAAGTAAAAAAAAGTTAAAAGCTGGTGCTGGTAGTTAAGTTAACCAGCTGTTAAAAAAAAGGTGTGGTGAAGTACCATCACACTATTTTATAGAGTGCACTCAGTGCTTTCATATGCATGTGTTAAAAATATTAATAATTATAAATATTTCATATTATTTGAAATGCAAAAAAAGTGGTACTGGTAATGTTAACCAGTTGTTTAGCATCCATTACGATGCATAATATGCTTAAATAAAAACAAATTTCACACTCAATCTGTCATCCAGAAGTTTATTCTCTTAGTTATATACATAATGACATCACTACCCGGCGCCGGGCACACTTTCCATTTGCCGGGTCCGGGTAATGTCTGGGTAGTTGGGAAGGCGTCGGGTGATGCCGGGTACCGGTTAATTCTGGGTACTCGGTACATCACTACTATTAACTAGTAAGTTAAGCAAGAGATCTGACCGGACGTTTCAATTTCTACGAAAAGTAAAGGTTGGGGTCTCGTTCAATGGTAAAAGAAGGTTGTCCGCAAAGAGATGTTTTGCATTCTCTATTCTTTTTCAAAAGACCTTTAATTTTAAAATGGTGCTGAATGTTGGATGCCAGGGACTCAGTAACGATTGCTTTCCGATGTGGGAAGAAGAGGTATCCCTGGCGGGTGAAGGGCGTGGAGGAGAAACTATTAGATTTAATCATGGCTGCTTAATGACATTATAACGCATTGACACCATTTACAAATCTAGTCCCCACTTTTTGAAGGGCTTGTGACATAAATACCAGTTAATTCTGTCAGAGGCTTTTTCTGCATCCAATGAAATACACTGCAGGGTAGTTGGTAGAATGATAGTGATGTTTCAGTTTGACCACCCTACGAATGTTGTCAGCTGCCTCTCTTTCACGGATGGACCCCACTTGGTCAGGTGGACGAAAGAGCCCTAATAATCGTTCATTTCTGGTGGCTAAAATGTTGGCAAAGATTTTGATATCGGTGGTTATAGGGGAAATTGAGAGGTAGCCGGCACATAAGTCCGGGTTCTGACCCGTTTTTAGTATTACGGTGTTAGTAGCGAAAAGCCTCTCTAAGGCTGCGGCCAGGCAGGGAACGGGCGCGCTGGTGCTCGTGCGCTGCGCCCAGCTCGGCCGGGCGATTCGTGGCCGGCTAGGCACGCGCATGGGGGAGCGGCCACGACGTCACGGAGCTGGTTCGCCCTCATTGGGCGAACCGCTCACGTGATGCGCTTGCGAGCGGCAAATGTAAATTTGCTTGCTCTGAGCGCCGAGCGGGCACAGGCGCTTGCTCACGCTGGCCACACACATTGCCGTAATGTGTTTCATTTTGGCCAGCGTGAGTGCGCGCGCCCGCTCAGCACCACCCTGGACGAGGCCTTATGGAAATCAGGACCCGTCAAGAATGTTGTTATACAATTTTGCCAGGTATGGGGCAGTGGAAGGGGCAAAATAAAATGTAATTAGAAGTTATTATAGGCTAAAGCTGTTAAATCCGGGAAGTATTGTATTGCATTGTATGTCTTTATTTATATAGCGCCATTAATGTACATAGCGCTTCACAGTAGTAATACACGGGGTAATCAAATAAATAACAGATAATATAAATAACAGATCATGGGAATAAGTGCTTTAGACATAAACGTAACATTAAGGAAGAGGAGTCCCTGCCCCGAGGAGCTTACAGTCTAATTGGTAGGTAGGGAGAACGTACAGAGACAGTAGGAGGGAGTTCTGGTAAGTGCGTCTGCAGGGGCCCAAGCTTTATGTATCGTGTTCAGAATATCCACAGTGCTATTCATATGCTTCTTTAAGCAAGTGTGTCTTAAGGTGGGTCTTAAAGGTGGATAGAGGGGGTGCTAGTCAAGTACTGAGGAGAAGGGCATTCCAGAAGTGTGGGGCAGTCAGTGAAAAAGGTTTAAGGCGGGAGAGGGCTTTAGATACAAAGGGGGTAGAAAGAAGACATCCTTGAGCAGAACGCAAGAGTCGGGATGGTGCATAGCGAGAAATTAGGGCTGAGATGTAAGGAGGGGCAGAAGAGTGTAAAGCTTTAAAAGTGAGTAGAAGAATGGAGTGTGAGATGCAGGATTTGATCGGAAGCCAGGAGAGGGATTTCATGAGGGGAGATGCTGAGACAGATCTAGGAAAGAGTAGAGTGATTCTGGCAGCAGCATTTAGGATAGATTGTAGGGGAGACAGGTAAGAAGCAGGAAGGCCGGACAGCAGGAGGTTACAGTAATCAAGACGGGAGAGAATGAGGGCCTGAGTTAGAGTTTTAGCAGTCGAGCAACAGAGGAAAGGGCGTATCTTTGTAATATTGCAGAGGAAAAAGCGACAAGTTTTAGAAATGTTTTGAATGTGAGGGGCAAATGTGAGAGAGGAGTCGAGTGTGACCCCTAGGCAGCGTGCTTGGGCTACTGGGTGAATGATCGTAGTTCCAACAGTAATGTGGAAGGAGGTAGTAGGGCCAGGTTTGGGATTAAGTATGAGGAGCTCTGTTTTAGCCATGTTGAGTTTAAGGCGGCAGAGGGCCATCCAGGATGATATAGCAGAGAGACATTCAGAAACTTTGGTTTGTACAGCAGGTGTAAGGTCGGGTGTTGAAAAGTATATTTGTGTGTCGTCAGCATAGAGGTGATATTTAAACCCAAAAGATGTTATTAGGTCACCTAGAGAGAGTGTGTACAGAGAAAAGAGAAGAGGTCCCAGGACAGAGCCCTGGGGTACCCCCCCAGAGAGATCAATAGAGGAGGAGGTGTTAGCAGAAGAGACACTGAAAGTACGATGGGAGAGGTAGGATGAGATCCAGGATAGAGCTTTGTTCCGAATACCAAGAGTATGGAGAATATGAAGGAGAAGAGGGTGGTCCACGGTGTCAAATGCTGCTGAGAGGTCGAGTAATATGAGCAGAGTGTAATGACCTCTGTCTTTGGCAGCATGGAGGTCGTCAGTTATTTTAGTGAGGGCTGTTTCCGTGGAGTGAGCAGTGCGGAAGCCAGATTGTAGAGGGTCTAGGAGAGAATAGGTGTTCAGAAAATGGAGCAAGCGAGAGAATACAAGACGTTCAAGGAGTTTAGAGGCAAAAGGCAGGAGGGAGACAGGTCGATAGTTAGAAAGACAGGTAGGGTCAAGCTTGCTGTTTTTGAGTAATGGTATGACTGTTGCATGTTTGAAGGAGGATGGAAAGGTTCCAGAGCAGAGGGAGGAGTTAAAAATGTGTGTGAGCGTAGGGATTATAGTAGGAGCAAGAGGTTTTAGGAGATGGGAGGGAATGGGGTCAAGAGGGCAAGTGGTAGAGGGAGAAGAGGCGATCAACAGCGACACATCCTCCTCTGAGACAGTGGAAAAAGAATCAAGGAAGGCAGGAGGAGAGTTAGGAAGAGTTGTAGGATGGGAGGAAGAAACAGAGGGGATGTTCTGCCGTATGGATTCCACCTTTTCCTTAAAATAGTCAGCAAAGTCCTGAGCGGAGATGGAGGAAGGAGAGGCAGCTGAGGGTGGTTTGAGTAGAGTATCAAAGACAGAGAACAGTCGGCGTGGGTTAGACTTGTGCATGTTGATTAGTGCAGAAAAGTAAGCTTGTTTAGCTTGTGAGAGGGCAGAGTTGAAATAGGATAGCATAAATTTGTAGTGAAGGAAGTCTGCGAGAGTGTGAGACTTCCTCCAGAGGCGTTCAGAGGAACGAGTGGAGGAACGCAGCATGCGCGTGTGGGAATTTAGCCAGGGTCTAGGGTTAGAAGGGCGAGTGCGGCAGAGAGAAAGCGGGGCATGTAGATCAAGAGACGAGGACAAGACAGAGTTGTAGTTCCTGACCAGGTTGTCGGGGTCTGTAGCAGAGCTGAGAGAGGAGAGGGAGGAGCGTAAAGTGGACTCAAAGTCAGGTAAGTGAATAGAGCGCAGGTTTCTGCAGAACCGGGGGGTAGATGGAGGTGGAGAAGGGGAGAAGCGAGATAGGGAGAATGAGATGAGATGATGGTCAGAGAGAGGAAAAGGGGAAATGGAGAAATCGGAGAGAGAGAAGTTCTTAGTGAAAACCAGGTCTAAGTAGTGGCCATCCTTGTGGGTGCTGGCTGCAGTCCACTGTTGAAGGCCAAAAGAAGAGGTTAGAGAAAGAAAGCGGGAAGCCCAAGGGAGAGAGGGGTCATCAATGTGGCAATTGAAGTCCCCAAGGAGAAGAACAGGGGAGTCTGAGGAGAGGAAGAAAGAGAGCCAGGATTCAAAGTGACAGAGAAAGGCAGAAGGGGGATGAGTAGAGGTAGGTGGGCGATAGATGACCGCCACATGGACAGGAAGAGGAGAGAAAATCTGGACAGTGTGAGCCTCAAAGGAGGGAAAAGCAAGAGAGGGAGGTATAGGAAGGGTTCAGTAACGACAGAGAGAGGAGAGCAGGAGCCCCACGCCTCCACCCCTGCCATCAGGGCACGGAGTGTGGGAGAAGGAAAGGCCACCATCAGAGGGCAGCTTCCAGAGTATTGAAATCCCTGTAGTGTGTGTGTGCGTGTGCCTGTGTGTGCGTAGAGCTGCAGATTGTGTGTTTGTGTGTACAGAGGTGGGGGGGGGGCAGTAATGCTCTGTTTTTTCTGGGATTATTACTTAATTATAGGCTAAAGCAGCGGTGCGCAATCTTTCCAGCGTGCACCACCCTCCCTGCTCGCGCTCCCCCCTCCCTTACCTCCTCTCCGGCGTCAAATGACGCCGCGGGGTCACGTGACATCATGTTGCCATGCCAATGTGATGTCACATGACCACGCGGCGTCATTTGACACTGCGTTGCCATGGTGACACGTCGCCACAGAGAAGGTAAGTGTAACGCGTAGCTCACCACAAACCAGACGTGACCGCGAGGCTGAGGTAGGGAATTGTATAAACGCCAACCCACAACCGCGAGGGCGCGCCTAGAGTGTAGAATGGTCTTGCAAGCCGGGTCAGGAGTATAGAAGGTAGAGTAGTCGTTATACTTGCCGGGTCTGGATTGGAGAGTGGAGAGTAGCCGAGGTCAGGAGTAGAAAGTTCAGAATGGTCGTACGTAAGCCGGGTCAGGAGAGATGTGGAGTCCAGATACGAAGCAGGGGTCAGGCAGCAGCAGGAACAAGGCAGGAAGCAGCAAGGCACAAGGCAGGATTGCAGCAAGGCACAAGGCAGGATTGCAGCAAGGCACAAGGCAGGATTGCAGCAAGGCACAAGGCAGGATTGCAGCAAGGCACAAGGCAGGATTGCAGCAAGGGTCATTTAGTATTACCCTTTGGCCAAAGCGTTGTAAGCTTGCGAGCCATGTCAAGGCAGACACCTGTTCGCAAGGCCTAACACTACCAGATAAAATACTAATATACCTCTATTAGGATTAAAATTCTCATTTACCTCTATCAGGAGGGAGAAAGACCACAGTGGGTCTATATCCAGCAGAATGAGGCACTTTCAAACTATGGAAGTGGGGAGGGGCGGGCTTAAAACCTGGGAAGGAGGAGCCACTAACCTCCAACAGATGAAACAGCTGAGAATGGGTTAACAAAACACAGAACCCCAGCAAGCTCTTTTTGGGAACCCCTGAGCCCCCACAGAATATATATATATGTATATGTGTCAAAATGGAGTGCTATTGAGCGTGGCATACAGTGTATATATACAACAGACGACAGAGAAGCCCAATGCTACATCCAACATGACAGAAATATACAGTAAAATACTTATATATTCTCTTGAAATAGGGTCATTTAGTTTAACCCTTTGGGTTAGGGTTAAACTAAATGACCCTATTTCAAGAGAATATATAAGTATTTTACTGTGTGTTTCTGTCATGTTGGATGTAGCATTGGGCTTCTCTGTCGTCTGTTGTATACATATGCCACGCTCAATAGCACTCCATTTTGACACATACATATATATATTTTGTGGGGGCTCGGGTTCCCAAAAAGAGCTTGCTGGGGTTCTGTGTTTTGTTAGACTACTGAGTGTGCGAAACGAGAGAGTTCTCCTGCTAGAGGAGTTGCTGAGGCCTAGCCCCTAGGGGGTAGGGTACTACGGAGATAATGGCTAATGCCTCAAGATGGGTTATCATGTCAATCCTGTGATGCAGTGCATGTATCCTGCTTTTCGATAAACCTCAGTCATACCAACACCTGACGTAGTATTTGAAGCATGACTGGGAAGCAAATTAGGAGTGTCCATTAGTGTCATCCTGAAGGACTCAAGATCCTCTTGGACTGGAGGCACTTTCACAAAAGAACCACCGTGAGCTTGTCCTGATGTCCTCCCCACAACACTGTGGAGATCTCCTGCCTCCTGTTTACCAACTAGCTATGAAACAGCAGCCACAGAATACACCAGTAGCAAGACCATTTCCCAGGGGTGGAGGGCAGAGGGCTACACTTATACTCCGTTTACATATATAAACCATCTTCTTTTACAGCCACTGCTACCTATACCTGAATTCCCTGCACTTTACGTATTTATTGAGCCTTCTAAATCAACAGCTAATCCTCTCTAAATCTAGAGATTAAATTGAATAAATGAGGCATTGATGAAATCTGCTAAATCCCACAAGCATAACCAGCTGCCATAGCAGCAAATTAGCATCTTCCGGTTACCATGACAACCTGTGGGTATTTAAACCTATCCAGGAGCGAGGTTGTGTCAGCACTCCCTCGAGAAAGCTCCCGTAGGATTGAAACATGTGTTGGGGCTGGTTGCGAGTGACGTAAAATTTTAAGGGAGGGGGAAGGGGGGCAGGAGCTTAGAGGTGTAGGAACGCGGCAGTGTTCAGATACAAGCTGTGCACTGCTGCAGTACAAGAAAGACAAGACTTTAATACTTACTACTTTGGGCAACCAGGCATAATATGTCAGCCAGCCCTGCTATTTACTAAGATAGTTCTTATCTTCTCCTAACCTACCTTACCATCCTGGGCTAATAGGCGCATTTTATAGCCGCCAATAAAACTATATATTTTGTGTGCACACAGCAGGAAGGTATCTAGGGGGTTTCCCCTGTGCTGCTCTTTAAATTGATATTTATACCTCCTAGAGCAGTCATTATTTTACACTTATGAAAAGTCAGATTTATCTATGTGACCAGGATTTCTATATACTCTATTTTGTGGACACTCGCTGCTCAGACTCTGAGTCTGAATTGTAGGCCTCCACACCACGTGGCGATCCTCCGCGCAGTAACGTGGCGATGCTTTGTCCAGTAACATGGCGATCCTTCGCGCAGTAACATGGCGATCCTTCGCGCAGTAACGTGGCGATCCTTCGCGCAGTAACGTGGCGATCCTTCGCGCAGTAACGTGGCGATCCTTCGCACAGTAACGTGGCGATTTTTCGTGCAGTAACGTGGCGACCCTTCGCGCAGTAACGTGGTGATCCTTTGCGCAGTAACGTGGCGATTTTTCGTGCAGTAACGTGGCGATCCTTCGCGCAGTAACATGGCGATCCTTCACCTGAGGATCTCATAGGAAAACTAGAAGGCGTTTCAGGTCAACATGTGCCCAGGTATTGGCCAAATAACGTCCACCCCTGATGAACTGCCAAATGTGGTGGAGTTAGGTTCCCTTGATCCCAGCGGGTTTAAAGGGAAGATCCCTGTTATTAGCCAATGGGTATGAGAAAGTTGTAAAAAAACAAAAACACAATGATGGCAATGTTAATCCTCCAGAAACACAGGTTTTTCACCACTACAAACTGGTGAACGATATCCTTTAATTAAATGACATGCATAAAGAAGGCTGGCGACATTAATATATAGTGTCTTCATTAAATCTTACGCAGAGAACCTTGATAAAATGACAGAGAATGGAAAGGCCGTTTGTTTCAAAATTGCCCATCGTATTATATAGTATAATATATTATACAGGTAGTCCTCGTTTTACAACGCTTCACTTTACAACGAATGGCTTATCCAACGCTATGCAATGCATACCTATGTTCATTTTTACAACGCCAAAACGGCTTATCCAACGCTCTTACGACGCTTTGCAAAGTTGTTTATGTGTATATAATATATATATATTATACTATATAATATATTATATTATTATATTATATATTATGTTATATTATATATATACAGTAATTACAGTATATACACTATATAATGTATGTGTGTGCTGCGTATCTTATTGTCTGCGTAAAATATTTTGTGTATTTTAGCATTAAAAATGCCTTCAGGAACGGAACCTTTCATTTAAACAGTGTTCCTATGGGAAAACGTGTTTCGCTTTACAACGTTTCGTTATCCAACGCCATTTTGAGTAACGCATTGTGTCGGATAACCGAGGACTGCCTGTACATGTATATACACAGGGGAAATGCGGTGGAATGCAGTTCCTGTATCTTTGTTCATATACCATGTGGTAACATTTTATAGCATTATTGTGATAGACTAAAAAAAAAAAAAAATCCAATGTTTTATAAAACAATTAAAATGTAATAATTATTATGCACAAAAATAATAACAGTTTGGGAAACTATTTTGAAATATGTGAATATATTATTGCGCATGTCCAAAAATCCCCCCCCCCCCCAACCAAGAATACCCACTCCCATCCTCACGTCAGGTACCCTCACCTTCTTTTCTAGAAAAAATGCACTGCTGCTTTGGACGGTTCGTTTGCAGTTCAATCCATTTTAGACTACACTGACATTAAAGGGTTTTTGGTGGTGACTCATTTATATCTAGAGGCTACACAACAGTGAACTACAGTAGTTCTTGAGTACAGTATTGGCAGTTCTGTTTATGAAAGGAGGGGCATGAGGCTGGAAACCTAAAAAAAAAACTCTCCCCTCTCCTCCCCCCAGCTCACTGTGCCTGCAAATCAGAGATGCCTTTCCATCTGCGCTTGATGTTTTTCTGTTCACTAGGCAGCCTGGTATTTCCCTGGGAGAGACAAAGCAGCAGAGAGTGATTCTTGAGAGTGAAAGTAAGAAGAAAATTACCTGCAGCTTGGGTCACAGAGATATTTCCTTATATACAGTAGGTGTGAGATGTGCAAAAGCTTTACATACATGTGAACTTAAATGCTGTGGTCCTGATGATTTCCTGCTTAGAAACTTACGCTGTCTTTTTTTCGTTTTAGAAAAGTGGGCTGTTCTTTTTCACAAAAAAAACTCTCTACATGGCTGTTTTTACAGCAAATATTTGTATGAACGTGGATTGCTTAATGGGACGCTGCTCTGATCCATATATTTTTTTACTTTCAAAGTCTGTGCATAGAATTTCACAAGTTCAATGAATTGTTGACCTTGAAAAGTGACTATTTTTGGAGTGCTGCATGCACCAGAAGATAATAATGTTATAATAATGTTGGTCCTTGTATAGCGCTGCTAGTTTTTACTCAGCGCTTCACAAAGACATTTTGCAGACACCGTCCCTGCCTCGTGGAGCTTACAATCTGTTTTTGGTGCCTGAGGCACAGCGAGATAAAGTGACTTGCCCAATGTCACAAGGAGCTGACACCAGGATTTGAACCTGGTTCCCCTAATTCAAACTCGGTGCCAGAGTCAGGGTCTTTGCTCACTGAGCCGCCCTCTCTCAGTTGCACTGACTTACAACTGACTGGTACCTGCTCTCAAACCAAGATCTCCCAGTGGAAAAAACAATGCTCAAGGCTACTTCCCTCTAGCTTTTTCATGAACATTGATTGCAGTTTTACTAGGAGATTGCCCGTAAAAGCTGTCAGTGATGGAAGGAGAGGACCCGAAAGCAGCCACAAGTCAGGGCGTGGAACAGGTCACTAGTTCGGAGTCGGACAACAGAGACTCGTGTATTCCTCCGGAGCAGGCTCCAGGTGGATGTTGCACAAATGGATGTGCACAGAAGGTGTGCAGTTTCCTGCCTGCAGATGTCTTCCAAGAAGCCCGTAAGCTTCTGGCACTAGCTGGACCAACGGTAAGGACAGAGATGCTACCAGACATGCCAGTGCCCCTCCTTCTTAAAATGTTTGAATTTTTCATAGTATGACAAAAAGAAACAATTGAAAACAGCTGTAGCACGTATACAAAGTTTGTTATATTTTCTGGGGATTTTTTGGAGTGCTCATCATTGAGATTTTTTTGTCTTGTTTGTGCTATACTTATTTTTGTCTCAGAGCACCGACCATTCTCTAAACTTTAGAGTATATACAGTATTGTATTGTATTGTATGTCTTTATACTATTTACTATGGTCTTATAAATACCCTCAATAAGGTGTGTATGCGGTCTATACGTGTGTGTGTGTGTGTGTGTGTGTGTGTGTGTGTGTGTGTGTGTGTGTGTGTGTGTGTGTGTGTGTGTGTGTGTGTGTGTGTGTGTATATATATATATATATATATACACATACTATTATTTGTAAACCTCCAACATACTCTGCAGCAAGGTACATTGGGGGTACAAATGTATAACGTAGATGTGTCAAGTGATATAAATGACATAAACAGAATGGGGTAGCCACTCTTCGTCATGGGATCTGGCCGCCCACGGGCTACGTGACGAATTGTCATCATTATGTCCGCAGATTGCGAGGGAGAGCGCGAGACGCGATTTGTAATGCAGAGAAGAGGACTCTTCCCATTCTGTTTCCGGGTTAGGCCGAGATTACACACCCGGGCGACGTGTAATTGTGCGGGAGGCGATGGGGAGGTGGGGTCGGACGCGTCACGAGGCTGGTTCGATCTTGTGGAAATAAATTAGCAGTGGAGGTAAAAGTAGAAAGAAAATGTTTGTAGGGATATGCTATGAACCACCGAATATCTGTGAGATTGAGGAAGCCAAAATACTTCTGCAAATGAAGGCTAAATCCATATTGCAGGCATCAAAACTAGGTCATGTTTGCATAATGAGGTATTTTAGTTATCCACACGACTGGAGTAAAGAGATTAGCGTTGCTACGAAAGGAAACAGTTTTTGGGAGTGCTAAAAGACAATTACATGTCGCAAATTATTGAGAAATCAACCAGGAGAGGGGCAATACTGGATTTGGTAATATCAAACAATGTATAGGTAATAATAAATATTCAAGTCCGGAAACATTTGGGAAACAGTGATTATAACATGGTGTGATTTTAAATAAATGATCAAAACCCATATTATATGGGTTCCACAAAGACTACATTTTAGAAAGGCAGATTTTTATTAACTGAGGAATAATTCAGAAGGAAGACATGGGAATTACGTTTTTGCCGGGAAAAATGTGGAAGATAAATGGACAGTCTTTAAACCACTGTTAGAAGAGCACACACCAGTTTTATTGCCTTGGGTAATAAATATAAAATAAAGAAGTCTAAACCAATGTGCCTAAATAAACAGGTTGGGGAGGAAATGGAAAATAATTGGCAGGCGTTTAGATTCTTTAAGTCAGAAGGGATGGAGGCATTGTATCAAAATTATAAGGAGTGTAACAAAAATTGCATAGGGCAATCAAATTAGCAAAAATTGAAAATGAGAAAGGATTGCAATAAAATGTAAGATCAACCCTAAAAAGTTATGTAAACAAAAGATTAAAGAAGAAAATATAGGACCCTTTCAGTGTGAGATGGGCAGGAAAATTATTGAAGATAATGGAAAAGCAGGGGAAATAAATATATTGTTTGCTTCTGTATTTACCAGGGAGGAATCATGGAGATTGTGATGGCAGATACAATAGATTTGTTAACAAAAGGTTGTCGATCTTTTTAGAAAGGAAAGGTATACAGGGATACACCAAATAAGTAAACATGAAAAGGAAGTTGATCTAGGGATTAATCTGATTGCCAATATTTGGAGTCAGGAAGGACTTGCTTTTTCCCCTTATTAGATGTCACTGGGGTTTTTTGTTTGCCTTCCGGTGGATCTATATACTGTAAGTACAAATATAGGATAAAGTATCTGTCGTCTAAATTTAGCATAGGTTGAACTTGATGGAAATGTATTTTTTCAACCTCATCTACTATGTAACTATGTAACTATGTAAGTATGTCATTATATAGTCCTCAGTCAAACAGAATCATATAATTAACTGATATGCTTGAAACCATTGTTTCTAATAAAAAGTGATACATACTGAGGAACGTAAGACAATGAATAAATCTGTCTAAGGAAGCCACTCAAGTTCTTTAAAATATATATTTTGACCCGCTATTTGCCATACCGCCGATAACCCGGGACTGTCAGTATAAACCATTTATCTAAAGCAGCAATTTGCACTTCGTTTTTGGGGAGGGGCGGGGGGTATTTTATTTAATTACCTGGTCCATGGGGTCATTCAAGGACTGTGGTCCTGACCTCCAGGGACCCCATGGTTCCTGAGATAGAGCTTGCCTAGTGGACACAATGGCCGTGAGGGTCACACTTGCCCCAAGGGTGAATAGAAAGATGCAATGTCATTGTAAGATGTATTTTATCCCCTGTTATTACTGTGTCAAATACTGGGACAAAAAACTCTGATTTCACAGGAGGTTTTGGGGACCATGATCAGCTCCGGGAGACCCCTTAGCTAAGAAAAGTAAAAGGGTTAATATTTGTGACACTATGAACCTTGCTGTTTTGTCTCTAACACACATTCCCAGCAAGCTCAAATTTGGTTATACCTTGACGTTGGTATGCAGGCTTATGACGCTTTGGCCAAAGGGTTTAACTAAATAACCAAGAAAATATTATTATTGAAGTATTTAACTTTATACTTATTGTCATGATAATGTCATGAGATATTGGGTATATTTAATCGCTCTGGTGCTTGAGGGGTTAATGAGCTACACTTTTAAGAAAAATACAAAATGCTGAGTCTGAAACAGGTCAGAACTGTTTCTTTGAACTGCTCTGAATTTCAAAGGGATTTACTTGGGGAGGGGGGTCCGTGTGGATGGCCCACTCAAGGTGTCAATTGAATTAATCAAGGTCTACAGAGAGGGTTGGGGGAGAACAGCTTCAAGGTATGTTGTAGAAGGGGTGGACTCATGAAGGTGCCCTAAGAAAGAATTGTACTTAAGTCTGGGCCAGGTTGTAAAACGGCAGATCTGACCACGGGCATGCTGGGAAAGCATGGCAGACCTCCTCTTCTGAACCAGCGCCTCTCTGGGAAAAATCCATAGCATGTGGTAATGTACTGTATAGGATTTTCTGTTTTACCCCTTTTATTTTAAGAAGCTGTTCTGCCTTAGGCCTCGGCCAAGCTCCCCGCTGGCGTGCTGAGGCACGCTGAGGCTCAGGGAAAGCGGATGCTTTCCCTGGCCTTAGACAGTGCGCCGTCAGGGGGCGTGTCGAGGGTGGGCCGGGGGCGGGCCAGAGACGTCACGGGCGACCTCATTGGGCGAACCGCGCCGGCAAGCGGGGAAATTTAAAATCTTGCTAAGACCTACGCTTCCGCGCGCTTGCGGAAGCGTAGGCGAGCCCCTACTAAAGCCACTCTAATTGCGGCTGTAGGGGCTCAGTGCCGAGCGGAAGCGCGCCTCCGCCAGCAAGCAGCAACCCTGGACGAGGCCTTATATTGTAATTGTATATCTATTTTGTAATACCTTTTCTGTAATTCAAGCACTGTATTTTTATATATATTAAAACATTTAATAAGTAATGCTTTGGGCTCTGAAGGAACTTAGTACACGCTGGAGAGAATAACTTGCTAAATTCGGGCACATGTTACTACAACTGATTTTGTGTTAGAGGGCATAGTTTTTCCTATAATAAACAGGGACCTGGGGCCCTGCCAGATATTTTAGTCTAAAATCTTTTATCATATCTGCATAACCTCAGGTGGTGGTAGTGGATGGTTATGATGTGCAATTGAATGGGGGGTTAATGCTAACTCGCTGGTTCCTTGCAGAGGAGAAAGTTAGGGTGGCTAGAGTAGCTGTGTGTATTAACCCTGGTTGCATATCTAAAGTCTCGTGCTCACTTGTGTGCTGTTCGTGGCGGTGGTATATTGGGACAGCTTGAGGAGAGATACAACCCATTTGAGGGACCCCTGAGTGGGTGAAGAGTGGGTGCGCTTGCGTGCGTCGGTATTAACCCTTGTTCCGTATGCGAGTTGCGTGCTAGCAGGGGGTCGTACATGACACATTACTTTATATGTTTTGTCAATTGGATGTAGCATTGGGCATCCCTGTCTTTTGTTGTATATATTTTGTCTCTAATACACTGTTTTGTATTTGCCTGCTCATTTCTTGTACAGTTACTGTACTCTTAATGGGTTCTGTTTGTTCTTTGTGACCCTACCTGATTGGGCGTTTTGTTTTTTGTTTTGAACGGCACCTTGCTGGGGTTTTTCTCTCCCATTGTTCTATCTATTGTTGGGAGGATTGGTTAATTGGACAGTTCATGGGAAGAACCAGTGACACTTTGTCTATGGGAATGGGCCAAAAGAAGGGGCTAAACCCCAAAACGTTATTGATTTTTCCATTTAGATAATTGCTCTTCCACCCTCCACTTACCTTCCTCGGTTTTTCCCTTATCCTCCCCTTTTTTCCTCACTGTGTTTCCCTGTTTTTCCCGATTGGTAGCTGCCATTTTTCTACCCTCTCCCTTTCACTCCTGTGCATGGTGGCAAAGCTCTCACTTCAGTCTTTTCTGATGTTTTATGCTGTGTATTCTCATTGTGTTTTTTCATATATTGTCAATTCCTATTGATACTTATTATCATTAAAATGTATGACTTGGTCCTCACCGCATTTCTTCTCTCTGTGTGAGTACTGGGGACTTCTGTTGTTTTTGTGTATCATTATCACTTAGGGAATTGGGGTCCCATTTGTTCCCATCGCACCACCAACATCAGGATTATCTCCACAGTTATTTATATATTTTTTGTTTTGTGCTGTCTTCACAGTCATGTATATATTTTTTAAATATCAGGACATTAACCAGGATTTCCTCCCATAAAAAGCATGGTGCTATGTAACGGCTAATATTCCAAAATGATCTGCTCATTATAGCCTAAAAGATATTCATCCCATATTCACTAAGCTCTGTTATCTCAGCTGTATTTAAGTCATATGTAACTCTGCTGTTACTTATATCCAGACACTAAAATAGGGCTTTTGGGGGAGAGGGTAGGAGGGAAAAGGACAGGAAAAGAGAGGATAGCAAGGTGAATTTTTATAGTATAAAAGAGTCTGTGTGTCCGTCAGGGCCATAGCTCCACGACTACGAAACATAGAAACCTGAAACTTTGAATGCATATTAAGGGGCTCTTGGGAGTTTTGGGATTTTTTTTCTCTCCTGTTTTTATGTCTCCTGCTTCAGCGAGGTTGGTTTCTTGGCACAAGGCGGCTGATTGGCCTTTGATTTGCAGGGAGGTATGTGATTGGTGGCCGCGTTGAGCTGGCAGCCTTAAGAAAGCGATTTGGATCGCGAAACGTGCGTGTCGGCACATGCAGCAGAGGTGCATGCGCAGGATTACACTGGTACCGCTTCCAGCGATCTCGCACAGCGAGTAGTTGCGGCTCCCTGCTGCTGCACCATACAGATCCTCTGCAGTGTCCAGGCGGACACGAGGGGTCTCTATTTTTAAGGTTTTTTTAAGGGAGGTTAGTTATTTTTTTTTATTATGGCATCATGTACCCATTCATGAATATGGGTTGCCATTCTCAGTATCTCCTTTAGTTTGTACTTATTTTAATCTACAAGTTATACTTGCTCATGTACAGTTTATTACCACAGTGTATCCAGATATACTAGAGTAGACACTGGTTCACACGGACCTGGTGCATATAATTGATATATTTTATCATACAGATCCTCTACTGACTAGGAGGTCTCCGCTATTGATAATTTCTGTGCGCATTGCAATAGCACTAAATGTAACGACCTGGGAGTCACGCCGCCCTCGGCGTGCTCCCCACTTACCCACGGTTCTGCCGGGTCCTCCCGCGCCTCGCAGTGATCCTCCCTCCAGGACGCCGATCGCCATCTTGCCTAGGCACGCGCGCGCACGTCTGCGTGCCCCTTCTAGTGCAGGGTCTGGGCGTGTGCCCGGTCATGCGCCCGAAGGTGCGGCCACACGGAGGCGCGGCCACACGGAGGCGCTCCAGCCTCTTAAAGGCACATCTCCTCTTTTCAATGCTGCTATCAAATGTACCCTTTCTTCTGGCATCCCGAACTTGGCATACGGCAGTATGACTCTCCGCACCTCTGGCACCCCGAACCCGGCAAACGGTAAACGATTACGTCTCTCTCTCTAACCCCGGACTTGGCTAACAGCACCCTCTACCATCCGTATCTCTCCTGCCCCGACTCGGACTCCCAGACCACTCTACTCTCAAGACGTGCCCTCGTGGCTGTGGGTGGCGTTATATCCTATCCCACCTCAGCACCGCGGTCCCGCCTCGTTTGTGGTGAGCTCGTCCTGACACTAAAGCATTCAACAGCGTGACTACCTATCTACAAGCTAAAAGAACTGAGGTCACTCTAGGACATTGCCTATAGGGAATGTGTCCAATTTGTTGATGTAAAAGCATTAAACATAAGACTTAGTATGATAGGAATAGGTTCAATCAGAACCCATGCTTGATATGTATAGTGCATCATACGGACCCTTCAGCTGACTAGAAGGGCTCCGTATGCACACTATAATTAGCACTCAGACAGGCATCTGTGTTGATCACAAAAGGTCATTCCAGGACAAACTCTGCACAACATGTGTACTACTCTCTGACATATAATTAGTGACCCATGAATTGATATAACAATAAGATATAACTATATCAGTACCAATAGCAGTATACTGCGTTTGGGTGTTCAACTGCACACACTCACGTTCCTCTTTGCTGGTATCTGCACACATAGGATTATTCACAGATCTCAATATCCTACTGCATGTTACGCCGCGCTGATAGTGCCGGCGACGCTGGGGTCGAAGAAAAAATCAAATTGAAGTGTCTTCCAGCGATCGTGACCAAGCTGTCGCGCCGTCGGGTCACTCCTACTATAAGCGCACGCGACGGCGTCAATGCATTTGTGTTGACGCAACGTCGCCGGCACTATAAGCGCGGCCTTAGTGCGGATACTTTGTATTTAAGGACCGTAAGGGCATCTGTTGAATCATTTATTCTTCATTTGCCTTTACCAATAGGTTGCAGAGTTAATATTATACTCGACATAGGATCATATGTGTGACTTGTTTGTCATTTTAACACCCTGTATTTTAGTTTAATGGGACGTATTAAAGGTTATTTTTAATATTTCCATCCAACATTCAGAGCGGAAGCCTGAGTGCTTTACTTGGGTTCCTTCTCTTTAAACCTTTCAATTATGAAGACGTGAATGTGCTCATAAATATTCTTTTTATTTGCTAAAATATATACATTTACATTTTTTGAGGAATCTCCCCAGGGGCAATCTGTTTGGAAGCAAATAAGTTAATGGGCCCTTAACTAAAATTTTGTGGGATAAATATAATTTAGCCGGTAACCAGCTTATTTGCATATCATTTCGATTGAATAACAACCATTATAAAAAAACAAACAAAATCCATGCTTTTTATGGGAATACATCCTGGTTAATGTCTTATTATTTGCTTCAGTGAAGACTATGTTATGAATAACAGTATCTCCCCACTCGTGTCTCTCCCAAGCCCCTTTTCAGTGGGAGTAACGCCAATACTTAAATATTTCCATGCTATCCTGAAATAATGTGACGTAAACCCTGTGCTAATGAGCTCGATTATAGCTGTTGGTTTTGCATATAATTACCCTAGCGAATACTTAGATTGTAAGCTCTCCGGGGAAGGGATTTTCTTTCCTATTGTCTGACTTTGTTGCACTTATTGTATTATAATTCCCGGTACTGTATTGTCTCGTTTGTAATGCGCTGAGCACACTGTGGGCGCTATATATAAATAAAGATATACATACATAATAGGATAACTCGGGGGAAATAACAGCTGTTCCTGTTTTAGGTAACGTCACATTATTTGCCCTGATTTAATGGCGCTCAGTGAATGCAGAGAATTTGGTTCAGCGGCTCTCAGACTTGGGTGCAGTGGAATTTCGGCACTGTGTAGCGATGAATATGTGTAAACCAAGTACAATCTGCAGTTATAGTGTAGCGGATATACCCTGCTCAAGCGAATGAAGAGGGATTAATACACCAAACAGTATAGGGGAAGGGTGGTGCGCACAGGGAGTAAATAATAGATTAAGTGAGAGGAAAGACAGAATCCCTATAGTGTGGCACTAAGAAAGTGCACCCAAATTAAAACTTAATATTTATTATGTAATCTTAAAATGAAACTGTTTGGAGTTACCATAAATGCAGGACAAATTATTAATTAAAATAATAAAAAAACGGAGAGGTGGGGTAGTACATAGGGTAATTATATATTAACCTTATTGTCAGTCTATTTAACCCTTTGGTGGTTTATAAGTGTAGGAGAAGTGTCACACAGGTAAGTATGGCGAGGATGAAGCCCGTCACGGTGAAACGTACGTAGGGTACGTCTGACGTCACCATCACGTGACGTCGGCTCATCGGAGTGGTGAGGGCTTTTGTACCGTCTGCGTGCTTCGTAGACTGCATTCGTGGGCACCAACAGCACCCAGACTTTAGTGTCAGTCTGTTTTAAAAAAGAGTTTGTGTCCAAATCTATTGAGTTAGAGGTTAGCTACTTAGATAGAGCTAGGGCTGTATATATGGCTGCTCTGGACATAGATATTTATCTATATAGCTAGAATCATTCTTTCCCCCTCTCACTCTATGCAAGTTTATGGCTACCCCCTTTCAGCCTCCTTGTAGGATCTGATTACAAAGGACTAGTGATATAACAGTATCCTCACTATACTTACTTGTGTGACACTTCTCCTACACTTATAAACCACCAAAGGGTTAAATAGACTGACAATAGGATTTATATATAATTACCCTATGTACTAACCCACCTCTCCGGTTTTTTATTATTTTTTTATTATTTTAATTAATAATTTGTCCTGCATTTATGGTTACTCCAAACAGTTTCATTTTAAGATTACATAATAAATATTAAGTTTTAATTTGGGTGCACTTTCTTAGTGCCACACTATAGGGATTCTGCCTTTCCTCTCACTTAATCTGTGTAGGGATGAAACAGATCCACTTAAATTTAAAGCGGCAATACACCTAGCCCACCCTGGCCTTCTCAAAAAACTAATAAAGTTAAGGGGAGGAAGGGCTCTTGCTGAACACACAGTGACATCAGAGTGAAGGGATCCGCCTAAGGAACCCAAGCCCTCCCAAGTCTCAGCTTATTAAAAGCCCCCTAAGTAATAAAATTTGCCATGAATTTCCATAAGAACAAAAGCAACCAAATATTAGATTTTTTTGTAATCATGGTTAGGTTTGATTAAAGAAGACAATTGGCTAGCCTATATATATATATATGACTATATATTTTTGGGCCTGGCTATGTGAGATTGCATTTTTATCGTTTAAAGCTATATCAGGTGGTTATAAACCTACTCTACCATGCCAATTTAAAAACCTAAGCTGGCTGGACCGGTTTAATTGTTTTGAAGCCAGATAAGAGATTAGTGTCGGGTTTAGAGGCAGTTCGCACCATGTTTTTGTCTGCAGAGAACACT
The DNA here is from genome assembly GCF_040206685.1 of Ascaphus truei. Taxonomy (NCBI): domain Eukaryota; kingdom Metazoa; phylum Chordata; class Amphibia; order Anura; family Ascaphidae; genus Ascaphus; species Ascaphus truei. The sequence continues at coordinate 20,297,842 of NC_134503.1, forward strand.
GAATTTATTTACAGTAACTTCAGGTTCAAGACTTGGAAAGATTCCAGCACAGTCACATAGCCGCCGGATGCTCTGTGCTCACATGAACCTATACACCTGTTATTTTTTATTACTTTTCATAACTGAGGCAATGCTCTACAATTCTCATCTAAAACAATATCTTGTTCTGCTGCAAGGTAACAGGTTTGCATTTTGTAGAATATTATTATTATTATTAATGTTGTGGTACTGGGCTGAACCAAACCATATGAAATGAGCTTCTCTATAGCGATACAGTTATATCCCAGAAGTCCAAGAAACAAGTGTATTATGCATGGAAGGGAGCACAGACCTTGTGTAATAAAGGGGCAAAGCTTTTTCAATACCCTTTTTTTTTGTAATTTCTATTTTTATTAAGATTTTGAAACATAAATGGGATTGGAAACAACCATTTTGTATCAGAATTCTTACAATCGACAAGTCACATTGGGTATCATACCACATTTAACATTTTATAACTTTTTATCAATTATATTTTATCAACGACAAATCCTACACTCGTCACTCCCAGGTCCTCTATCGCACCTAGCCGCCGTTAGTATATGCAAAATTAATTTAGCTGTGTAATGATTTACATCTTGCATAGGCTTAGCCAAAATGATTAAAATTGGGTCTAGCGGAACCTTGGTTCCCGACACATCTTCTATCAATTTCAAAACTGTCCTCCGATATGCCTGCATTACTGGGCAGAACCACCATTTATGTGCTAGATCCCCTATCTGTCCGCATTCCCTCCAACATCTATCGGTCGCCTCCGGAAACATTGGCTTTAACCGTTTGGGGTTGTAATACCAGCGAAACAAAATGTTATAAATATTCTCTTTTGTAACTGTATATATAGAAGTTTTACCCGCATTATCCCAGTTATCTTCCCAGTCCTCTCTTGTTATTTCAGTCTGGAAATCCTGAGCCCACTGGTCCATATATTTGTGGGCCGGTGCATCCTTTTGGGGGATTAAACCTTGGTACAGGGATGAGATCAGACCGTTTTGATATTTTTTTCTTTTGCATAAATCTTTGAATCGTGTATATTTAGGGAATTCCTCCTCATAGAAGCCCTGACACACAAAAAGTCGGACCTACATATATTTAAACACCTCCGTCCCAGGTAAATCGTATTTTCTCATCAAATCCTCAAACGACATCAACTTATCTTTTTCTAATAAATCTCCCATCTCTAGAATTCCTCTGTCTCCAGGTTTCAAAGTCCCGACCCTGAAACCTCGGGAAAAACCACTGGATTACCGAATAGTGGCGTAAATCTAGATGGAGTTGGCATAATCTTATATTTCTTTTTTTCAGATTAAACCAGATTACTCCCGGCTCAGGCTGTCTCCCAAGCCCAGTCCTAGAGCTCGACCACAGCAGAGTAGGTAGGCCAACCAGGTATTTAAGTGTGCTTTCTAGATCCTCCTAGGCATAGCTCCCTCCCGGGGAGTGCCAGTAAAACATCTGTTTCAAATGAGGCTATATAATGTTTTAGAATATTTGGAACCACTAGACACCCTCCTTCTTTAGACTCCAGCATAATTGACCTGGCTATTCTCGGTTGTTTATATTTACAAATAAATTGCACAATTCGGTTTTGGATTTCTTTTATATTTGTATGTGGGACAGATATTGGTAATGTTTGGAAATAATATAGAAGTCTAGGGAGGATATTCATCTTAAAAGCGGTTATACACCCTATCCAAGTTTGCAGATCCTTTCTAATCTTAGAAAAAAGTTTGGGATAGTTATATTTATATAATGAGTTATAGTCCCTAGTAAGGTACATCCCCAGATACTTCAGATGGGTCTATTTCCACCTATAGTCAAAATGTCGTTAAAGAACCTCGACCTCCTTTTCTATTAACGTTAAATTTAGCGCTTCCGATTTTCCCACATTAACTTTATACCCAGACAACTCCCCAAATCTCCGGAGAGCGGATTATAAATTCAGGAGAGATGTCAGTGGGTTAGCTATAGTAAGGATAATATCAACCGCGAAAAGTGATAGTATGTAACACATCTTTTATATTAATCCCTTGTATATTTGGGGAAGCTCTGATTTTAGCCGCAAAGGGGTTTGATTGTCCAGGCAAAAAGAAGAGGAGAAAGGGAGCACCCCTGTCTAGTCCCATTCTTAATTGTTATCAGATTCCTCTCCCCCCCTGGGATCTTCAGAGTGGCCGTTGGCGTCTGAAGAGGGCCCGGACCCCTTGTAAAACACCCCCCCCAGAAAATCCAAATGCCTCCAACGTCTTATCTAGAAAGTCCCATCTTATCTTATCAAATGCCTTCTCCGCATCCAGGCTCAACAGCACTGCTTTCATCTTAGTTTTATGTACCTGATCTATCACAGTAATATTTTTCCTTGTGTTATCCAACACCTGGTGTTCGCTTACAAAACCTACATGGTCATAGTGGATTTATGTAGGAAGTACAGCTCAACCCCGTTATAGCACGATCCGTTACAACGCGGATCCGCTTATAACGCGGTCTGGGCGTGGCTCCCGATTTAGAAGAACATCTACTACCTTTCTTGTTTTTTTGTTTTTTAACATTCAATGCTTTATTGCTAACGGACACACACATTCACGGACACACACATACACACACTAACTAACTAACTAAATGAGATAAAGGTTGATTTAGCAAGTACAGAGCTACGGTGTATAACCCATCAAAGGCAAAACTGTGGGAATGAAGGAGAAAGAGGAATATCTCACATAATGCCTTGGTCTTCTTCTCTGTAATCCTGTTTACTTCTCCCATGGGTTAGAAAGAAGAGAGCCAGAGTTTCTGATAATACAGCTACTCACTCAACCAAGAGATATGAAAGGAGCAGGACACTGCCACTATGTAATTATAGACTTTTATTATTCATGCTGCCTGCAGCATATTAATTGGCTCCCAGCTTGACTCAATACAGGAAATGTATATAGTAATATATCCGATTCCCTCACCTGCCAGCAATATCCGCCCTCTTCTTTAATTCGTCACAGACTCATATTTCTTATTATTAATTAAATGGTAATCTAGCTGTCATTTGGCTATTCTTCAAATAAGGGCTATTATCTAGTTGTTCGCCATTACTGCAATCCTCCACGACTTGGTTAACCCCTTATGAATTTGGAAGAGCTTATAACAAATGTCTCTTAGGACCACATCTCTGCTTTTTTTGGGGTCCTCAAATCTCGGTCCCTGGGCTCTGTGGGCTCTATCCATCAAAAGATTGCCATCTTGTAGCTGGGGGTCAATTGACAAACAGTCTCTTAAGATATGGCTGGAGGGCTTCTGCGAACACACAACTCAGGGACATGACGGATTAGTAAATTCTGCCTTCGCTCCATATTGTCTAGAACGTCTATACCATCCCTCATGGCTCTTTTCTCTTCATTGAGACGCAGGACCTCATCGTCAATATTTACCTGGTTTTGTAAAGAAATGTCCATTTTATTTTCAAGCTGCGTAGTTCTTTTAGTCAATAAAGAAACTTCTGTTTTAAATTCCTTTACAGCTCTATCCAGAGCTGACTGAAAGCCCGCTTGCATTTCTTTAAGCATGTTCTGGAGGTCCTGTTTAGTAATTAGTGTGTCTGCCTCTGCCACACTCAGCTCTCTGTCAGAAACAGCTCTCCCCACTGCCTCCTCCTCTGCTTGGCCCTCTCCACTGAGTTTCTCAGGGTAGCCTTTCTGTCAGTGATATCCCCCTCAGGTCCTGCAACTTGCCTCTCTCCTACTTTGGCTGTTGCTGCAGACGTGCGCTCCTGTGCGCTTGGCAGCGCCATCTTTGTTCTTCTCTCCACTGCTGCTGGCTTCCCGCGGCTGAAGCGGGAGAGATCTGGGGTCCCCGGCTTCGGGGTTTTCTTTTGTGCCATCCCCGCTGGTTCCCCCGGCTGATACAGTGTCCCACAAGGCCGATCGGAGCGGCGATCAGGAGTTAAAATGAATTCTATTGGTGGAGTGCACGGAGCTTCCTTAGCCCGCGTGCATCCGCGATGACATCACGTGTGCGCCCCCTTCAATACCCTTTTAAACGGTTATAGTTACTGTCACGGTAGACCAGACTTTACACAGAAATCGTTAACACGAGGCAGAACGAGATGGTTAAATAAATGAAGGTTTATTCCGGTTGGAGTCAAAATAGAGCAATACAGTACACAAACACGGAAAAACTCACCACAAACTCAGGGCACAGGGGACTCCTAGATCACTAGGTGTAGGGTGCTGCTGGAGTGGATCCCAGTGACCGGAACAGAGTCAGAAGCAAAGACGTAAATGGGCTCACAGGCATGGGTCCAAGGCAGGCAGGGAAGGGGCGTCGTCGGGGTCACAGGCCAGGTAACAATAATAATTCGATAGTGCACAGAGAATAGGGTTAGGTCGTCTACAGGGCGAATCAGTATAAACAGACACTTAGCAGCAGGTAAAGGAAGGTTGCTGTTTATATAGGCTGCTAGTATATTGATGGAATTTACTTTTATTTACATGAGAATTTGTTTGATATTCTTTCCATGATGAAATAAAGAATACCTGTTTATGTAGTGATTAGTATGTGCTTTCTCATTCTCTAACTGAGTAGCTGGGCAGACTGTGGACTGAGTATAATCTATTATCTTTATATAACCTGGTGTTAACCTAACCAATAGGATAATATATCATGATGGGCTATGTTTGTGTAGCTGTTAAAAATGTTGGGACCTGATGAAAACCCATACTTCATAACCCTTCAGGATAATATAAGGGATGGAAACTCTTCATGATGAGATAACAAGATGGAAACCCATCCTTATGTTAACATAATATAATGGTAATCCGTCTGATCAACTCTTCGCAATGAGATAATGAGAGTGACACCCCCATCATAGACATGATGAGATTATATGTCCATGATAGATATCTATGACCAGATAGGAGGATGGTCATCATACCTCAGTCATACTATAACTCCTTATGGTGATGATTGTAACCTATTCTATCTCAATCCTTTTAGCTTTTCAAGATGATATTATCAGATGGCAACTCAAACCAGTATAATCCATGTAGGGCAATATCTATTAATGACAAACCAATTCTTATAGCATCTAATGGTAACTATACTTATATAGCTGTTAAGGATTAATATACTTGTATATTATGTATTAGTATTAATATCTTTAAGGCAAACCACATTTACATGAACTGTAAAAGCTATGTCAATGCATATTGCATAAAGTGTATGACGGTTTTCTTTCCTATACCTTACACTTTGATTTTTATTGTTCTTCTAGTTCTTGTCGCAGTTGATGGTCTTCATGATAAGTATTGTGAGCTCCATATTCTGCGGGCACCTGGGGAAAGTGGAGCTGGATGCAGTGTCATTAGCTATTGCGGTATGTCTTGATTATAGATTATGTGTTTGTAGCACACCCACTTTCTGTGAAGCAGTCCTCCCCGTGCTGGTAAAAGTATAGTCCCTCTTAAACCCAAAGGCCTGTTTAATAGGTGAAATGTAGGTGAATTACATTTGTTTTTTTGTTTTTTTTCTTCCGCAGAGCAAATTGTGTCTCGAAGAATTACCCCATATAGAAATATAGGCATATCTGCCTAGATCTCTTTGTTTTGTATTCTCATTTGCTCAGTCTGCTATAGTATGGTATAGTAAGTGAGACCAGCCTGGATCATTAGACTATTGATCTGGAGTTAAGCATGTGAGGCATAAGTCACAACATATGTTACTATAATATATCCTGACCCAGATCCTGTAGTGGAAATGTTGTAATTATTGATGTGGTTAAGGACAGCTCCTCTGTTTCATATGTGATATCATCATCACCAACACCATGTCAAAGCATTGCTGGGTGAAAGCTTCCCCAATGTTGTTCCATGTACTGTGGTTGCAAAAGTATGGTTTCTACGGTGCACACTGGGTGAATAAGTGAATACATTGGTGACAAAAAAACTGTGCAAATAAAGATGGTATAACCAAACATGTCACTGGTCTCTCCTGCAGCAGTTCTTTCCGTGTCTTCACAGTGTGGAATCACTTATTCTTGTGTGTATTGTAAGACCTCACGCATGAAGAAACACATGTAGAAAAAGCAGATAGTGTATTAACTTTTTACTACGGGTCACATACAACACAGGGGAGAAAGGAAACACTCACACTCTCCCCACTGGTGACTTGAGGCGCTCCAACCTGGCTCCGGTTTCAGACACAGCTGTTCGTCCTCTCCCAATCGATCCCCGTACTCTCAGGGCTATGGGATGGTGTGACTGCCAGGTACGGTGGCCTCTGAACGCCAAAAGACCCTGTTTGGTTATACCATATTTATTTGCACAGTTATTTGTCAATAATGTATTCACTTATTCAACCAGTGTGCGCTGTAGATACCATACTTTTGCATCTTGATTTATACGGCTTGAATAACCGCAGGTATCTGGTAGCACCTGGTGTTTTCACCATTTGTAATTCACTTGACCACAAGTTGTGATATATTTAATTTATTCACTTATCACTAGCACTTGATTTACACTTTGGTTTATGGGTTTGCACTTCATTTATCTTTATTTCGCCATACTGTGGTTGCAAGCCTCTCTTCTCCACATCGCTTCAACAAATTTCCTAATATTATCCTCTCATATTGGTCTTTTGATATCCCGGGGAATCCAGTCCACTACCATCTTCCTCCAACAACTGTAATTTCATCTTGCGATATGACAAGCCCATTGCCATTTTAATTTCTTCACCTTTGTGAGGATGTCAGACTTTTGTTTGCTTCAGAACCCATTCATTCTGTTTGCTGTCTCTTCAAATAATACCCAGCATACATCTCTCCATACTTCTTTGAGTTGTCGGAAGTTTCTCAATTATCTTCTCATTTAGGGTCCAACCTTTATATCCATACGTAAGTACAGGCAGAATACACTGACTTTGTTTTCTCTTTTCTCCAAGCAGTGGAGGAAATCTAAAGGACACAATATAACATTTGTAGTGTAGGAACCTACAGAAAGGGTCTAGCTTGATATGGTTCAGACTTAATACATTTGGGCCAAAAGATTAAATAATCCATATTTATGGGAAAAATAATTTGTCATATTGAATGTGTATTGTTCTTCTTGGTTTACTGTTGTTTATTTGAGGTCACTTGTCCAGTAGCACTCTAGTTTAAACTATTATATATATAATACTGGGGGTTTTGGGTTTTTACCTTGCTAAGATTGTGTATTTCTAAACAATTTCTAGTTCTACTCTCTCTCCCTCCTTTGTTACTTCATGGTAGTTTTAAGGTAGATCACTGCTTTAAAGACTTGATTCTTTCAATAAAACTACAGTTAAAGTACTGTATGTCATTACAGAACATTCTAATTTCTGTGTTTGCAGGTGATAAATATTACTGGGGTAGCAGTTGGTACTGGTTTGGCTGGAGCATGTGACACTTTAATATCACAGGTAAGAGTCAAATGCATTTTGAAATGTTGAACACAACCTTTGTCTTCTGCTTCAATTAGGAAAGGGAGAGAGAGAGACGCGCACCATAGCGTAATACAATAAAAACAATTATTTATTTAAAAAAGGAGCACAGGTGGGACGCACAAGTGTAGGAGAATTAAAAGCAATTAGGTCGACAATAGTCAGCAGCCAGTTCCAGCAGATGAAGACATGTTGTCTCAGCGTCTCAGAGAAAGGTGGGACTGGTGCAACCCCCCAGTTGGTGTTGGGAGGGGGGTCCAATATGTCCCAGCAGCTACTCAGTTTCCCTCGATCCAAATACCAGAGAGGAAACTGCATTCTGGATATGCAATCAGCTGTGGAGGGGGCTGGAGCTCAAGAGGCTGTCCCGGCGAGGCAAGCTTCGTGACGTCGCTGATGTAGCCCAACGCATTTCGTCACAACATGTGACTTCGGCAGGGGTTGTCCTTGGTATAATCTAGTACTCTTTAAATAGCCAAAAGTTGCTATGCACCGTAGACCAACCATTCAAAAGCTGGAAACTTTATCCAGGAAAGCGGAGAGCTAATGCTATTACTAAGAATTAACTTCCATTCATTATATATCTCTACAGTCCTTTCCGTTCAGTTCATTCTTAGCAATAGCATTAGCTCTGTTTCTCACCTTCATTCTACTTTGTGTTTATGTCTATATTTGCTACTTTTTATTTATTTTTTCTGGCTCTGAGGTGCCCGGCTAGGAAATATGCGAATGACTATGCAATGTATTTTTAAATGAGTCCCATCCCACACTTCCTAAAATAATTTCCATACAAACTATATAAGTTGATAAGCCTAAGGCACAACCTAATGACTGGAACAGTGTCAGGCTCAACAGGACTAGAACTCACAACCACTGATTTATTTAGGCCACAGCTCTAGCAGTGTGAGCATTACCAGCTGATAGAGAATATGACTTGTCACATCATCTTTTGACCTGCTCACTGCTCACACATGTAGCTCATCTAGTAATTAGCATATCTCACAAGTATTTCAGGTGTGCTCCACAAGGAACATTAAACTGTCAACCAGGAAGTGGACATGGTCTGCTTTAATAGGAAGCCAGGTGGAGAGAGCTACTACAGGTACACATTTGGTGCTAAATTCCGGATATGCACAAATAAAGCTCTTTGTGTTTTTCTTTCAGACTTTTGGAGGACGCAATTTAAAGCATGTAGGAACTATCCTGCAGAGAGGGATTCTAATCCTGCTTCTCTTCTGCTTCCCGTGCTGGGCTTTGTTCATTAACACTAAACCCATTCTGCTACTATTCAAACAGGATCCAGAGGTATCTAGGTGGGACATTGCTTTTGTGTTTTCTTTATATTGCACACTAGCGCCACAATACCATCTTTAGGTGACAAAGACAGACCACTGTAAAATCCATTTCACTTGTATAGGTACTGCTCTCAACTCTCACTATTTATAATTTCAAAATAAAAATGTATCCTTTTCTTGATTTTCCCCCTGAAAACAATGAAAGTATCCCCGTGTTTATATACCAGATCTTCTAGAAAACATTTTTTTACGTGATCACCAGTATAAACTACACCTGTATATAATAGAATGATCATCTAATTTCAGTAATTGGTGCGCCAAAGTTAACCTTTATTGTGACTCAGTGACGTACTCCGTATATCATGGGCACTTGCTGGTTTTCTTTAGGGGGTGTTTGGGCTGAGTGATCAGCTGAACGGAAGTGGTCCTTGTCACGGGAGACCAGCACTTTTAACACCGGGATCACTATCACCAGATGGGACAAAGAAGTTGAATAAATGGAGTTTATTCTGGAAAGCCAGAAGACATCCAAAATACACAATTACAATGTACACTCACCAATTGCGGGTCTGGGGGGAAGACTCTAGCCTTGACTTGGTGCAGGGGCCTGCTTCAAGTAGCCTTATCCTGTCCGCTTCTCGTGCTGGTTCCTCAAAGTGCTATTTGCTCAATAGCAACTTTGAAAATCCTGCCAGATGAATCACCGTCAAACTCCACACTCTGTCTGGTACTCTGATCGTCAACGCTCCTTACATAGCACTCAAAGCTATTTTTTCTTTGAAGAAGGGGCCGCCGACCAATCAGAGCACGGATTGAGATGGTGCAGCCAATCCCCAGCCGGGGGCTCGCCCGGCTGCACAAGTCAGAGGAGGAGGCGTGCCAAGGGACTCAGCACCTCCCCATGATGACGGAGCTGCTGGCAAGTGAAAAATTTGAACAGGCCAATAGAAAATGTGCCTACGGGCTCCGTCCCGGAAATGGCTTCCCCTGGCCAGCCCTATACCAACTGCTCGGTAGGCGACACAAAGTCTGTGGGGAACAAAGGCTCAGAGAGCCCATCCCTGGACCTAATTGTCCGCCCTTCCCTGCTCACCAAATGTCCTGACACCACGCCGCTCCCAGCCTTTGTCTCAATCCTGCATTTCTATGCAAGTAGCTCAGCTGATTGAATCACCGAGTCTGCCTTCATAGAAATGAATACATATAACCCACAATACTAGTCTGCTAGCTGGGAAACCTAGAGTTTTACCGAGAATAAAGTGCTTGTGATATATATACATTTCCCAGTCCCTGTATCCCCCCAATATATCACATACACATAGTGACTAGTCGCTCACCTAGTAGTACAGAATGACTAAAAACTAGGTGCATAGGGAAAAATTAGATAGCTAACACTTGAACAGGTGACCACAAGGGGTCACTATAAGCCCTATAAATTGCACTCTAAAGTTGCAGTATCCAAATATGGACACTGTGAGGTTGGAAAATGTATATTTATTAGGACCAAAAAGAGGGTCCACTGACCCTTAGACAACAGACTCAAAAGTCAATTAAAACCAAAAAAAAACCAATAACATTTTAATTAATCTATATATGACAAATATAAACACAAATACATATAGGGAACATGTAGACATAGGAAATTAAAATCCCCAGTGGGAGAGACGGCTAAGTGTAGGGATGAGCTAGTGTCTATATGTACACTGCTCAGACAGGAACAAATGACCTAAGCGGATATAAGGTGTAGGACATATATCACAATCTATATATCAAAGCTGTAGTTTAGACTTGGCCTCACAGAAAAGTTGCTAGCAAAGTCATAATTGCCACCGGAAACGGCAAAACGAGACACAAATCCATATTTCCCGGGATACAGGAATAACGAAAACAGATAAATGTCACACAAACAGTGATTACCTGGGTCGTAATCAGAGAAATAAATCTGTATATAGATATACATGCGGGATAACGGAGGAGATAATAATCCTCAGTATCCTCACTCATCCCTACACTTACACCTACACTCTCCCACTGAGGATTTTAATTTCCTATTTCTACATGTTCCCTATATGTATTTGTGTTTATTTTTGTCATATATAGATTAATGAAAATTTTATTGTTTTTTTTTTTGGTTTTAATTGACTTTTGAGTCTGTTGTCTAAGGGTCAGTGGACCCTCTTTTTGGTCCTAATAAATATACGTTTTCCAACCTCACAGTGTCCATATTTGGATACTGCAACTTTAGAGTGCAATTTATAGGGCTTATAGTGACCCCTTGTGGTAACCTGTTCAAGTGTTAGCTTTCCCCCCCCCTAATATATACATAAATATCCCCCTTCCAGATCACACAGTGATGAGGCTCATTTCCATAAGGGGTCATAACAGACAAATTGTATCCGCAATATGAATGCACATAGGCAGTCAAATACAGATGGTTTTAGGGGTAGCTAGCCAGCCTTCACCTTTATTATGTGAGGCCAACTACCCCTACCATCACAGTCCTCCCTCCACGTCAGTGTCTGGCATCCCAGGGCCTGGTCACATCATGTGCACGCTCATGGAGCAATCCCACGACCCACACGTGCCAGAGGTTGCTGTACTCCCAGCACTCTAAAGCTTAAATTGTCAAAGCAACACATTTTTAACAAAATAAAAAATGTTATGAAGTGAAGAACCCCTTCATGCAGCTCCCCACATAACCATGATAACCACTACATATAAGATTGGGGTCAGGCTTTGCATACCATGTCCGTTGTTTTTCTTCAACGCTAAAAGAATAGTGAAATCTGTGGTGCTTATTCACCAATATATACTAGCTGTTTACTGTATGGTAAACCCACTGAATTAAATGGGCTTAATATACCACAGTGCCTATCACCGGTTACTAAATTAGTCCCAGTAGGGAGTTGCAAAAGTGTTAAACAAGTTTGGTTGATTCACACCATGGACAGTTGAAAAGTTGAAGTTCTAATTGGTAATAAATGCTAGGTGCAGCCAAATGTTGTCTTCTGAAAGTATGGGTACCGCTTGAAGATTTATTTCTTTATAAAATGGTTTGACCAGGAATACATTGAGAGTTACCTCTCGTTTTCTAATATGTCCTGGGCACAGAGTTATGATGACAGATACATGGTTACATTAGGTGAAGTTTCTCCTAAGGACAAAATGTACCAGTGGCATTGATATTTGACCAGGTGAAATCTGGATAATTGTTACCTTTTTTTTTTGTACAGAATGAGATACCGTATCTTTCAACATTTTTTTTAAGTTCGTTTGTAAACACTCGAGACTTAAGAGTGGTTTGATTTCCTCTGCCCAATTAACATTGATCTGAAGGCACTGTAGGTTTAACATGAGTTTTCATGGGCAAAGCCCCCTCTACTTCTTTTTTATATCTTTATTAAACTTGGACAGGGTGGTCTTTGGGTATAGGATTCACTAAATTGACAAACACTGCCACAGTCTGAAGAAAAGGAAATCACTAACTTGCAAAGTAGTAATCCTATGCTTGCTGCATCATGCTCATTTGTTCGAGTTAGACAATTAAAGTACTAAATACTTTACAAAAACGTTTTTTTTAATCAGCTACAAGGGGCGGTACTATGAAGTGTGGCCGGGACATCACATTTGTTTAATCAAAATCAGACTTGCCAGTGAGCTCTGCAGTGATATAAATGAATGATAATGGCAAAATCAGTACTAGCTGAGCCTGGCAATGTACATCCAGAGCCCTATCCGTGATCTTTATCAGTTTAATTATTAAACAACATTATTATACAGGACTCGGGGGTTTGATAATTATTAACTTGTTGATACATTATTTATAAATCCAAGAAGATGACCTCTGAATTGTTAGGTGTATGTACTGTATGTTTCCAAACAAAGTAATGACTTTACTATCAGTGGAATACCTACAGTATTACTGTATGTTAGACCTGGCCCTTCCCTACAAAATCCATCCTCTCACTTTGGCTCGTATTCACTAAAGGATGCTAAGCTTTAGCACATCTGAACTCCCATTCATGTGGATGAGAGTTAGGGCATGCTTATAATATGTAACCAGGTAAATCTGACAATTGACCCACCAGGCGCTCAGAAATAAGGCAATGCTGCACAGTGGTGTAACTGGAACTTAGGCTATGGTAGACCCCAAGCATAGAGACAATAAATTGTGTGAACAATCTTTTCCAGCAACAGGCTCCCTTAGAGCACCATGTAGTTGGGATAAAAAGATTTACTTATCTGATTCAGGGGTAGCTGGTTCCATGCCCGTAATGTCCTCCTGTGATGTAGCTTCTCCTGTAGATGGACCTTTTACTGGAGCTGTATGGATGTGGGGGTATAGCACGACCACCCCACTTCTTAGCTTCACAATGAATCTTCACCGCCAACCCTGCATCCGCTGACACGGTGGGCGGTCACCTGACCGGCGGCCCTTGAGAGATATCCGGGTCCTGGTCGCAGGAGAGAGAGATGCGCAGCTCGGCGTGCAGGCGGTAGAAAGCAGCAGTAAGCAAATCCTCCCGAGGGGGGTGAAGACGCCGCACAGCCACAATAATGGAGAAGGCTGATAGGTGACTCAAAAAATAGCTTTATTCACACAGAATGTGCAAGAGGATCCGCTTGCACATTCTGTGTGAATAAAGCTATTTTTTGAGTCACCTATCAGCCTTCTCCATTATTGCGGCTGTGCGGCGTCTTCACCCCCCTCGGGAGGATTTGCTTAGGGCATGCTTATGCTTAGCACCCTTTAGTGAATATGGGCCTTTGAGGATGAATTGTCATTTAATTGAAGTGGACTATGGGTGTGAAAATGACATTTGGACCGTTTACATAGCAGGCAAACCAGGGCAGATAACTACAGAGTGTTACCCTGCTACAGTTCTTACCAGCTGGAAATGTAAAAGCTATGCTGAAATCTGACAGTAGTCTGTTTCATTTCGCAGTTGTTGATTATAAATGTAGGTAATGTTATTACACCTCATAACACATCATTGTTGTAGAAAAAAAAAAAGTGTTCAATGTGTCCCCTGGCAGGACTTTATTTCTCACGTCAAGATTTGTTTAATTGGCGCTCTGTCAAATCTTGCATTAAATGACACGCCAGCTTTGACACAGTGTGTTAATGGGTGCAGTAAATGTGGGTACACGTATGTAGGGCTGCCATTTTGAAAGCTTACTGAGCTGTGCTCCAGTATATTTCCAGAAACCGAAATTGCCAATCTAGTTTGTCACGCGTGTGCATGGGTGAGGAAAAAAAAGATTTTGGTAGCAGTTTATTGAGTTGGAAAACTGGCTTTCCCTACTTTGAATAGTGTGCATAGGGCGGAGTATATGAAGGCTCATACTAAGGAAACCTAGTGGTGTTCCCAGGTTTTCCTGTTTGGGTGGCAGCTGGGTGGCAAGGCCCATTGCTTGGAGGGCAAACTTGAGAAAGCACAATAGTGCACTCTATAAAAAACAAAAACTATGATATATTATGCAACTATACTTTCTCATCCCTAAAAATGAAACCTTGTGCTATTCATACAGACACACACACAATATAATTACACAAATACACATACCCTTATACAGCCATACCCATACACCCACGTAAACAGAGAAGCACAAAATACACACATAATTATACCCTTACTGGCAGCCCCCCTCCTCTATGCCTCGTACAGTCCCTTTTCTCATACTTTACCCCCCCACCCCATGTAACCCCTTACATCATACTATCCCACCTCCTCCAGTTCCATCCTTAATTATCTCCCCCCCTGTGAACCTCCTTGAGTCCCTTTTCCCTCCTCATCTAATCCCTCCACTCTTTTCCCTCTTCTTCCTCCTCCATTCCCCCTTTATCTTCTCCTTTCCTTCAAATGTTTCTCTCTCACTCTGCCCCTAAATAACATCAGGTTAATTCCGTGCGTTAACCTGAATGGCATCTAGTGGATATGCAATGCTAGGGCTAGGATGAAAAAAACGTAACCATACATTATTTAAAGTAGTTACTTTTACGTTAGGGTTAATGTTAGGTTATTCTCTTTAGTGGATAGACATTATGATAATGTAACATTATTTTAGTTTTTATAGCTTAACTGAGTATAGTGCACCTGTACCCAAGTGACTTTCATACCTCCCCAAACACTCCTTTAACCTGAACACACCTGAGATACCTGGGAAATATGCAAATTTGGATATGCAACGCAGTGGCTGTGGGGGGCCCGGGACAGTTGTTCCGGCTGTCCCCCCTGTCGGTGGCCCTGCACACAGCCCAGCAACAAACACCTAATGTAGAAATTAACTTTTTTTTTAAATCTTCACGGTAGTCCTCGCAGCTAATGTTCTTACACTAATGTTTCTCCAACACAGTAACCTACTGAGTTATATGATTACATAAGTAAAACATGAAGAAGATACCTATATGGTTTCAGAAACCCATA
The DNA here is from genome assembly GCF_040206685.1 of Ascaphus truei. Classification (NCBI taxonomy): domain Eukaryota; kingdom Metazoa; phylum Chordata; class Amphibia; order Anura; family Ascaphidae; genus Ascaphus; species Ascaphus truei. Next base: position 20,313,041 of record NC_134503.1, read on the forward strand.
TTGGTCCATTACATGGCATCTCAGCCGACAACGTACAGTTTGTGTGCGTATGTACAGTATAGCTCGGTGGGAATGCACCTTAATGTTGGTGGTAACCTTATTAACCTCTTCAGTGCTAGAGGGCCAATGAGTTGGGGACACCTGTAGCAGTGAAATGGTTACGAATAAAGCCGGAGGCTATAACGTATACATAAATCAATTTAATTCAGAACAAACCCAACGCATTCATAGATATAGGATTGTATTTTGGTTATTTCCAGTTGGAGAGGATGTATACTGATTTTATGTCTTACTTTCTCACCTTGTTGCAGTTTAACCCAGATGTACGTGATGATTTTTCTACCAGCCCTCCCTGTAAGTTTATTTTTCTCTTCACAGACATCTGTAACTATGGAAGAAAACTTCCAATCAAAGGCAACGTTCACTTCCAATCACAGGCAACGTTCACTTCCAATCACAGGCAACGTTCACTTCCAATCACAGGCAACGTTCACTTCCAATCACAGGCAAGGTCCACTTCCAATCACAGGCAACATTCACTTCCAATCACAGGCAACGTTCACTTCCAATCACAGGCAACGTTCACTTCCAATCACAGGCAACGTTCACTTCCAATCACAGGCAAGGTCCACTTCCAATCACAGGCAACATTCACTTCCAATCACAGGCAACATTCACTTCCAATTACAGGCAACGTTCACTTCCAATCACAGGCAACGTTCACTTCCAATCACAGGCAACGTTCACTTCCAATCACAGGCAACGTTCACTTCCAATCACAGGCAACATTCACTTCCAATCACAGGCAACATTCACTTCCAATCACAGGCAAAGTTCACTTCCAATCACAGGCAACATTCACTTCCAATCACAGGCAAAGTTCACTTCCAATCACAGGCAACGTTCACTTCCAATCACAGGCAACATTCACTTCCAATAACAGGCAACATTCACTTCCAATCACAGGCAACATTCACTTCCAATCACAGGCAACATTCACTTCCAATCACAGGCAACATTCACTTCCAATCACAGGCAACGTTCACTTCCAATCACAGGCAACATTCACTTCCAATCACAGGCAACGTTCACTTCCAATCACAGGCAACGTCCACTTCCAATCACAGGCAACATTCACTTCCAATCACAGTCAACGTTCACTTCCAATCACAGGCAACGTTCACTTCCAATCACAGGCAACATTCACTTCCAATCACAGGCAAAGTTCACTTCCAATCACAGGCAACATTCACTTCCAATCACAGGCAAAGTTCACTTCCAATCACAGGCAACGTTCACTTCCAATCACAGGCAACATTCACTTCCAATCACAGGCAACGTTCACTTCCAATCACAGGCAACATTCACTTCCAATCACAGGCAACATTCACTTCCAATCACAGGCAACGTTCACTTCCAATCACAGGCAACATTCACTTCCAATCACAGGCAAAGTTCACTTCCAATCACAGGCAACACTCACTTCCAATCACAGGCAACATTCACTTCCAATCACAGGCAACGTTCACTTCCAATCACAGGCAATGTTCACTTCCAATCACAGGCAACGTTCACTTCCAATCACAGGCAACGTTCACTTCCAATCACAGGCAACATTCACTTCCAATCACAGGCAACATTCACTTCCAATTACAGGCAACATGAACTTTCTGCGTCCATCAAGGTTAATGCATTGGGGCACTGTAGGAAATGTCACCGTTATCGGCTCTTGCATTATGGCTTCTCCATTCACATTTCTTAAAATAAACAATTATTAAATTATAACGTTGTATTAGCAGAACATATAGTACAGCAGGGGGCAACTCCAGTCCTCAAGGGTCACCAACAGGCCAGGTATTACGGATATCCCTGCTTCAGCACTAGAGGCTCAATCAGTGGCTGTCAGAATGACTGAGCCATCTGTGCTGAAGCAGGGATATCCTTAAAACCTGACCTGTTGGTGGCCCTTGAGGACTGGAGTTGGTCACCCCTGATATAGTAGGTGAACCCACAACACCCATTTAAAGAGTAACCCTTTAAATGCCAAAAGTTACAGCATGGAACAGTACAGTCTAGTGCTAAATTGATTAGAAAGCATGACGTGACACAAATTGAGTCATTGGCAGTAACTGGAATGACACAGATCACATTAACTAGCACTAATCCATTCTCAAATTTTTTTTGCTCAAAAATCCATCCTTGAAACACTGTAAATTCTAGGAATAAAAACTGGACCGATAGAAAACATCTCTGCCATCACAGTCATGTTTGATTCGGAATCCACAGGTTGACGAGCTCCAACATGACATAGTAATGACAAACCTTATGGACCCATATTCACAAAAGGGTGTTAAACTTTAGCACGACCCAAGTCCCATTCAAATCAGTTGCAGTTGATCAATTGGGGGAATCCTTGATGGAGAAGGATTTAGGAGTGCTTGTAAACAGCAGGCTTAGCAATAGTGCCCAAAGTCATGCAGTAGCTGCAAAGGCAAACAAGATCTTATCTTGCATTAAACGGGCAATGGATGGAAGGGAAATAAACATAATTATGCCCCCTTATAAAGCATTAGTAAGACCACACCTTGAATATGGAGTACAATTTTGGGCACCACTCCTTAGAAAAGACATTATGGAACTAGACAAAGGGCTGGGAAGAGCCACCAAACTAATAAAGAGGATGGATAATCTGACTTATGGGGAGAGGCTAGCTAAATTAGATGTATTTACATTAGATATGAAGCGTCTAAGAGGGGATATGATAACCATATACAAATATATTCAGGGACAATACAAGGAGCTTTCAAAAGAACTATTCATCCCAAGGGCAGTACAAATGACACGGGGGCATCCCTTAAGGTTGAAGGAAAGGAGATTTCACCAGCAACAAAGGAAAGGGTTCTTTACAGTAAGGGCAGTTACAATGTGGAATTCATTACCCATGGAGACTGTGATGGCAGATACAATAGATCTGTTAAAAAAAAAACAAAGGTTGGCCATCTTTTTAGAAAGGAAAGATATAAAGGGATATACCAAATAAGTAAACATGGGAAGAATGCTATCCAGAGAGTAATCTAATTGCCAATTCTTAGAGTCAGGAAGGAATTTATTTTCCCCCCTTATGGGATATCATGGGGTGATGTGTCACTGGGGTTTTTTGTTTCCCTTCATCTGGATCAATAAGTAAGTACAAATATAGGATTAGTATCTGTTGTCTAAATTTAGCATAGGTTGAACTTGATGGACACGTCTTTTTTTTTAACCTCATCTACTATGTAATTATGTAGTTAGAACGTGCTAAAGACCAGCACTTCATAGTGAATATGGGCCATAGTTACTATGCAGTATTCTTGGAGTGGGATCTTGTCTACAGTATAAATGCAAAGTTAAAGATACCAACACACATCCTGCTAGATCTCCAACTTCTTACACGTAATGCTGCTTGGAAGCCTGCAATACAAATATAATTAACCAATTCATATCTCTTAATGCTGTGCTCATGCTGCATAAAGCCTGAAATACAATACCATTATTCCTTGCATAAAGGGATGTGCGGTGATCTGCAATATTTAACTTTTGCTCTTACAGACATGCTGATCTAATAATGTAGGTTAGATTAGACATTTGAAGGGTTCTGTCTTTGACACACTGAGTTTATACTCCAAGTCAGCGGAGGATTTCTGAAGCTCCATGAGAACAAGAGTTAAACTCATAGTTTCAGGCTGAAACTGGAAGACAATGTTTTATAAACTTTAGCCAATAAAATAGTTCTGCAATTTATCTTGCCCAAATCAGGACACCAGGCATAGGTACCCTAGGAACGCAAATATAAATAAACATTTCTAAATGCTCTAATATCAAAAGCTTATGGTAGGAAAGTACCAGCTTTTATTTTTACTTCTGCCATTTCTTCTCTTAATTATATAATAATCTGATATTGAATTATGTGGACATGTCAATGCATATTTCTGAGCGCCTAGATTAGCCGTATTTACATGGTGCGCTATGTTCATCATTTTATTTATGTAACTGAGAGAGGAAGATGGCCCAGTTTGACATTAGTATTTATTGGAAGTTGAATGACATTGCAGTTATATATGTTTTTTATATAGCACGTTTCTGACGTTAGATAAAGCAGCAATCCCCCCTAACTAATCCCCCCTTCCCAGAAGCCGAACAGCGATATTTTACCTCCAGTTCCCGATATACATACCGGTCTTAATTCTTGTTTAAAGGGGATTTAAATGGCCAGCCAATAGGAATCTGCTTCAGATAACATTGCAGCTTTCTATTGGCCCAATATTTTTTTATCAAGCCCAGGCAAGTCCACCAATAAGAATCCCGGAAATGGTGTCGGAGGGCTTTTCAGAGCTTAAAATAGCACTGTTCAGCTCAGAGGAACCCCCGGGATCCCGTCCTGCAGCAAAGAAATGGGAGGTAAAAGTAAAACGGAGTAGGGGGGCTGATCACTTTATCTCAGAATTGTATGAAAATGTTTGTATTTTGTTTATTTCTATCAGGCGACTTTCCTATACCAGCTCCAGGCAAAATATCTACATAATCAGGTATTTATTTCCATTTCAAATATAAACATATTTTTATAAACAGAGTTAAGTTTAAAGGAGCTATACCGCCTACAATGTGTTATTTAATCTGACCTCAACCTGCTGTCTCCTAACGTCCGAGACGACCCCAAGGTAGTCCTGGAGCTGCCCAAAGAAGTGAATCTGGAATCTCCTACCCAGATTTGGTAATGTAGGGGAAAGACACCTCCCGTGGCGCTGAGGAATGGTTTAATTGTGATTGTAGACAAAGTTCTTTTCTTGATGGATTCCTCAAGAGAAAAAGAGAAAACAAGCATACACACTGCAATAGTGCATTACCCAGGGACAACTAGGATGTATAAAGAGAGCAATTTTAATACAATAATAAAATACAGTATAACATATAAAATAAAAACAATTGATTACACTAAAAATACAAAAAATTATACTAAAAAGAATTATACTAAAAAGAACTATCTGTGCCTTGGCCTTCTCTTGAGGAATCCATCAAGAAAAGAACTTTGTCTACAATCACAATTAAACCATTCCTCAGCGCCACAGGAGGTGTCTTTCCCCTACCCTAAAACTTCTGCTGAAACTCTGACACAGGCCCTCATTCTCTCCTGTCTCGACTACTGTAACTTCCTGCTGTCCGGCCCTCTTGCCTCTCACCTGTCTCCCTTACAATCTATCCTAAATGCTGATGCCAGAATCACTCTACTCTTTCCTAAATCTGTCTCAGCATCTCCCCTGCTGAAATCACTCTCCTGGCTTCCTATCAAATCACGCATCTCGCACTCAATTCTCCTCCTCACATTTAAAGCTTTACACTCTTCTGCTCCTCCTTACATCTCACACTAATTTCTCACTATGCACCATCCCGACTCTTGTATTCTGCTCAAGGATGTCTTCTCTGTGCACCGTTTGTGTATAAAACCCTCTCCCGCCTTAAACCTTTCACTTACTGCCCGGCACCTCTGGAATGCCCTTCCCCTCAATATCCGACTAGCCCCCTCTCTATCCACCTTAAAGACCCACCTTAAAACACACCTGCTTAACAAAGCATATGAGTAGCAGACACACTTAGCAGAACACCCTCCTACTGTCTCGGTACATTCTTCCTACTTAACATTTTGATTGTAAGCTCTTCAGGGCAGGGACTCCTTTTCCTAAATGTTACTTTTATGTCTGAAGCGCTTCTTCCCATTATGTGTTGTTTGTATTATTTGTTATTTATATGATTGTCACGTGTATTACTGCTGTGAAGCGCTATCCACATTCATGGCGCAATATAAATAAAGATATACATACACACAAACATACCCATTGACTTCAACAGGAGTTTCCACGCTTATAGTGCCTTCGACAGCGATGCGACGGTGACATCACGCTGCGGGCGCTGGAAAAATCAAATTGACTTGACTTCCGGCGATCGCGACCAAGCCGTTGCATCACTTCTACTATAAGCGCACGCGACGGTTTCGATACATTTGTTATGTCGCGTCGCCGTTGCCTCGCTGGCACTATAAGCGCGACCTAAGAAGCACACAAATAAAACAGACATCCTATACCTTTGTAAGGGCTAACTCACTTTCCCAGTCCCTATTTGAAGTGCTGGGAGGATAGGCCTCTTGCCAACCCATGACCCCAAAGTCCAAAGAGGTACCTGTAAGCAGGGGACCCTTTATGTCAGTCTCTGGGTCTGGGTTGGTGTCCATTGGGGGGGCCACCCTCTGTTGGGTTCCAGGGTCCGCTGCTCAGGACCACTTGTTCCTGTAAATCTCTTCTGGCAACACAGTCCCTCGGTGCTCAAGAGATCCCGCCTGCAGCTCCAGCAGGAGCTTTTCTACCTGCCTGATGAGTCAGGTGGAGGCTGGTTAATTGTCTGTAGCTGCAATTAACCATCTCCCTGCTGGATTGCTTAGACCAATGCAGGCTTTCTATTGAAGTCCTTTTAGACAGGGCCCAAAATGAGTGCCTGACCCTGGGCAAAGTATATCCCTAATCCAAATCTGCTTGAAATCTAAATCAATGTCCACATCTATCTTTCTTAGTGAATATTGTATGTCCCAAATGACTAGAAGATTTCACAGTAAGTATGCGAATAATATAACAAAAGACAAATATACCTAATGCTACATTCAGTGTGACAAAATACATAGTTAAATACTTCAATGTAAGTAGGCTTATAACACTTTGGCCAAAGGGTTTAACTAAATGACCCTTACTCATGAGAATACCAAAGTATAGCACAAAGTGATTCTTTGGACCCCAAGCACAGCGTTATAAGGGGGCTGAGCTGTATATGATGTGGTGGGTTCTGGGGTTAGAGCTTGCTGGGAATGTGTGTTCAAGTATGTGAATAAGATGGGAATGTAACATTTGGAGAAAAAAATATGTGTAACATTAGAAGTAGAGATGTGGGAACTGTTCAGGGCCCACAATCCTCTAGTTCCGCCCCTGCCCGCGACACACTGCTCTGCAATGCATTTCTCCTCCAAAAGAGTGAACGGGAAAAGTGAAAGATATGTTTGCTGTTCACTACTTTCTGTTGGAAGATAAAGAGGTTTTTGCTGAGAAATTTGCGGTTTTATTTACACACATAAAATACCCCCCCCCAAAAAAATAATCAAATCATTAAAAGTCAATGTGCAAGTCACATGACCTGAATTGCCGGATACCCTTGACAGACTGTGATTTTGCAAAATTCAAGCGAAATTCACAATTTTCTTCAAAATTTTCCGAAATGTAAATTGAATTCTCAAAAAGGTGAAATGTAACAAAAAAATGAATTCCTGAAGAAATGTGCACTGCACCTTAAGACATTTGCAAATCGGCCCACATTTGCTTAGACACAAGACACCTTATTCATAATTCACTTGCATGGGCTATAAAGTATAATCTGACGCCAGAAGGTGCCTAACATATGGTAGCACCATTTAGTAAGTATAAGCCAATATGCCTTCAGATATTCACGCTAAGAGGTGCAACATAAAGTGTATGTTCTTAATGGCAATTTCTCACTTCATGTGTAACCCATTCCTTTCCAGGACACTCAAGATTTCAATCGTTCCTACTCAGTCTAATATTATTCTGTTTTTATCTAGGGTATCGTTTTCCCTCAGGTTTTAACTGGATTTATAGCAAACATCTTCAACGCTTTAATAAACTACATCTTTCTGTATGTGCTGGGCCTGGGAGTGATGTAAGTAACTGGGTTCTTGTCTGGAATATTCACAGATAATAGCAAATTATAGCACAGAATTATTTGGACTAAATGATTGGGGGTAGACTGTGTAAAGTGTTAATTGTACTTGAGCTACGAGAACGAATGTGTTTCATAAGCTGCTTAGAGCAAAACTCATGTTTCGATCACTTGATTAAAAAAATCAACCATTACTTTTTATTCCTGTGGAGAAGATCCAGTGCCTGAAACACAAGGTTAGAGATGTCCACTACATTATAATAATAGCATGTTCTTGTATAGCGCTGCTACTTTTACGTAGCGCTTTACAGAGACATTTTGCAGGCACAGGTCCCTGCCCCGTGGAGCTTACAATCTATGTTTTTGGTGCCTGAGGCACAGGGAGATAAAGTGACTTGCCCAAGGTCAACAGAAGCCAACATTGGGGAATTGAACCAGGTTCCCCTGCTTCAAACTCAGTGCCAGTCAGTGTCTTTACTCACTGAGCCGCTCCTTCTCCTGGAGTGAGATGTTACCAACATCTAGACCAGTATCCTGTAGCAAGTATTGCAAACTTCTGGGTGAGCTCAAGATAGAGCACGGGCGGCCAATTCCAGTCCTCAAGGGCTACCAAACAGATCAGGTTTTCAGGATAGCCCTGCTGCAGCACTGGTGGTCAAAGACTGAAGTCGCTGTTTGAGCCACCTGGGCTAAAGCCGGGATATCCTGAAAACCTGACCTGTTGGTGGCCCTTGAGGACTGGAGTTGGCCAACCCCTGGTATAGAGCATCCCCCGGCCCCTGCCTCCAGATGTGTCCTTCCTGCTAGTTTGTGGACTTCCTCTCCATGAATAGAGCTAGCCCCTTAAAACAAGTAACGCTCGTTGCTGTCACAATCTTCAGTAGCAGTCTGTTCCCAAGGTTGGATGTCCAATGAATGAAAAAAAGCACTTGGTTTTATATGTGGTGGATGCTGATCTCCGCGTGTGTCCCTTGATCCTTGTGCTAAGCGAGCTTATGAATCACTGTTCCCTAATTATTGCCTCCGCAAGATTTTAAACAGTTATTTTGTGTCGCCCCATGAGTCGTCCTTTTTTTGCAGCGTAACAGTAACGGCAAACACAGGATTGTGCTTGAAGAAGTGAAAACGTGTAACCACATTGTTGAATAACAGCAGGTTTCTCCTCCTCCACAGGGGCTCTGCTTGGGCCAACACCATATCGCAGATCCTACAGATGCTTTTTCTGTTCCTTTATATCGTGTGGAAAAGGCTTTATGTAGAGACATGGGGAGGTACAGACCAGCTTTCTCTATCATATCAGATATACTGTTAGCATTGTCACCTAATGCAGGGGTGCTTAACTCCAGTCCTCAAGCCCTCCAAACAGGTCAGGTTTTTTTTAGGATATCCCAGCTTCAGCATAGGTGGCTGAAGAGTGAGCATCTGATTGAGCCACCTGTGCTGAAGCAGGGACTGATTGAGCCACCTGTGCTGACGCAGGGACTGATTGAGCCACCTGTGCTGAAGCAGGGACTGCTTGGGGTAAACGGTAAAGTGTTAATTGTACTTGAGCTACGGGAACAAATGTGTTTCATAAGCTGCTTAGAGCAAGACTGATTCAGCCACCTGTCCTGAAGCTGGGATATCCTGAAAACCTGACCTGCTGGGGGGCTTGAGGACTGGAGTTGAGCCCCCCCGGCCTAATAATGTAGGACGCCTGATTCTGGATATTTTGTACACTACAATCTCCAGGCAGAATTGCAGGTTTTAAATAAAGCGTTTTATTTCAGTAGAGTTAAAAACGAATGAAAAATATTTATTTCGAGTTCTGGCATCATTTTGCAGCGATCAACAAGAAAAGCCCCTCACTGAATTTGCAGTAAAACATTTTAACAGCGTATTGTATAAATGGAGTAAGTAATACGAGGCTTCTCAATACAGTCTCTTCACCTGCCCCATGTGACCATAGGTAGTTCTTGATACCGCTGATTTTGCACTGAAAGTGCATTGTTGATATCTCTGTCATTATAAATGCACTGTATATTACTGATTTTAGTTGTGTACATGCGTATTGTTTTCTTTTTCAGGTTGGTCCAGTGCGTGCTTTCAGGAGTGGGGGGCCTTTATACGCCTGGCTATTCCTAGCATGCTCATGCTGTGTATTGAATGGTGGGCCTTTGAAATTGGAATCTTTCTGGCAGGTCAATTAAATGGGCAAAGTGTCCAATTTTCCTTTAATCTCGTTATATAGAACCAAGCCAGCCAACTGGCATTGTACAGTATTTAGAAAATCAGTTCAGTAAAACTGGGGAACATATATATATATATATAGTGGCAGGGTGGCCTTGTGGTGGGGTCAGTAAGGGTCCCAAACAGTGTGTTGGGCTGTAACTGCAGTGGTTTATTATCCACAATAACAACAAAAGAATAGTCACTCTGTCCCTTTAAGGAAAACAAAACCATAAAATAAAACCTTACTCCCTTTGGGAGACTGACTACACATCACATCCCTAGCTATCCACCTGGGTAGCTAGCCTACTTCCAGACTTAAACACGAATACTATCCAAATGTCTGGAAAGAACTATAAAGTCCTTATCTGACAGTTGCTGGGGAATGCCTCCTAGGGTCTCCAGGTAATTCCCTCAGCAAGATTAGAACGCCGGTTCCTTATATAATCCGCTCCGTCCAGCAGCTTGTTGGCCTGAAGTCTGATTAAACAGCTAGCCTCTCCAGGAGGAGTTTAACTGCCTGCATGCTGGAAAGCAGACATACTGCAGTACCCTCCAGCATACAAAGACAGTGACTTAATCACAATATATATAGAGAATGCAATTTTTCTTTTGTGTGTATATATATATATATATATATATATATATATATATATAGAGGCGCGGAAGGGGCTGGCTGCCGGAAGGGGGAGGAGTGAAAGCGCAGAGGAAGGAAAGTATTGCTGAGAGGCGGGGGAGGAGCGAAGGCACTGCTCAGAGAGCCGTAGGCGGGGTAATCTCCCCCAACAACATGAACCCGCCTCCGGCATTTTTTTTTCTCTCCAGCGCGAGCGGGGAAAAACAGCAGCGCGAACGGGGGGAAATTAAAAAAACAAACATGTGTGCTGCTTGGGCCAATATTTACTCGCCCGGAGGTTAAATCCCCTCGACCCGGGTGTGTAAATGTATATGATTGTCGAACACTGTATATATATACTGTATACACAAACACATACACATACACACACAGTGGCGAGGAAAAGTTTGTGAATCCCATGGTTTTTCCATGATAACCTTCTTGAATCAAAACCCTTTTCTTAAAGTATCAGGTTTTTGTGTCATTTGTTGTATCAGGTTATCTTTATGTATTATTTGGACTTAGATTAAGATCTAATTACATTTTAGGTTTGAGATATGTGGTTCACAAACTGTTTCTCGTCACTGTATAGATACACCCCCCTCTCCTGTCCACAGCCCCCCCCTCCTGTCCACTGCCCCCCTCTCCTGTCCACTGCCCCCCTCTCCTGTCCACTGCCCCCCCCCTCCTGTCCACTGCCCCCCCCCCTCCTGTCCACTGCCCCCCCCCTCCTGTCCACTGCCCCCCCCCCCTCCTGTCCACTGTCCACCCCCTCCTGTCCACTGTCCACCCCCTCCTGTCCACTGTCCACTGCCCCCCCTCCTGTCCACTGCCCCCCCTCCTGTCCACTGCCCCCCCTACTGTCCACTGCCCCCCCTCCTGTCCACTGCCCCCCCCCTCCTGTCCACTGCCCCCCCTCCTGTCCACTGCCCCCCCCCTCCTGTCCACTGTCCACCCCCTCCTGTCCACTGTCCACTGCCCCCCCCTCCTGTCCACTGTCCAGCCCCTCCTGTCCACTGTCCACTGCCCCCCCCTCCTGTCCACTGCCCCCCTCCTGTCCACTGCCCCCCCTACTGTCCACTGCCCCCCCTCCTGTCCACTGCCCCCCCTCCTGTCCACTGCCCCCCCCTCCTGTCCACTGCCCCCCCCTCCTGTCCACTGCCCCCCCCTCTTGTCCACTGCCCCCCCCTCCTGTCCACTGCCCCCCCCTCCTGTCCACTGCCCCCCCCTCCTGTCCACTGCCCCCCCCTCCTGTCCACTGCCCCCCCCTCCTGTCCACTGCCCCCCCCTCCTGTCCACTGCCCCCCCCTCCTGTCCACTGCCCCCCCTCCTGTCCACTGCATCCCCCTCCTGTCCACTGCCCCCCCCTCCTGTCCACTGCCCCCCCCTCCTGTCCACTGCCCCCCCTCCTGTCCACTGCCCCCCCCTCCTGTCCACTGCCCCCCCTCCTGTCCACTGCATCCCCCTCCTGTCCACTGCCCCCCCCTCCTGTCCACTGCCCCCCCTTCCTGTCCACTGCCCCCCCTTCCTGTCCACTGCCCCCCCTCCCCCCTTCCCACCGCCTCCCCTCCCCCTTCCCACCGCCTCCCCTCCCCCTTCCCACCGCCTCCCCTCCCCCCTTCCCACCGCCTCCCCCCCCCCTTCCCACCGCCTCCCCCCCCCCTTCCCACCGCCTCCCCTCCCCCCTTCCCACCGCCGCCCCCCCCCTTCCCACCGCCTCCCCCCCCCCTTCCCCCTCCGCTCCCCTTTCCCCCCCCCTCCGCTCCCCTTTCCCCCCCCTCCGCTCCCCTTTCCCCCCCCTCCGCTCCCCTTTCCCCCCCCTCCGCTCCCCTTTACCCCCTCCGCTCCCCTTTAGCCCCCTCCGCTCCCCTTTCCCCCCCTCTGCTCCCCTTTCCCCCCCTCCGCTCCCCTTTCCCCCCCCTCCGCTCCCTTTTCCCCCCCCTCCGCTCCCCTTTCCCCCCCCTCCGCTCCCCTTTCCCCCCCCTCCGCTCCCCTCCACCCCCCCCTCCGCTCCCCTCCACCCCCCCTCCCCTCCCCTCCACCCCTGCACCCCCCTCCCCTCCACCCCCCTCCCCTCCCACCCCCTCCCACCCCTTCCCCCCCTCCTCTAACCCTTCCCCCCCCTCCTCTAACCCTTCCCCCCCCCCGCTCCTCTAACCCTTCCCCCCCCCGCTCCTCTAACCCTTCCCCCCCCGCTCCTCTAACTTTTCCCCCCTCCTCTAACCCTTCCCCCCTCCTCTAACCCTTCCCCCCTCCTCTAACCCTTCCCCCCTCCTCCACCCCTTGCCCCCCTCCTCCACCCCTTGCCCCCCTCCTCCACCCCTTGCCCCCCTCCACCACCCCCTCCTCCCCTTCCCGCCGCCCTTCGCCTTCCTGCCCGCCTTATCGCCTCCCCACTCCCGCCTCTGCCTTTCACCCGCCCTTACTCCGGCCGCCTCTGCCTTTCACCCACCGCCTCACAGCCGCTGCACGCACTCAACAGACACCCGCCACACTCGACACATACCTGCCGCCACACACACCTGCTGCCTCCCGCCCCTACGCACCGACATCACTGTCCCACCGCCTCACACCCTAGCAGGACCCCCACTCACAGACAGCACTCACAACCCACGCGCCACCCGCCGCCTCACACCCTAGCAGGATCCCCACTCACAGACAGCACTCACAACCCACGCGCCACCCGCCGCCTCACACCCTAGCAGGACCCCCACTCACAGACAGCACTCACAACCCACGCGCCACCCGCCGCCTCACACCCTAGCAGGACCCACACTCACAGACAGCACTCACAACCCACGCACCACCCGCCGCCTCACACCCTAGCAGGACCCCCACTCGCAGACAGCACTCACAACCCACGCGCCACCCGCCGCCTCACACCCTAGCAGGACACACGCCTCACATTTTTACATCACTTATGGCACCAAAATATACATTGTACTGTGGTGTGGTTACAATAAACCATTTTTATACAACATCGTATTACATTTTCTTCCATCTTTCTTTTCAATATTATTATCCAACCTTTACAACAAATACTCACCTATTGTTCCACAATTTATAAATAATACTACCTATTACGCATTTACATCCCGGGCAACGCCGGGTCTCTCAGCTAGTTACTTATAAAAACAAAACAAAAAACACACATGCACACACACACACACACGCACATCATTGTAGAAGATTTTATGGTTCCTATAGCACTGATATAATAGATAACTAAGGCCTAGATCCACAAAATGGTGCGAAGCTTTAGCATTCAAATGAATGGGCGCTAAGGTGTGCTAAAACTTGGCACACGTTTGTGTATCGGGACCCAACACCTGCATTGTATTATTTTCTGCACATTGTGAAACAAATCTGAACTTCTTTGTCTTCCCTCAGGAACTATCAGCATGGTGGATCTCGGTGCTCAGTCTATTATTTATGGGGTTGCTAATATAATTTACCTGGTAAGTACTTGAGTTGCTTCTTCTGTCCTGGAATCACAATGTGTGTTTTTCCCACAACATAACAGGGGGGAGGGGGGGAGGAGGAAGGGGGAGGGGATTCACTAAGCGCCGATAACAGGTATTGAAGCTCTATCCCGCGTTAACTGATTATCAAGTTGAAGAACACCGGATCAAGCTCAGATACACCGACACACCTGATACACCGGTGCTTCGTGAATACCGGCTAATTCATTTTACAGGTACCAAGATTTTATCACCTTAAAAGCTAGATATACACTAGTTATAACACAGTTTTACTTTGAATTTAAGACAGTCATTTTAGACAAGTTGAATAGAAAAAAAGGCATACAAAATGTGTTTGTCCCACCCTTTAAGTGAATTATATTATAAAGCTTCCTAGAGCTAACATACCATGATCAGAAATACCAAGTATTTATTAAATATGCTTTTTGTTAGTACTCATGACAAAGAGGCCTGTGAGGTTCAAACTGATCATTTGACACCTGTGTACTCAGTATTATGTACCTGAAGAACTCTCATGTTGCTCCATTCAAAGTATCACAAACGTTAGTGAATCTACACGTTGCCAGTAGAACTTTACAATTGCTTAAATGTGAAAAGCTGAAAAAGCATACAGTGTCTTGACATTATGAAACCAACATTAACCATAGGTGCCTGCAATTTACTGTAAACGCCTTTAAATTATTTCACTGTAAATGGGACGTGCCCTCATTTAAATCAGAGAAAATAGCTAGGAAAAGGATGACAATCTCATAATCTTTTTTTGACTTGAATTAGGACAACAAAAATGCATTGTAAGAGAATTGTCCTGGTACTGGGTATGTTATAGGGGCTCAGTGTTACTAACCAGTGTTAAGTGACAAACTGCTTTACTGCAGCCGTCTGCAAGGGGGTCTGTATTCTGCCAGACTTATTAAATGTACAAACAGGGTCGTTTGTCATATTCACTACCCAACGGTAACCTAGCCATCTCCATTTATTTTTCCCATGGGTCCAACCAAAAACAAAAGCACAGTTCTAGTCGTCTCTTTTATGCTAACAAATATTCCTATTTTGTGTCATTGACCAATATCATAGAAGTTCCTTTGATTGATCCTTAAGGTTGACTGTAGTGGATTATTTTTACTTTCCCCAAACTCTTAAAAAGACTGCAGTATAT
This sequence comes from Ascaphus truei, assembly GCF_040206685.1. Lineage (NCBI taxonomy): Eukaryota > Metazoa > Chordata > Amphibia > Anura > Ascaphidae > Ascaphus > Ascaphus truei. The sequence continues at coordinate 20,328,252 of NC_134503.1, forward strand.
GACATTTATAAATAGGATTGACTTGAGTAAACGTTAGTACTGCATCTTCAAATGCAAAAGAAAAGACCTGTTGAGTTAATATCGTGCAGAACCACATTGTTCAGATAAGATAGTTTATCAGTAATATATTCCAAAGACACAGACATATAATGTTGCAGAATGGCCATGTAGATGGATTTTAGATACCGTTTTTTGGAAATGATTCTCGTTAATTGGCACGATACGAACCATGCAAGTTCAGACAGTCATAATGCAGTGGTACACCGTTTTTTCCCCCTACCATTTAATAACGCTTTCTATATTCCAGGTCCCTGTCGGGTTTAGCATTGCGGTCAGCGTCCGCGTAGGAAATGAGCTCGGAGCTGGGAACACCGAAAAAGCAAAGAAGGCAACAGTTGTTGCCTTGTTTATGACCGGTAAGAAGGAGCATTAAGAGGAATTGAATATACAGTATATTTAAACCTCATATGGGGAGTAAATTAACCATGTATGATGTCAGCCACATGGTTTGTTACATCTGGGTCGATAACATGGCTCAGTTGGATGGGTTTTTTGGAAAATGATCATTATGATTCTTCTTTAAAATGAAAATGGAAAAGATAGGTTAAACCCACCATGACAAATCTTTGATGTGCACACCGGAAGAAATAGTGATGCGAATCAAAGTGAATGATTTAACTATAGTCCAGTTATAGTACAGTTGGTCAAACTATACTATGTGATCACATTACAAAAATATTATCAATGGAAACAGTTTTTTAGTGGTTTGTATTAAATATTGGACCAAAATGTCAGTGTGATACAGCTTGGGATTTCAGTTTTAGGTCTAAACTGGAAAAGCACCACCAACTGATCATTTAGCTCTCTTAAAACTGAAAATTAAGCAAAATGTCCTATTAAATTCCACCTCTTGTATCATCCCAGCCACCAATAAACACTAAATTCATAGAGTGTCTAAAGTTGACGCTACCAAATATATGTGGAAAAATATTAAACTGTTAAATATAAAGGGACTACAAATATGATAAATACAGTGTAGTGCTACAGACAAAAGTGAAGCTGAAAAATATACATAAAAATTGTGAATGATCTAAACAGTGAAACAGATTACTCAATGGAAAAACACAAATGAAGTGATCAATGTGAATGGTGAATGTATAAACAATGAAATGTTGAAAAACCCTTCACTCAAACACCAAAAAAGGAACTGGTCCCCAAGTTCTTGGGTGTAGACAAAATTCTTCCAAAGGATCAGGGTGGCACCATGGTAGGGAAAAAAACAGAAAAAAAATAATCAGGCATTTCGTTGACGGTTCAGCTTCCTCAGGGGTAAATATCTTCCTGAGGTAGCTGAACCGTCAGTGAAACGCGTTGGTATGATTGCAGAGAGGACTGTGAGAGATGCGCTCCTATTTCCGGACGGCCGATACTGGAATAAATGGAGAACCTCATCTACTTGCAAGACGCTGAGACGCTGCAATCCTGAGACGTTGGCGCGATTTCTCACGGAGGTGGCGAGGCTGGGGAAAGTCTCCTAAATAGGAGATCAGACTCCTGACCTGTTTTATCTTGCGTTTAAAGAATAACGTTACGTTTTTTACGTTATTGCACCATTGTCCCTTTTTCTGTTTTTCGCCTTCCATGGTGCCGCCCTAAACTCCCCTGATCCTTTGGAAGAACTATGGGACTTTAGAATAGACGTAAGATTAACATACATACCATAGGTAGAAGTAGAGTTCAGAGCTGTCTTTCCATCTGCTCAAATGCGTCTGGACTGACCTGCTGTCCTAATGTTGGTGATCAAAAAGATGAAGCCAGTAGCACAGTGGGTAGAGCAGTGTCTTTCAACTGGGGTTCCCTGGGTATCCCTAAAGGCTCCCTGTAGTTTTCTGGTCATTTGAAAATAGTATCAAATATAGAAGAATTTACAATGCATCAGATGATCTCAGACGCACTATTAGAGATGGTTGGGGTTCCTTACCATGCTTCTGATGTCAGACACGCTATTAGAGATGGTTGGGGTTTCCTCACAATTTCACTTAGGTTTCCTTAACCAAAAAATGGTTGGAAACCAGTGGGGTAAAGCAAGGAATAATGAGGGTTGGGAGAGGGATGTAATACTGACTGATTTTCATTCCAGAAACATGTGCTCTAGGATGCTGTATCCTGCTAGTCTGCTTAAAGGACGTGGTGGCCTACATTTATACTACAGACGCGTAAGTTTGACATTTAGCAGTCTACATAGCAGGGGGTAGGTTACGGTTGTGTTTATTTAAACAGTTTAGTTTGAACTGCTAAAGCTTGTGTGATACAGCAGTTCCTCATGTCTGGAGTTACAGCAAATGAGCACTTCTCAAATAAGACGTAAATGACACTAAACTTACAAACCTAATGCAAATTAAACTCGAACACAAAATAATAATAAGAAACATCTTGCAACATTGCACTCGACCCCTTTGCTGCCAGAGGTCCAAGCAACACACTGCAAAGCAACTGGATCCATTTGCTTTCTTCTGTTAGATGAATGTGAACGCAGCAATGTGTTCTAGATAGTAACTGTTGTGTCAAAGGGAATCAACCCTACAATACTAAGGAAACGTGGCCCTAAGCATGTTGTGATGATCTCAGTAAACCTAAACAGTGAGTGACTTCACACCTGCATAGTTGATCTGTAGTGCAAACACCCTATTTCTGCTATATGCAGATACACTCTATAGCAGGGGTGCGCAAACTTTTGCCCCTGCCTGCTCTCCCCCCCTGCTCGCACCTCCCTCCTTACCTTGTCTGCGGGCGTCGCCAAAGGTAAGGGAAGTTGCAGAGGCCTTGCGCGATTCCTGCCGTCCCCCACCCCCCACGTTTAATTTAAATGACTAGGGGAAGAGTGTGGGGCCTCTGCAACCGCCGTGACCCCCCCTGGAAAATCTTGCGGCCCCCCCAGTTTGCGCACCCCTGCTCTATAGCGCTAGATCCGCAGCGTACCACAATATTCACTTTTTTGTGATGCTAAGCCTAACAACAATTTAACTATATTTTGATTGTTATTCCACCATCTACCTTATATCCATACAGGATATCTGTTCCTATATGAGCAGTGTATATTTATACCAGCTCATCCCTATACTATAGCCGTCTCTTCCACTGAGGATTTTAATATCCTGTGTATATATGTTCCCCATATATGTTGGTTTGTCTTTTGTTACAAATAGATTTATTAAAAAAAAAAAAAAATTGGTTTTATTTGAGTCTGTTGTCTAAGGGTCAGTGGACCCTCTTTTGGTCCTATTAATTATACCATTCCCACCTACAACAGTGTACATCCTTGTACACTGTAACTTTTGAGTGCAAATCATAGGGCTTTTAGTGACCCCTTGTGGTCACTTGTTCAAGTGGTAGCTATCTAATTTCTCCCTGTGCACCACGTTTTTTAACACTCAGTACTACTACAGTAGGTGAGCGATTAGTCACTATGTTTATATGGTCCTAGGAACACCCACTGCATTAACATTTGGGGCTACAGTATATGTATATGTTAGTTACATCTTCTGGTTAAGTAATTTCTTTTGCATAGAACAAAGGAGGCTTACAAGGGGAGTTAAGAGTTATATGAGGGGCCATTAGATGGACAAAGAAAAGGGAGAAAGTTTAAATCATTACGGATTTTGCTAATCTAATTTATTAAGCCAAATCTCCGACATTTCGGCCAATGCAATGGCCCTTTTCAAGTGTGCAGTAGCTGGCATAATAAAACACCCCAAGTGTCTCTTATTTATAACCCCAAAGTCCCCAGGTGTCCCTCATTGTGGATCAGCCTCCAGTGTCCTCCGCATTCGTCTGACGATCCCGCCCTCTTCTGGTAGGCGTGTGGCATAATCACGGCGTCCTCCCGGCATCCTCCGTCGGTGTTGATTGGTCTGCTTCAGATCCAGTAATCTCGCGACATCTCGAGCGGCGTCTGACATGATTCCGGAGGCGAGCCTCCATCCATAGCTTTCCCCATCCATGCTTACAAGAGACACTTGGGGTGTTTTACAATGCCAGGTACACTTGAAAAAGGCCAGGGCATTGGCCGAAACGTTGGAAATTTGGCTCAACAAATTAGTTTTGCAAAATCCGTAGTGGCCTGATTGTAAACTTTGTTTGCTGATGCTCTAGTACTGACAGCGATTCCCTGAACCAGGAGCACTGGTGATATAATTTTCTTTCTCTTTTGTGGTGTGCAGCATAGATCTGTTTATATTGCAAAGAAAATGGAGGGCATTGGGTGATAAATAAACAGAGGGTCAAAAACAGGGACAAACAGAAAGAATAGCCGTTTTCCTTCATCAACAACCCAATTAATATATTCCTTTACTTGAAATGCTTATTCTTTTAAATGGGAGTTGTTGGGGGACATTCTTACTCTGTGCACCAAATACAAAACGAGTGCCCTGGATACAAAACAAATGTTTTTGGGAAGCAACTGTTTTGAAAGATTGAGAAGCACCGATTTATAATCCTTCTTGTTGTCTCCGTTGGTCCACAATCTCCTTCCTGAGGAAGAAAACGATAACGGTATTATTGTCATTGCTTGGTACTATGTTTTTTTTATTTTTGCTCTTTCTACAGGGAAATAGTCACGCTGGTCACTTATGTCATCCCGGTGTATGCCGCTACGCATCTCTTCGACGGATGTGTGGTAAGAATGTCCTAGATTTCGAGACCTTGGAATACAAATGAATGAGCTTTTGGTTCAGACACATTTCCTTGTAATGGAGAGGTACTCAGGAGAAGAACCCCCTTTGTGCTTTTGTTTTACCAGATCTGGACAGTATTACAACAGTACCGCTGTTTTCTAATCACTGGGAGGGATTGTAACTTTAATGACCAGAGCATAGCCTCTAAGTAAAGGGGAGTGTAATGTAAGATGAATGATTGTAGTGAAAGGCAAATAAGCTTTTACCCAAGTCAATGAAAGAAGCCTGGAGAATCATGTAGCTGTCCCAGGTAACGATGCAGAATAATACTGTAGCCAAGTGTCGGCGCCGAACAAATGGCAGATTTTAGACATTGAAGAATATACATGTGCAGTTGCACAAACTGGGTCAGTAATTTCTTCTGTCTTATACAGGCCACCTGCGGGGGGATTTTGCGAGGCACAGGAAAGCAGACGATCGGAGCCATCTTTCACACTGTCGGGTATTATGTGATTGGTCTTCCTGTTGGAATATCACTGATGTTTCCAGCAGATTTTGGCATAATAGGTAGGATTTTTAACACTGCCACTAATCAGGTTGTATTCAGCATTATGAGAAGCGGGGAAATGCAGTTAAGGCTGCGTCCCCGCTGCCGCTGAGCGCGCTCATGCTTGAGAGCGGTGAGGTCAACAACTCACCAAGCATGAGCGCAGGCTGTTCTGCATAATTTTGCGAGCGGGGGCTGTGGGGATCGGGGCTATTTCTGAGTGTAATGTATGTGGGGCTGTGTGTGTGTGTGTGTGTAGCTGTGTTCTGTGTGCTTTGTGCATTTACTGCTGCTGAGCGCACCTCAAAATCTCTTTTCTTTGTCTCCCCAAGCGCCGAGCTTGGGAGAGCGTACGTGCCTGGGCATGAGCGCACCGCGATAGCGTGCCCGTGCAGATTCACGTTCACTGAAGTAAATACGCCAAGCGCGCTCAGCGGCAGCGTAACAATGCATTGATTTATTTTCAAATGACTTGTGCAGAGTAAATGAGCACTTCATTACTAGTACTTCAGTCTTGGTTCAGATAAAAAAAGTTATCACCTAACAATTGATATTTTAGCAGAAGCTTTAGAGAGTTCTTTCTCTTCCTCAGGTCGGTAATACGGATTTAGAAAATATTCTACGAGATTAACTCAGATGTACAAACCAAGATAACAGTATTAGGCAGGCGAGGTAGAGAAGGAGTGGCATAGGAGATAGTGAATAAGTAGACAGGGCAAAACATCCATCCAGTGGTGAGAAGGGAGTGGGGTGCAGGGGGGCACATTCATCTCGTATACTGCAGAACAGCCGACTTTGTTTTTGTTAAACTTCTCTTGATCCCACTTAACCTTTCTCCCCCCCCCCCAAGGTAGGTTTAACCCACTGAATCCTCTGTAACCCCTGTTTACAAGAATCAGCCCCACCCTGCCTATATGTATGATCTGTGGTATGTTAGATTAGGAAACTTGATTTGTTAATTGTGTTCTGTTAATTGTTCAGCTAGTAACAGGCAGATTTATTGGGGGGAGGTTATATGACTGTTTAGATGTATAAATTTGAAAGCACTTAAGGGAAGCATTGCAAGGTTTAGCATTGCATCTTAAAGTGGCCATCTTTAAGTGAATATGTAGTTAGACTGTAGTTGAACAAGAGTTGGACTGGAAGTGTATCTTTCTGCAAATTCAACTACACAAGGCAAGAAACGGTGAGACTTTCTGACCACACTATTATCCCATGCTTGTTAGTCTGCACAATCAACCCCCCTCACACATTCACTTACTGCAGTCTCTCCCAACACTTGTCTGCACACAACTGCCTCTCCCAGTTCCTTCTGCAATCCTTTAACAGACCATAACACTGCTAACTGCAGCACACTTTCAGTGACAAGTAAAAGGCACACAAATGTCTACTCAATGCGCACACTACTTCATGCAAAGTTACCTACATTTGTGATAATGAACCTGCTACTTTCCTCAAGTCTGTTATTTACTGTGGTCTCATGGAAATGTTACTCTCTCTATTCATTACAAACTCCTCACTCCTGGCCCACACCCAATATCATCATGCACCCTAGGCTACTGTAAAGCCTTGCATTTTCTACTGAATGGTGGTGGAGAACTCTGAAAACCAGAATACCAACCACTACTCACTCTAATGGCAAACATCACACGTTTACAACTTGCAAACAACTACTCAAATGTATATTTATACTCTTACTCTCTGTAGCAGGTGATATTGAACTTAACCCAGTCCCTCCATTTTAAACTTTGTCCCATGCCCCTGAGAATACCCCTTTCAAATTCTAAAAGGGCTATCTGTCGTCCACATTAATATCCGTAGTCTGTTGCCCAACTGGATGAACTAAGGTAATGGTACCTTATGCATAAACCCAAAGCCATCATTATCACAGAAACATGGCTAACACCTAAAACCCTCTATGCAAATATCGCCATTCAGGGATACTCCATTTCTAGGAAAGAGAGGTCAAAGAGAAGAGGAGGGGTGTTACTTTATATTGAAGACACCTTACAATTTACACTGCTAAATTGCCCCCCAAGCCCACCCTTTTTTGAAATCCTATTTGGCAAAATCTGCCTTACCTTTTCTACGCTTGTCTTGATTGCTGATATCTACCACCCTTATTGCCCCGCTAAAGTCCCTAACTAACATCACTCAGTATCTTGGCTCAATTTCCTCTCTCAACTGGAAGTGTGAGCTGTTAGTTCTTGGGGATTTCAACAACAATTGTCTTAACCCTAAAAACAACAAAATCCAGACACAACTCAAGCCACCAAACCTAATCCAACTAACTTCACAATCCACACGCACAAACCTAAAATCTAAGAACCATTCCTTGGGTCTTAACGACAGATGCCTGCGGAATATGTGCACAAGGCAAACAAGACACGCAAACGCCCAATATTACTCTGACAACCTACACCAGAATACATCAAATCCAGATAATTTCTGGAAGGTCATCACCAATATATTCCAGCCTTCTAACCATCAACAACCATCTAATATCATTAAGGATGATATTTCTCTGACAAATCACACTGACATTGCAAACTCATTCAATGATTACTTTGTGGAGTGTGCTACTTCCCTATTAGCAAAACGTATCACGAACTACAAACATGAAGTTTAATCTGGAAGAACCCATATAGTCCCACCCTCTCCCAACACTGCCCACAATTTTCAATTTGTCCCAGTATCTGGAGAGGAGATTACACACGCACTCCTCAAATTAAAACTAAGCAGCCAATGTGGACCTGACGCTGCAATCAAATTTCCTACGACTTGGTGCCCCAGCCGTTGCCAAACCTCTTGCCTCCCTAATCAACTCTATTCTGTCTGCAGGCCATATCCCTGAGACCTGGAAAACTGCCAGAGTCGACCCAATCTTCAAAAATTTGGGACAAAAACACTGTTTAAAACTACTGCCCAATCTCTCTTCTCCCAATACTATCCAAAGTCATGGAAAAACGTGTTCACTACCAATTAAGCGATTACTATACAAAGACAAATTTCCCTAGCCAATTCCAATCTGCCTTTTGCCCCAAACACTCCACAGTAACTACCCTCCTAAAAGTTTGCAATGTGATCCAGGGTAGAATGGAACTGGGACAACTTAATGGTGCAATATTCCTAGATTTTGCAAAGGCTTTTGATACTGTTATCCATGGTATCTTGCTAAACAAACTTCAGTGCTCTGGAATAGAAAAACATGCTTTAAACTGGTTTCACTCATACCTGTTGGGTAGATCTCAACTTGTGTCTATCTTGGGTTCTAGCTCCAACCCTTTGGATATCACCTGCGGTGTCCCGCAGGCTCTGTTCTGGGGCCCCTACTCTTTTCTGTCTTTTTCAATGATCTGCATACAGCTGGTAAGGAAGCTTCAATACACATGTATGCAGATGACACAATCTTATATGCACACAGCCTCTCTGACCTTGAACATGTACTTCAATCTGATTTTTTGAGACTTGAAAACTGGATTTCCCAAAACAAACTGTTTTTAAACACTGCCAAGACTGTAACAATGGTTTTCGGGACCAAGGCTAAATGTCGAAATATACCAATGACGGAGCTACAGATCAGAACCAACTCTAATACCATCCAAGCCCCTGTCACTAGTTTGAAATATCTGGGGATATGGTTTGAATCTCACTTAACATGTGGCTTGCACATTGATACCCTGACATCCAAACCCTGGACAGAAAGCACACCGCACAGCAAATGCTAATACCAATAATAGACTATGGGAACATAGTATATGGCACAGCACCTCAAACTCACCTTAGTAAACTAGACACCCTCTACACTTCAATATGCCACTTTGTCCTCCAATGTAACTATAACGCACATCACTGCGAAATGCTCAAAGAGCTAGATTGGCCATCACTTGAGCCTACGCGCAAAATTCATCTCTCCTGTCTTACTTTCAAAGCAAGCTACCCCTGTATCTGATCAAGCTCCTCACCCCTACCACACGCAGCACTTTATCACCTGAGATCTGACTTGCGAGTAAGGCCCTGATCCCATTCAAATAAAGGGGGTTCGAAGGCTTTATCGACCTGCAGAAGCAGCTTCACAGTATATTGAATAGGACCCTTTGGCCACTGAATAATGGTCTTTAACTCTCGCTAGTGAAGTAGGATATTAAGTATGACTTATTTGGATAAGTAGGATATTAAGTGACTTATTTTGAAAAGTTTCCTGCCAACACAATTATTACTGGTGTAGACACTTTTTTCTTATGCGCCACAGGTTTCTGGCTTGGTATTCTGCTCTGCGCAGCAATCCAAGGCGTTGTGTTTATTGTATTTATATCGAAGCTCAACTGGAACAAAGCATCTGAGGAGGTAATGTTTCCATCTGGTCTATTTTTTTTAGCTCTAAGGAGAGACGGCTATCACATCTGTGCAGTGCTTGAGTAGCAATACCATCTCTAGCTATTTTCCATGTTTCCTACCTCCTAGTAACCTCTAGTAACTCAAAATAAAAGGGATAGACATTATTTTGTTCTTAGAAGACTACATGTATGTTGCAGATATCTACATGGGCCCATACCTTCTTTTATTAGGTTACCCTCTTTTATTAGGTTTTTTTTAAGTGCCTACTGACGAGGTTGTCCACTGGATTTAAGTAACATTGAAATATAGTATTTGACAGTAATCTATCAGAGATGCGTAAACCAAGGTCCCTCACATGATTATTTATATTGAAGTTGTCTGTAATAAGGAAGAATTTGAGACCCCCAAATCAAAAGCAATTCATAAATGGTAATAAAGCGTTTTCATGCATGCATTTTATTTTAGGCTCAAGTGCGGGCTATGATGAAGATGACTAGTTACTTAAACAACAAGCCGGTTGTGTATCAGAGTGCATCCTCAGGTACAGTATGTGTGTTTCAATATCCTTTAAATAGAGGGTGTCCTATGGAAAAGCATCCAAATTAATTGTATTTCTGTATGGTCGCATATTTCATGTATGTTCCCCGTATTATATTGAATTGTGCCTACTTTTTTACCATATACATGCATGATGATGATAATGCAAAGGCAGAGTTTACCAAATTTGGATTCTGGGGTAGACCGCTGTGAATATAAATCCTGCCAACTAATGTAACTCCAGGTGAATAGTGTGATAATGATCCTGGGTGGTTTTTCAACAGATCTTATTCTATTGTATCAAACTTTGTAACACAGTGGACAATAGAAATACAAAACTAGGACTGGATTATTAATATTACATGGGATTAGCTGGTATTTACATGTAGACTGGCTGAAGAAGCGGCTCAGTAAAAACGCTGACTCTGAAAACAATGATATTCAGTGTGAATCGGGGGAACCTGGTTCAATTCCCGGTGTCAGCGCCTTGTGACTTTAGGTAAGTCACTTTATCTCCCTGTGCCGCAGGCACCAAAAACAGAAATTGTAAACTCACCTGGGCAGGGACTGTGTCTGTAACAATCCGATGTTCTGCGCTATACTGTAATTCTGATGCACTTTGAGTGCCATTGGGGAAAAAAGTGCTATAACAAATAAAATTATTATTATTATTACTGAAGTGTTGGTTTGTTCCCTGCCAGAGAGGCTGCACAACATAGTCAAACAAAGCATTGTTGCTGAGCTAAGTGACACTTGTAGAAGCTGTCTCGCTGCTTTTGGGGAGGCGATCACAGTAGGTGCTCACCCCGGCTTTAAATAGCTGTTAACACGGACTCATTATTAACATCTATTTATCACGTAGTGAATAGTACAGCAGAGACTGCGACTATTCTAACACAAACCAGTGGCAATCGCCAAAAAGACTCAGGTACACCCAGGTACACGCTGGATACATGCCTTAAACTAGACCCAGCATCTCTGCATTGATCAATGGCCCATCAGATTTACAGCGGGGGTCCCTGGCAGTCCCATTCAAACTGGGACTGCCCCAGTCGTGCCCCAGTCAAACTGAATGGGACTGCCAGGGACCCCTGCTGTGTTAATCCTATGGGTCATTAGTCAATGCAGAAATGCCTTAAACTAGCTAGGTTACACCCAGCACATATCCAGAATATAACCGGGCTAGTTTAAGGCAAGCTTTAGAATACTCGTGGTCTCGTCTGTAGATTTAGTGGAGCAACATTAAGATTAATCATAAATTATACTGTAGAGAGTTTTCAGTACCATGTAGAGCAGGCTTAAGGGCCGGCTTCATGGTGGTGCCATCGGTGAAACTGCACTTTCCCGTGGGACACCACAGGTAGGGCTATGGGGAAGGGAAAAGGCCTCGCACACACACTGCATCGGACCCCATGATTTTAAAAGCCGGTCCTGACTATGAAGGTTTCTTCTACAAGCCTTCTTCAAGAGGTTTCAAAAGCTTTGTACACTACAATTTAATGTACAAAGAACCATAATGTTTGTCTCCTAAAAGGTGTCACAATCTACAATGGATCTTCATTTCTCGTTGAGCGGATACAACAACTTTGAGTTACATTACAAAGTGAATACACACAGGGAACCACTAGGGGGAACAATGAATGCTAATCAAGTTAGGGATGTCTAAGTCCATAAAATATGAACATAGTCACTGCTGAAAAAACTCAAATACATTGAAGGCGGCAGGAAAAAAACGTTAACATCAAGTGAAAATCAGATACAGTATATACAGATATATAGAGAGGTAAAACTCCAGCACACAACTCCTTTAACATTGTAATGATTTATTAGAGGAGTGGAGTCATACTATGAGCCATATTTACTAAGAATTGCTACTCCATAACACATCTTCCGTGATGGAAGACACCTTACTACCCATCTACGTGAATTAGCCATAAGAGGTATTACTGCATATGACACCTACAGAGGCAAAAGACATGTTCCAGCCCATTCACATGAAGCCAGGAAAGTTTGGAAAAAGCACAACACATAGGGCCATATTTACTAAGCTGCGCTATTCCATAAGTCACCGTCAAGCATTGCTTAATACTCAAACCTATTGTCACGTACGACACACCTGTGAGCACGTGACCTGCCCATGAGAACAGGGTCACTACACAGCTCACAAGCTGGCCCGCTTTTCACCTCGCAAAGGTCCCTCAAATGAACAATATCTCCGCTCAATCCGTCCCCATATACCATCTGTCACGGACAGTGTCACGATAGCTTGTGCAGGGTTATTATATACACCAAAATAACTGGGTTGAATTGAATGCGACTGTGATATGATAAAGAAAGTTTATTCCTTCGAAGTAATATGAACACACAATATTGAACAAATAACACACAGAATGTAGACACTTACGTGGGAAGGGGGTCAATGAAGTAATCAGGATTCGGATTAGCAATTCATCAAGGCATCAGGTTGTATTCAGATATAGTCACGAACAACATTGGGCATAGAGCTTGCACTCGTTTTATATGGGATTTAAGCCCTATACCCTACCATTGGGTGTCAGGTATTGGTTAACAATTACCTGCACCCAATTACCTTTTGCCAGCTAACGTGGGAAGCATTTTGGTACCTGCCTCAGGTTGCTGGCACATGCGCACATCCCTCTGGCCAGAGACCCATTTTCAGTACTCCACATTAATCAGATGGCGACTTAAAGAATACCTTCTGGGGGTCTGGGCTGGGAAACTCCAACCAGAGTTGGAAGCCACAGTGTGAAGCACAACACTTTACACAAGTACCCATGTCCTGCTCTTCCCCGTCCTAGAATACATAATCAAGGGCGGTGAGCCTTTCATTCATGGGTTTCCCTCAGATATCCTGACGCCCTGTGGCCATTAAGATTGCTTCTGGGCCAGTAGCTTTCGCGGGCTTTGACATATCAGGGATGCGGAGTAACATTTTAATATTATACATATATTAAAATAATCTGTTCTGTGGGTCTGAGCGGGCTGAAATTTGCTAGGTCCTCATGCCGCAGGACACTCGCTATAGTGGCCAAATTTCAGCCTTCCACGGCCCCCAGAACCGGAGATAACAAAACCAAGTTAAAATCTCCTATTAACTTTAATGCAGGATTCTCCGCCACAGGGTAAAAGAAATCACTGCCTTTCACTCTTTCCATTGGATTCAATGGGCTCCGCCACCATAGGCTTTTAATGGAGCAACTCCGCCATTAGAATCAATGGAGACTCCGCCGCTAAAGGCTATGAGAAATCTCAGTGGCTCACTCCTCCATTGGAATCAAAAGGGCCGGTGCCGCCAAAGGAAATGCATGGGCCAGCGCCGCCATAGGATTCAATGGGGAGAGGACTGGAAATTGCCATGCAATCATGCCAGAGCAGTGACTACATGGTGGCCAAATCCCAGCCCTCTAGTCTCTACGGAACCGGAGATATGGGTTTTCTGTGTACACAGTTTTATAGTTTTCTCCGTCATTGCGGTCAATGGGGCGACCTTCGTGGTAGCCGTGACCTTTTCCCATGGCCATTGCCCATCGTACCCTGTTGGGATCGAGTAAGGGGGTCCACCTGAGCTAGGGGCAAAAGGAATTTTAATGCTAGTTGCCCTAGAACAAAAGTTACACACGTTAATTGGTGGTGAACTTGGCCATTGCCTAGTTCCCACGCCAATTGAGAGATCAAGCTCTTTTCAGTGAAACAGTAGCCATTTTCGGATGCTGCGGTTTGGCAGGCATCCAACTCATTCTTGGAGAGTGGGCTTGAGGAATCCCCATTGAAAGACATTACGCCATTCACTTTCAATGGAGAAGCTCCGCTCCTCCTCTCGGGCGCCACCTGCTGGTCTTCTCAGGTATCGGGCCCAAATCTGTGAAATCTCAATAGGGTTGCATTGAGCTCCAATGGTGGCCTATGGACAGGCTGCAAATGGAGACTGAAAAGGCAGGAAGGGGAACAAAGGACCATAAACATGTAAATACAATTGAGCCTTTCCCTCCCGACCTGATCCCAGTGTATGTGGTTGGTGCATACACTGTAGGGGTACAAACACCGATAATTGGAACAATACATACAATCAGCAAAGAGAACGCATTTTGCCCTGAGGTAGGGGAATAAAAATACATGTAATCACTCTACTTGTGGGAACATGATAACCAAAGGGACATACATTTTGGTTGTGAAGCAGGGGACCATGTGTATTCCAAGTACATTTCTGGTTAACCCCTCACTTCCCAGACGGTTGAAGGGGGTGCCTAATGGGGGTGACCCCTTTATTACTCGCTTGGCACCCCGCTGCCGTCACAGACGGCACACACATGAGCACGTGACTTAGATATGCAACCAGGGTTAATACACATGGCTACTCTGGCCAACTCACCTTCCACCTGCGCAAGGTACTTTCAATGAGTTAATATTAACCCTTTACTCAATTGCAATCATTTCTATCCCTGCCACCATCCAAGAAATATGCAATATATGTAATTAATATATCTGCCAGATCCCTCTTTATTCTAGAAAAAAAACTATGCACTTAACATACAATCTGTTGTAGCAAAATGTGTCCAAAAATGTTAATACGCTCTCCGTAGCATGAAACAGTTGATTTGGGGCCCCAAAAGCATAATTTATTACATGTTTTAATATATGTGTATGTGTGCTTAGATTACAGAAAAGGGATTACAAGAACATACAATTATAGTAAATGCAGAACAGTTTCTTGAAATAACAGCATAAAACAGAAATCCCTATACAGTACGTTACCATGTCATTGGTTTTTCCCCAGAGAGGTCAGAGGCGTAGAAATATGAAATTTCAAGTGTTTGATCCCAAAACACATCTCTGTTGAATTATGATTTCATTACTCCAGGGCAACCCCTATATACCATTCTTTTCCTATTGAAAACAACATAAATCCATCCCTGTCGTAAATCAGCTGCTACGTTGACGGTTTTACGACTTAGAAGAAACCCTACTCTAATAAGGCGGTTCAAATCTTGACTCAATATATAACACTCATAGCTTAATTTCCCCAATACTTAGGACGCCATCTTCACGGTTACGCCACACACACACGCTTGCACCTATTTGACAGCCTAATATCTATTTCTGGAGGAGAAACAATGTCTTTGGCACCTCTTGCTCAGGCAGTGTGGTATGATTTGTCGTATTGTCACAATGCCATATACGTATCTCTTATTATGCAGAATTGATAATGTCACAATATTCTCATTTTTAATAAAGTCCTTAAACTAAGCAGTGACTTGTGGGTCACCTCTCTCTGGGATGCACAAGTGATCATTCAAGAATGTTCTGTTTCCTTTGAGGCTGACAGACTAGTATCTGGTTATCGTTTATTGCTTTATAAACAACACATAAATCACTTGTAGTGAAGTCCGTTTTTTTAGATCTGCACAGACCCAGGAAGAGTCTTGACCTATCATAAATATATTGTATTTTTTTAAGACAAACTATAACCACATTAACCACTGAAGCACCAGATTAAAATCCATAATTCTCATGATATTATCATTACACCTGGATTTTCAGGTGAGGCAAAATAAGCCTTGGGTAATTTTTAAACTATATTTTTGATTGTAATATTGCTGAAGACCAGTTTGCTATAGTGAGCATCTTTCTTTTAGCCGGCTACAGTAATAATGAAAACTGTGCATATTCTGTATCTTTGTTTTGCAGAGGAACCAGAAGACAGTGGGAATGTGGCACTGACTGACCTAGATAATGATGATAGCCAAAGATGTGAGCCCATGCTGAATGAGCCCCCTGCGTGTGCAGTCACTCAGCACAACAAAGCTTTATCAAAGACTCAGCTGATTCTGCGGCGTAGTCTGGCCCTTCTGAGTGCAATTGGGGTTTTAATGATAGGGGTTTTAATACGAGTCACTGTGGGAACTCAATAAATCAAGATAATGTTTAGAACAATATAATGCAATGACAAGAGAACATGTGGTTGCTTAAACTTGCTATACCAAACCATATGTTCCACCATGACTATAACTAGCTCTTGGTATATCAGCCTAATTGACAAATGGTGATACTGGAGCAAATCTATGCAATTAGGGGCCAAAATAGTCAGCATTACAGCGAACTAAGGCTACATCAACATTGGAGTGGATCAAGAGTAATAAAATGGAGCTCATGCTGTTAGAACAGACTTGGACATCCTGATACACTGAGAATATTAATGGTGTGTTTGTATTTTACATATTTTTCCTGCAAAGGGTCATTATCGTGCTCTTTAGAATTTTATGTCAACATGGTTTTCGGCTGCATTGGCTCTTCATCTATAAACAGATATAGCGCCAATCTATATTGGCGCTATCACAGTTTATAGAATAATGGCCTTTAGTTTTAAACTGGAATTAGCCTGCAACACACAGTGTGCTCCACCCCCCTTAGCCTATAAAGACTGTTTGTTTATCATGCACTCACTCAGATGACTGAAATCGGATAAATGGTTTAAAGAAGAACTTATGTCCTGTCATTAGTATGGTAAATTAGAGGTTGACCATTAGACACTTGTTACAAATCTAGGTTTAGGCTTTAGCCAATCACAATGCTGCATTTTTGCAAAGGATTATGGGCCTTATTTACTAAGTGACACACGTTTCATCTTATTTACAAACTCAATTTACTGTGCACATAACCCATTTGCTGAGATTTGTTTGTCACATTGTTTGCTTTTGTTTGGAGCCCTTAGCCCTATTTTGTATTTTATTTACCAGCATTCTCACTTGTATACTATTTTTGTGAAGTGCTATGTTCACAGTTACCTTTACATAAATACTAAACATACAAATAGGTCATTCCACTTGTATACTCTAAACCGCTCAAACTTAACAAGGAACTTGAAACATAGTTGCTGCATGATTGGTGGCTTTCCTTATGTAATGGATGTAGGTTGTTGGGTAACACACACACAAACACACGGACCCCTATAGAACCAATTTTACTATATCAAAGGGGATAAGATGCCAAGATTGTGAATTGTGTATGCGGCAGACTTGTATTGTCCATTCACCAGAAATGCAAGTCGGTGATCGCGAGTTATTGTGTCTTAAAAATCTAACTGCAATGCAACCTGTCACTTATTCCCGTTCATGTGCGCACGATCCAATATCACACAAATGTATGTACTTCTAGTGTATTTCATTGAAATCTAAAGAGCAAAACGTGAACACACCAAAAAGTATTTTTAGAGAATGAAATGTTTTATTTGCACACAATAAAGTAAAAATGAATAATACAAAAATACAAAGTCTCTTCTTCCAAATTTACAATGTTCTTTTATTTTTCTTCTTCGAACTGGCTGGCTCTTGGATGTCTTGGCCTGTAAAGAAAGAGACACTATTCAACATTAATAATCGCACATACAGTAGTAGTGTGCTGCGCATGCGTGTTGCCATGAAGCCTGGTTGAAACGAATATAGCGTCATAGCATTTCTGCGCATGCGTGTCACTATGGAACATGGTTGACACGCATATCCGTGTCATAGCAAAAAGAGTGGTGCACGCAGGTATAAGGGTCTGCTTAAACAGATATAAAAATAAGAGAGTACCTGCAGCACTCATAAACAGCTGTGAAACTAATAGTGGTTAAACACAAAGAAATGTAATGCAAATAGAGCAAACAAATCTCTTAAGCAAAGCATATTACACAGGGGACTGTCAAGATGCAGCTGCCCCCAAAAAATACTCCCTCAGAGAGGGGTATACCCAGGATGTGTAACGCGTAGATCACCACAAACGAAGCTCGACCGCGGTGCTGAGGCAGGGAATTGAGATACGCTGACCCACAGCCACGCGGGCGCGCCTAGAGTGTAGAGTAGTCGTTCAGGCCAGGTCAGGATTATAGATATTAGAGTAGTTGAGGTACTTGACAGGTTCAGGAGTGGAGAGTTGCGGATCGTCAGTGTGCGTAGCTAGGTCCAATAACATGTGGTTGTGGCAAGAGGTATGTGGGGAGGACGACTAGAGCCCTTAAGGTCAGGATGTTAGAGCATTTAAGGCTCATAAAATTGAGAGACACTAATCATCCAGTCTCAAAACATTTCACTGAATGTGGTCAGGGAGGAATTAATAATTTTTCCTTTTTGGGGATTGAATCAGTTATTTCTAAATCTAGAGGAGGTGATCATATCAACCTTCTGGACCGTAGGGAGGCGTATTGGATCTTCACTCTCCAAACGCGCTTCCCTATGGGCTTGAACATTGACTGGCAACTAACACATTTTTTGTAAACATTTTTGTGATAGACGTATTATGGTGTAATTAGTTGGTAATACAGATTAAATAAGACAATTGTCATTATATTGGACATTATATTCTTGTCATTATAACCTTTGAACCTATGCCTTATCATGCAAATATTATGCTAATATGTAAGCTTAAATTGTTCTTTGATGTATCTTGTGGATAATACTTCATATTTTATAATGGTTGTATTTCCCTGGTTCCTATGATTTAGGTACACAATCTGTGTTATGCAGTATGTATGTGTAATATGTCTTTAAATTTACTTTTCTTGCACATTTTTTTAATCATGTCTAGAGGTTTTTATTTTTAACTTTTTTTTTTTTTTTTTTTTGTATATAACTTAGTTGCAACACAGCTAGTTTTTTTAATCCACCTTGTTCATGTTTTTCCTTGATATAATAGTACCCTTTATTAAGCATTAGTTTAGTTTAATATAGCTTTATTTCGTTTAAATATGCTTGTCCAGTTAGCAGCAATGTATTTTGTTCTGCTGGAATGGTCAATAAAGCTTTGTTATTGTGTTCCTATGTTTGCCCACATCCAAAATGGCCACACTGCCTTTGGTACTTCCTTTTGCCCTTAGATCGGCACTGAGTCGCTCTGTTATGACGTCATCAGGTTCTGATTTTTGGCGCGAAATGGCCCACAGGTAAGAGGGTATATAATGGATGTTATCACATTGTGTTTTATCCTTGAAAAAGAACGCTGCGACGTTCGAAATGCATTGGATGGGTCTTTTGCCACATTAAAGTGCCCTTTTAATCATTTTTTTGTTCTGGTTTTCTTCCTGCTCCGTTTGTGCTGGTGCGCTTTTTGGTCTCCCTTTTCCCTGTATTGCATTGAGTAGCTGCACAGCCTGCCTGCCTGCCCTACCAGGATGTGAGTATTTGCATATTTTTCAGGGGAACCTGCCAATGAGACATATGGTGAGTGGGTTGCACCACACACCACCTGTCTTCAGGAGGATAGTACCCATTATATGACACAATAGGTACTATATCAATTGTTAGTACCCTGGTACAGTGGTCTGGCTTATTATCATTTTCAGATATACCTGCATTTGAGCGCTTCAGCTATTTTCCATATTGCAATATATACAGGTTGGAGCCGCACATGCATAGGTTTTTTGGAGCTTAATCTTTGAATTTAAAAGGAAGATCCCTAATTTTTATATTTTTGCTTTTTATACACTTTTATAGTTACTTTTTTGTGGCTTCAGTACCCCCTTTGTGTTCCATTATATTGGTATGGAGGAACCAGGGGATAATATGGATGAATTAGAAGATATTTCGGATACTTATTTTTTCAACACTTGTGATGATACACAGAGAAAAAAACAAGCTTTACGTGTGTTTGATAACATTGTGGATTTGGATACCACTGACATCTCTGATCTCAAAATCCACTTTCAAAAATTGGAAAGTTTATTGATTCATAAGAACCGCTTATGGTGGGACATTATAAGCCTGGAGAACTATGCTAAATGTAAAAGGATCCCAAGAGGACTAAGGGTTAAAAAAGCCCCCTCCTTTGGTTTTCCGGATGTGGATTTTGAAAATAGATGGGTGACAGCCCTCAATGACTGCTCTTTTCGTTTGATGGAGTTAATAGTGTTTCAGAAAATGAAGGAGAAAGATCAGCTTGATATTCAAATCACAGAACTGCAAAAAAACCTATACAGTTTCAAAGGTTTAAAGGGCTTTAAGGAATTTGATGTTATTCTCTCCAAAACGGTAAAAAATGTGGAATGTGGTATTATGTCTAAAAAACAAATTAAATATGATCGGGACAGATATGACTATGAAAAGAACCAGGTTTACCATTGGCAGAGGATAAATTCTATTCAGGAAAGATCAAATAACAAAGATAAATCATTCATTCAGTTTAAATCTACTCCCAATAAGTCCATTTTAAAATCTAAGAATGTGGATTATCAGAGTGGCGAATCTGATGTTTCAGATGCAGAAACTGCCTCTACCTCTCATTCTGTATCTTTTGTCAATACATTTGAGAATGATGATCATCGTGGTCGTGGAGCTCCATCCAGGGGGCGAGGGAGGGGTGGACGCACCTTTTGGGGTCAACCACCTAGGTCCCAGGATGCTTTTTCTTATCAAAATGTTAATCAACAGAGACAGCAACAGCAACAACCAAAATCTTTCCCTTTATTTCAAAAGGACACAAGAGAATCAGAAGAGGGAGGAGGGGGGGGAGGAGGAGGGGGCTACAGGTCCGCCTCCAAAAGGAAGAAGTTTTGAATGATATATCTAATGTTATAAATATTTCAGGAACTGCTCTCTCTCCTACAGAGTTGTCACTACTGGATAAAGGCCTAAAATTTTCACCTTCAATGAACTTTAATTTGTTCGAAACCACTATTGATGTGTATAAGTTTGTTCGGAAATTATCCTTGAAAAAGTTTTTTGACAATTTTATTCCAAATGTTACTAGGTCGACCGGAGATGAGGATTTAGATGGGGGGCCATCACACGCTACCGAGAGTGATGTCCCCTCATCCGACTCTGTTCCTCCGGTATCTATTGCTTTACATACATTTAATGATTTTTGTACCCTGCAAGATATGAATGATCTTTTATCTGAACAAACGGTTGATGATGTTAATATTCCTACATTTTCTGAATGGAATTCAGGCCTAAAAAGGAGTTCTGTGTTCTACCCCACTCATGTCAAGGGTCAATTTCTGACTATGTTTGAAAATCTGGTTATAAGAGACCTTCGTCTTCTAGCTCAGGGATTTTCCCTATCCTATATAGATCATGGCAATTTGAATCAAAGTGAGCGTTTAGCTTTAAAATCTTTGAAAAATAATTCTGCATTGGTCATTAAGAGTGCGGACAAGGGGGGTGCGGTGGTGGTGCAGGGCAGAGACGGTTACATCAGGGAGGCATTACGCCAACTGGATGATGGCCGGTCCTATCGTGTACTATCCGCCGACCCCACACCGCAATTCTTGGAGTTCCTTGTAGAACTGGTTGACTCAGGTGTTATTATGGAAGTTCTGTCGAAGGACGAGGTTAAATTCATTATTCCATCTCATCCCATTATTCCTATCTTCCACCATCTCCCAAAGATCCACAAGACATTGGTCGACCCTCCAGGTCGTCCCATTGTCTCTAGTATTGGATCTTTGGGAGATGGTCTGTCAAGATATGTTAATGGTTTTCTTCAGCCATTTGTTAGGAAATTGCCCTCATTTATACGGGACTCTGGTGATCTTCTTGATCAGATCAAAAATGTTAAATGGGGTAATGATTACCTGTGGGTAACACTTGATGTTACCTCTCTGTATTCTGTTATACAACATGACCATGGTTTGGCAGCGGTCCGCCAATTTATTGAGATACCAGAAATATCAATCTTTCAATCGGCTTTTATTTTGGACGCTATACACTTTTTACTCACGCACAACTTTTTCACATTTAATGGTAAGTTTTATTTGCAACTTATTGGCACTGCTATGGGTACAAGTTTTGCTCCTTCTTTTGCGAACTTATTTATGGGATGGTGGGAAGCACTTTTTATTTATTCGAGCACTAATTTATTTCGTCACAATATTGTTTTTTATAAAAGATTTGTGGACGACCTAATTATTATTTGGAGGGGGGATGTCACTACACTTCACACTTTTGTATCTTATCTTAATAATAATCTTTATAATCTAAGATTTACATTAAATTTTCATTTCCATCACATTGAATTTCTGGATCTACAATTATTTGTAGACATAGACAAAAAAATCCAAACGGATGTTTATAGGAAGCAAAATGCCAGGAACACCTTTCTTAGGGCGGACAGCTGCCACCCATCCCATGTCATAAAGGCCATACCAAGGGGACAGTTCCTCAGACTGAGAAGGAATTGTTCCACTATGAGTGGTTTCCTTTCTCAGTCTGAGGAGCTTACAAGGAGATTTTTGGAAAGGGGATACCCCAAATCACATTTAGCAATTGCATTTGAAAATGCATTACATACAGAGAGAGCATCATTGTTGCCCACACATCCAATTGGAGATTCTCGCCTTGTTAACAATGTTAAGACAATTGGTATTAAACAGGACTCACATGGACTGACAGAATCAAAAAACAAATGTCCTCTTTTTATTTCACAATTTAGTAAACAAAGTGGAAAAGTAAACTCTATAATTTCAAAACATTGGAATGTCTTATCCATGGACCCTGTCCTTAAAAAATATGTGGATTCTGGTCCTACTTTTGTATATCGTAGAGCGAGAACAATTGGATCTCATGTTTCACCAAGTGAACTCAAATCTTCTGGTCTCAAAAAAACTTTTATCACTAGGGGTTCCTTCAAATGTGGCTCTTGTAGTGCATGTAAACACATGAAGCCTGCCAAAAGTTTTTTCCAGTTTGCCTTGCCACCGCCACATGGTGTGAATATATTACCAAATAAGGAATTTAAGATTAACAGTTTTATAAATTGTAAAAGTCAATTTGTGATTTATCTAATAACATGTGGTTGTGGCAAGAGGTATGTGGGGAGGACGACTAGAGCCCTTAAGGTCAGGATGTTAGAGCATTTAAGGCTCATAAAATTGAGAGACACTAATCATCCAGTCTCAAAACATTTCACTGAATGTGGTCAGGGAGGAATTAATAATTTTTCCTTTTTGGGGATTGAATCAGTTTTTCTAAATCTAGAGGAGGTGATCATATCAACCTTCTGGACCGTAGGGAGGCGTATTGGATCTTCACTCTCCAAACGCGCTTCCCTATGGGCTTGAACATTGACTGGCAACTAACACATTTTTTGTAAACATTTTTGTGATAGACGTATTATGGTGTAATTAGTTGGTAATACAGATTAAATAAGACAATTGTCATTATATTGGACATTATATTCTTGTCATTATAACCTTTGAACCTATGCCTTATCATGCAAATATTATGCTAATATGTAAGCTTAAATTGTTCTTTGATGTATCTTGTGGATAATACTTCATATTTTATAATGGTTGTATTTCCCTGGTTCCTATGATTTAGGTATACAATCTGTGTTATGCAGTATGTATGTGTAATATGTCTTTAAATTTACTTTTTTTGCACATTTTTTTAATCATGTCTAGAGGTTTTTATTTTTAACTTTTTTTTTTTTTTTTTTTTGTATATAACTTAGTTGCAACACAGCTAGTTTTTTAATCCACCTTGTTCATGTTTTTCCTTGATATAATAGTACCCTTTATTAAGCATTAGTTTAGTTTAATATAGCTTTATTTCGTTTAAATATGCTTGTCCAGTTAGCAGCAATGTATTTTGTTCTGCTGGAATGGTCAATAAAGCTTTGTTATTGTGTTCCTATGTTTGCCCACATCCAAAATGGCCACACTGCCTTTGGTACTTCCTTTTGCCCTTAGATCGGCACTGAGTCGCTCTGTTATGACGTCATCAGGTTCTGATTTTTGGCGCGAAATGGCCCACAGGTAAGAGGGTATATAATGGATGTTATCACATTGTGTTTTATCCTTGAAAAAGAACGCTGCGACGTTCGAAATGCATTGGATGGGTCTTTTGCCACATTAAAGTGCCCTTTTAATCATTTTTTTGTTCTGGTTTTCTTCCTGCTCCGTTTGTGCTGGTGCGCTTTTTGGTCTCCCTTTTCCCTGTATTGCATTGAGTAGCTGCACAGCCTGCCTGCCTGCCCTACCAGGATGTGAGTATTTGCATATTTTTCAGGGGAACCTGCCAATGAGACATATGGTGAGTGGGTTGCACCACACACCACCTGTCTTCAGGAGGATAGTACCCATTATATGACACAATAGGTACTATATCAATTGTTAGTACCCTGGTACAGTGGTCTGGCTTATTATCATTTTCAGATATACCTGCATTTGAGCGCTTCAGCTATTTTCCATATTGCAATATATACAGGTTGGAGCCGCACATGCATAGGTTTTTTGGAGCTTAATCTTTGAATTTAAAAGGAAGATCCCTAATTTTTATATTTTTGCTTTTTATACACTTTTATAGTTACTTTTTTGTGGCTTCAGTACCCCCTTTGTGTTCCATTATATTGGTATGGAGGAACCAGGGGATAATATGGATGAATTAGAAGATATTTCGGATACTTATTTTTTCAACACTTGTGATGATACACAGAGAAAAAAACAAGCTTTACGTGTGTTTGATAACATTGTGGATTTGGATACCACTGACATCTCTGATCTCAAAATCCACTTTCAAAAATTGGAAAGTTTATTGATTCATAAGAACCGCTTATGGTGGGACATTATAAGCCTGGAGAACTATGCTAAATGTAAAAGGATCCCAAGAGGACTAAGGGTTAAAAAAGCCCCCTCCTTTGGTTTTCCGGATGTGGATTTTGAAAATAGATGGGTGACAGCCCTCAATGACTGCTCTTTTCGTTTGATGGAGTTAATAGTGTTTCAGAAAATAAAGGAGAAAGATCAGCTTGATATTCAAATCACAGAACTGCAAAAAAACCTATACAGTTTCAAAGGTTTAAAGGGCTTTAAGGAATTTGATGTTATTCTCTCCAAAACGGTAAAAAATGTGGAATGTGGTATTATGTCTAAAAAACAAATTAAATATGATCGGGACAGATATGACTATGAAAAGAACCAGGTTTACCATTGGCAGAGGATAAATTCTATTCAGGAAAGATCAAATAACAAAGATAAATCATTCATTCAGTTTAAATCTACTCCCAATAAGTCCATTTTAAAATCTAAGAATGTGGATTATCAGAGTGGCGAATCTGATGTTTCAGATGCAGAAACTGCCTCTACCTCTCATTCTGTATCTTTTGTCAATACATTTGAGAATGATGATCATCGTGGTCGTGGAGCTCCATCCAGGGGGCGAGGGAGGGGTGGACGCACCTTTTGGGGTCAACCACCTAGGTCCCAGGATGCTTTTTCTTATCAAAATGTTAATCAACAGAGACAGCAACAGCAACAACCAAAATCTTTCCCTTTATTTCAAAAGGACACAAGAGAATCAGAAGAGGGAGGAGGGGGGGGAGGAGGAGGGGGCTACAGGTCCGCCTCCAAAAGGAAG
The DNA here is from genome assembly GCF_040206685.1 of Ascaphus truei. Lineage (NCBI taxonomy): Eukaryota > Metazoa > Chordata > Amphibia > Anura > Ascaphidae > Ascaphus > Ascaphus truei. Next base: position 20,353,691 of record NC_134503.1, read on the forward strand.
AAGTTTTGAATGATATATCTAATGTTATAAATATTTCAGGAACTGCTCTCTCTCCTACAGAGTTGTCACTACTGGATAAAGGCCTAAAATGTTCACCTTCAATGAACTTTAATTTGTTCGAAACCACTATTGATGTGTATAAGTTTGTTCGGAAATTATCCTTGAAAAAGTTTTTTGACAATTTTATTCCAAATGTTACTAGGTCGACCGGAGATGAGGATTTAGATGGGGGGCCATCACACGCTACCGAGAGTGATGTCCCCTCATCCGACTCTGTTCCTCCGGTATCTATTGCTTTACATACATTTAATGATTTTTGTACCCTGCAAGATATGAATGATCTTTTATCTGAACAAACGGTTGATGATGTTAATATTCCTACATTTTCTGAATGGAATTCAGGCCTAAAAAGGAGTTCTGTGTTCTACCCCACTCATGTCAAGGGTCAATTTCTGACTATGTTTGAAAATCTGGTTATAAGAGACCTTCGTCTTCTAGCTCAGGGATTTTCCCTATCCTATATAGATCATGACAATTTGAATCAAAGTGAGCGTTTAGCTTTAAAATCTTTGAAAAATAATTCTGCATTGGTCATTAAGAGTGCGGACAAGGGGGGTGCGGTGGTGGTGCAGGGCAGAGACGGTTACATCAGGGAGGCATTACGCCAACTGGATGATGGCCGGTCCTATCGTGTACTATCCGCCGACCCCACACCGCAATTCTTGGAGTTCCTTGTAGAACTGGTTGACTCAGGTGTTATTATGGAAGTTCTGTCGAAGGACGAGGTTAAATTCATTATTCCATCTCATCCCATTATTCCTATCTTCCACCATCTCCCAAAGATCCACAAGACATTGGTCGACCCTCCAGGTCGTCCCATTGTCTCTAGTATTGGATCTTTGGGAGATGGTCTGTCAAGATATGTTAATGGTTTTCTTCAGCCATTTGTTAGGAAATTGCCCTCATTTATACGGGACTCTGGTGATCTTCTTGATCAGATCAAAAATGTTAAATGGGGTAATGATTACCTGTGGGTAACACTTGATGTTACCTCTCTGTATTCTGTTATACAACATGACCATGGTTTGGCAGCGGTCCGCCAATTTATTGAGATACCAGAAATATCAATCTTTCAATCGGCTTTTATTTTGGACGCTATACACTTTTTACTCACGCACAACTTTTTCACATTTAATGGTAAGTTTTATTTGCAACTTATTGGCACTGCTATGGGTACAAGTTTTGCTCCTTCTTTTGCGAACTTATTTATGGGATGGTGGGAAGCACTTTTTATTTATTCGAGCACTAATTTATTTCGTCACAATATTGTTTTTTATAAAAGATTTGTGGACGACCTAATTATTATTTGGAGGGGGGATGTCACTACACTTCACACTTTTGTATCTTATCTTAATAATAATCTTTATAATCTAAGATTTACATTAAATTTTCATTTCCATCACATTGAATTTCTGGATCTACAATTATTTGTAGACATAGACAAAAAAATCCAAACGGATGTTTATAGGAAGCAAAATGCCAGGAACACCTTTCTTAGGGCGGACAGCTGCCACCCATCCCATGTCATAAAGGCCATACCAAGGGGACAGTTCCTCAGACTGAGAAGGAATTGTTCCACTATGAGTGGTTTCCTTTCTCAGTCTGAGGAGCTTACAAGGAGATTTTTGGAAAGGGGATACCCCAAATCACATTTAGCAATTGCATTTGAAAATGCATTACATACAGAGAGAGCATCATTGTTGCCCACACATCCAATTGGAGATTCTCGCCTTGTTAACAATGTTAAGACAATTGGTATTAAACAGGACTCACATGGACTGACAGAATCAAAAAACAAATGTCCTCTTTTTATTTCACAATTTAGTAAACAAAGTGGAAAAGTAAACTCTATAATTTCAAAACATTGGAATGTCTTATCCATGGACCCTGTCCTTAAAAAATATGTGGATTCTGGTCCTACTTTTGTATATCGTAGAGCGAGAACAATTGGATCTCATGTTTCACCAAGTGAACTCAAATCTTCTGGTCTCAAAAAAACTTTTATCACTAGGGGTTCCTTCAAATGTGGCTCTTGTAGTGCATGTAAACACATGAAGCCTGCCAAAAGTTTTTTCCAGTTTGCCTTGCCACCGCCACATGGTGTGAATATATTACCAAATAAGGAATTTAAGATTAACAGTTTTATAAATTGTAAAAGTCAATTTGTGATTTATCTAATAACATGTGGTTGTGGCAAGAGGTATGTGGGGAGGACGACTAGAGCCCTTAAGGTCAGGATGTTAGAGCATTTAAGGCTCATAAAATTGAGAGACACTAATCATCCAGTCTCAAAACATTTCACTGAATGTGGTCAGGGAGGAATTAATAATTTTTCCTTTTTGGGGATTGAATCAGTTTTTCTAAATCTAGAGGAGGTGATCATATCAACCTTCTGGACCGTAGGGAGGCGTATTGGATCTTCACTCTCCAAACGCGCTTCCCTATGGGCTTGAACATTGACTGGCAACTAACACATTTTTTGTAAACATTTTTGTGATAGACGTATTATGGTGTAATTAGTTGGTAATACAGATTAAATAAGACAATTGTCATTATATTGGACATTATATTCTTGTCATTATAACCTTTGAACCTATGCCTTATCATGCAAATATTATGCTAATATGTAAGCTTAAATTGTTCTTTGATGTATCTTGTGGATAATACTTCATATTTTATAATGGTTGTATTTCCCTGGTTCCTATGATTTAGGTACACAATCTGTGTTATGCAGTATGTATGTGTAATATGTCTTTAAATTTACTTTTCTTGCACATTTTTTTAATCATGTCTAGAGGTTTTTATTTTTAACTTTTTTTTTTTTTTTTTTTGTATATAACTTAGTTGCAACACAGCTAGTTTTTTAATCCACCTTGTTCATGTTTTTCCTTGATATAATAGTACCCTTTATTAAGCATTAGTTTAGTTTAATATAGCTTTATTTCGTTTAAATATGCTTGTCCAGTTAGCAGCAATGTATTTTGTTCTGCTGGAATGGTCAATAAAGCTTTGTTATTGTGTTCCTATGTTTGCCCACATCCAAAATGGCCACACTGCCTTTGGTACTTCCTTTTGCCCTTAGATCGGCACTGAGTCGCTCTGTTATGACGTCATCAGGTTCTGATTTTTGGCGCGAAATGGCCCACAGGTAAGAGGGTATATAATGGATGTTATCACATTGTGTTTTATCCTTGAAAAAGAACGCTGCGACGTTCGAAATGCATTGGATGGGTCTTTTGCCACATTAAAGTGCCCTTTTAATCATTTTTTTGTTCTGGTTTTCTTCCTGCTCCGTTTGTGCTGGTGCGCTTTTTGGTCTCCCTTTTCCCTGTATTGCATTGAGTAGCTGCACAGCCTGCCTGCCTGCCCTACCAGGATGTGAGTATTTGCATATTTTTCAGGGGAACCTGCCAATGAGACATATGGTGAGTGGGTTGCACCACACACCACCTGTCTTCAGGAGGATAGTACCCATTATATGACACAATAGGTACTATATCAATTGTTAGTACCCTGGTACAGTGGTCTGGCTTATTATCATTTTGAGATATACCTGCATTTGAGCGCTTCAGCTATTTTCCATTTAGCCAATCACAATGCTGCATTTTTGCAAAGGATTATGGGCCTTATTTACTAAGTGACACACGTTTCATCTTATTTACAAACTCAATTTACTGTGCACATAACCCATTTGCTGAGATTTGTTTGTCACATTGTTTGCTTTTGTTTGGAGCCCTTAGCCCTATTTTGTATTTTATTTACCAGCATTCTCACTTGTATACTATTTTTGTGAAGTGCTATGTTCACAGTTACCTTTACATAAATACTAAACATACAAATAGGTCATTCCACTTGTATACTCTAAACCGCTCAAACTTAACAAGGAACTTGAAACATAGTTGCTGCATGATTGGTGGCTTTCCTTATGTAATGGATGTAGGTTGTTGGGTAACACACACACAAACACACGGACCCCTATAGAACCAATTTTACTATATCAAAGGGGATAAGATGCCAAGATTGTGAATTGTGTATGCTGCAGACTTGTATTGTCCATTCACCAGAAATGCAAGTCGGTGATCGCGAGTTATTGTGTCTTAAAAATCTAACTGCAATGCAACCTGTCACTTATTCCCGTTCATGTGCGCACGATCCAATATCACACAAATGTATGTACTTCTAGTGTATTTCATTGAAATCTAAAGAGCAAAACGTGAACACACCAAAAAGTATTTTTAGAGAATGAAATGTTTTATTTGCACACAATAAAGTAAAAATGAATAATACAAAAATACAAAGTCTCTTCTTCCAAATTTACAATGTTCTTTTATTTTTCTTCTTCGAACTGGCTGGCTCTTGGATGTCTTGGCCTGTAAAGAAAGAGACACTATTCAACATTAATAATCGCACATACAGTAGTAGTGTGCTGCGCATGCGTGTTGCCATGAAGCCTGGTTGAAACGAATATAGCGTCATAGCATTTCTGCGCATGCGTGTCACTATGGAACCTGGTTGAAACGCATATCCGTGTCATAGCAAAAAGAGTGGTGCACGCAGGTATAAGGGTCTGCTTAAACAGATATAAAAATAAGAGAGTACCTGCAGCACTCATAAACAGCTGTGAAACTAATAGTGGTTAAACACAAAGAAATGTAATGCAAATAGAGCAAACAAATCTCTTAAGCAAAGCATATTACACAGGGGACTGTCAAGATGCAGCTGCCCCAAAAAAATACTCCCTCAGAGAGGGGTATACCCAGGATGTGTAACGCGTAGATCACCACAAACGAAGCTCGACCGCGGTGCTGAGGCAGGGAATTGAGATACGCTGACCCACAGCCACGCGGGCGCGCCTAGAGTGTAGAGTAGTCGTTCAGGCCAGGTCAGGATTATAGATATTAGAGTAGTTGAGGTACTTGACAGGTTAAGGAGTGGAGAGTTGCGGATCGTCAGTGTGCGTAGCTAGGTTCAGGATTGGAAAGTATCGGATAGTCGGGGTACGTAGCCAGGTGCAGGATGGGAGATAGTCGGATCGTCGGAGTGTCACGGCAGCGGGGTGCCAAGCGAGTAATAAAGGGGTCACCCCCATTAGGCATCCCCTTCAACCATCTGGGAAGTGAGGGGTTAACAAGAAATGTACTTGTAATACACATGGTCCCCTGCTTCACAACCAAAATGTATGTCCCTTTGGTTATCATGTTCCCACAATTAGAGTGATTACATGTATTTTCATTCCCCTGCCTCGGCAAAATGTGTTCTCTTTGCTGGTTGTATGTATTGTTCCAATTATCGGTGTTTGTACCCCTACAGTGTATGCACCAACCACATACACTGGGATTAGGTCGGGAGGGAAAGGGTTAATTGTATTTACATGTTTATGGTCCTTTGTTCCCCTTCCTGCCTTTTCAGTCTCCATTTGCAGCCTGTCCCATAGGTCGCCATTGGAGCTCCATGCAACCCTATGGAGATTTCACAGATTTGGGCCCAATACCTGAGAAGACCAGCAGGTGGCGCCTGAGAGGAGGAGCGGAGCTTCTCCATTGAAAATGAATGGCGTAATGTCTTTCAGTGGGGATTCCTCGAGTACGCTCTCCAAGAATGAGTTGGATGCCTGCCAAACTGCAGCATCCGAAAATGGCTACTGTTTCACTGAAAAGAGCTTGATCTCTCAATTGGCATGGGAACTAGGCTACGGCCAAGTTCACCACCAATTAACATGTGTAACGTTTGTTCTAGGGCAGCCAGCAATAAAATTATTTTCGCCCCTAGCTCATAGGAACCCCCTTACTCGACCCCAACCGGGTCTGACAGTCAATGGTGGCGAGAAAGGGTCGCACCGGCCATGAGTGTCCCATCATTGACCGCAATGGCGGAGGAGAAAGCCGCTAGGTTAAAACGGCTAAGTGGAAAAGTATATAAACTGGGAACCCATATCTCCGGGTCGGTAAGTACTAGAGGGCTGGGATTTGGCCACCATGTAGTCCCTGCTCTGGCATGACTGCATGGCAATTCCCGACCCTCTCTGATCAACCGAACGGAGTATGGTTAACTGTGAAAAGTCTGGGTTTGCCATTGACTTCAATAATGGAGAAATGCAACTTCTGCAAATGTGCATTTAAAGTGATATATTATCATCTCCGGTTTGGTGGGTCATAGTGAGCTGAAACTTGGCCACCATAGAGAGTCCCCTCTGGCATGAGGGTCTGGCAATTTCTATCCCACTCGGCCCAGCCGAACGGATTATTTTAATATATATATGATTGTGGAAATGTACTGTATTTTGTGTCTGGTATAAAGCCCGCGAAAGATACTAGCCCCTACAGTATGTTAATGATCAGGGGGCGATAGTATTTCTACACCAAGTCCCCTGATCAAAGGCTCCCCCACCCTGATTAAGTATGCTAAGGCAGAGGAGAGCAGGACGTGGGTACTTGTGGCAAGTGCCATACTTCACACCTCTGGACAGAGTTTCCCAGCCCAGAGCCCCAAAAGGTAGACTTTAAGATGCCACCTTATTAGAGTGGGGTGCTGAAAATGGGTCTCTGGCCAGAGGGATGTGCGCATGTGCCAGCTACCTGGGGGCAGGTACCAAAGTGCTTCCCATGTTATCTGGCATAAGGTAATTGGGTGCAGGTAATTGTTAACCAATACCTGACACCCAATGTTAGGGTATAGGGCTTTAATCCCATATAAACGAATATAAACTCTTTGCCCAATCTACTTCGTCTTCATTACTACAACTGAATGATACCTGATTGCTGAATGAATTGCTAATCTGACTGCCTGATTACTTCATTGACCCCTTCCCACGTAAGTGTTCATATTCTGTGTATTATTTGTACAATCCTGTGTGTTCACCTTAACCCTAAGGAATAAACTTTATTTATCATATCACAGTCGTATTCAATTCAACCCAGTGATTTTGGTGTATATTATAACTCTGCACAAGCTATCGTGACAGGCTTATAATAAACTGGTGGCAGCGGCGGGATTGAATTGAATCTGTGTTACAGTTTACTGCGGGACTCTGTAACACAGCGGGAACTTGGGTAAAGTGCGAGTTCCTAAGGCTATTGATATTAGACACACTGTTGTACAACATATAAAATGGGATATAACACCACCTCATTGTTCCCCTACTTGTGAGAAGCATTGCTACAGGAGCGCAAGTGCCGGCCATCCGCCTGACTGGACCCGGGCACAGATGCGGGAGAAATGTATCAAGTATGGGCTGGAACCTGCAGCCGGCAGAGCTGAATTGGAGGAGGTGATTGGGATGGGGGAGGGGTGCCAAGCGAGTAATAAAGGGGTCACTCCATTAGGCACCCCCTTCCACTGTGTGGGAAGTGAGGGGTTAACCAGAAATGTACTGATAATACATATGTTCCCCTGCTTCACAACGAAAAGGTACGTCCCTTGGTTATCCTATTCCCACATTTAGAGGGAATTAATGTATTTTTATTCCCCTGCCCCAGGGCAAACTGTGTTCTATGTGATAGAAATGTATATGGGAACAATTATTGGTGTGTGTACCTGTACAGTGTATGCATCAACCACATACACTGGGATCAGGCCGGAAGGGAAAGGGTTAATTGCATTTGCAGGTTTATGGCCCTTTGTCCCCTGTCCCGCCTTTGCAGGCTCCATTTTGCAGTCTCTCCATAGGTCGCCATTACAGCCCCATGTAACCCTATGGAGATTCCGGCGATTTGGGCCTGATATCATAGAAGAACTGCAGGTGGCGCCCGAGAGGAGGAGCGGCGGTTCCCCATTGAAAGTGAATGGAGTAATGTATTTCAATGGGGATTCCTTGAAGCCAACCTCCGGAGACGAGCTGGCAGCCAGTCAGACCGCAAAACCGCAAGAGCGGAAACAATGTCTAAAAAGAGCTTTGATCAGGTCTTGGTCAAATTCACGTCCAATTGGTGTGGGAACTTTTGTTCTAGGGCCCCTGGCCCCTAGGAACCACCTCACTTGACCCAACCGGATCCGACAGTTAATGGCGACGAGAAAGGGTCGTGCCGGCCACGAGTGTCCTACCATTGACCGTAATGGCGGAGAAAGCCGCGTGGCTTTCAAGCACTAAGTGAAAAATAGTGTAACCTGAAATCCCATAACTCCGGTTCCATGGGGACCAGAGGGCTGGGATTTGGCCAGGATGTAGTCACTGCTCCGGCATGACTGCATGGTAATTTCCAGCCCTCTCCCCTCAACCGAACGGAGTAGGGTTAACTGTGAAAAAGTGTGTGTTTCCCATTGACTTCAATGGTAGCGGAGGTCCCATTGAATCCTATGGCCGCGCCGGCCCTTTTGATTCCAATGGAAGAAAGCCGCGTGGCTTTGAAACCGCTAAGTCCGAAAGTGTGTAAAGTGAAAACCCATATCTCCGGTTTTGTGAGTACCAGAGGGCTGGGATTTGGGTAGCATGTAGTCACTGCTCCGGCATGACTGCATGGCCATTTCCAGCCCTCTCCGATCAACCAGACGGAGTATGGGCAAATGTGAAAAATTAGGTTTTCCCATTGACTTCAATGGCGGAGTTGCTCCATTAAAAGCCTATAGCGGCGGAGCCCATTGATTTCAATGGAAGAGTGAAATGCAGTGATTTCTTTTAGCATAGCGGAGAATCCTGCATTAAAGTTAATAGGGGATTTTAACTTGGTTTTGGTATCTCCGGTTCTGGGGGTCGTGGAGGGCTGATATTTGGCCACTATGGCAAGGGTCCTCCGGCATGAGGACCTAGCAAATTTCAGCCTGCTCAGACCCACAGAACGGATTATTTTAATATATGTTTAATATTAAAATGTTACTCTGCATCCCTGGTATTTCTAAGTCCGGGAAAGTTAGAGGCCCATATGGTATGTTAATGCTCAGGGGGCGACAAGTGGTCTACAATAAGCCCCCTGATCAAAGGCTCCCCCACCCTGCTTGTGTATGCTAGGACACAGCAGAGCAGGACATGGGTACTTGTGTAAAGTGTTGTGTTTCACACCCTGAGACAAAGGTTTTCCTGTCCCAGGCAGACTAGGCAACGCCAGTCTTGTGGGAGGGGGGCTAGGGAAATGAGCCCCTGATTAGAATAATGCCCACCCCTGTGGGCAGATATTACCTTGCTCCCACGTGAGGTGGCAAGGGGTAATTGGGTGGAGGTAATTGATAACCAATGCCTGGCACCCAATGTTAAGGGATAGGGTTGAAACCCCATATAAACATTCGTTGTGACTTCGTTTTGTATCCTGTATTGTGAATGAATTGCCAATCCAGATCCTGATTGCTTATGTGCCCCAAACCCTGAGTAATGTTCATATTCTGTATGTTATTCGTGCAATCTTGTGTGTTCACCTTCTTTAACGAATAAACTTTATCATATTTTAGTCGTGTTCAATTCAACCCAGTGATATTTGTGTATATTATAACCCTTCACAAGTTACCGTGACAGTGATCAGGGTGCACGAAACCCGTCTGGCTGAGCCAAGAACCACAGCTCCAGCAGCCGTACAGCAACCGCCCGGAGAGCAGGGAATGAACCCTGCTCCGGGATGGCAGAGACTTGGGGAGGGAGTGGGTGAACTCCGAGACCACGGGAGTCTTGCAGCAGGAGGGGTATTGGCCAATGCGGCGACCAGTGCGTTTTCCCCAGAAGTGCTGGCACTGATGACTGCGTGGGGAGAAAAGGTGTCCCAGGTGGAGCGGATCGAGCTCCTGATGCTGGCGATGAACCGACACGCTTACCCCCTCCATGAGCATGGAGCTCGGACAACTCCGCACTAGACTCAGCAGCCACCTGCGGGAGGTAGTCCACCGACGGCGGAGAAGCTCCGGGAAGAGCACGGAGCTCGAACAACCCCGCACTGGACTCCGAAGCCTCTTGTGGGAGGTAGGGAAAGGATGGAAGTGCGGCGCAACTGCGCATGTCTGAAAGAGGCTCCCGGATGTCTTGTTCCAAAAAACTTTATTGACACACACCAGGGCTACACCAGCATCTCCCCCTCAACGCGTTTCACCCTTACGCAGAGGGCTTCGTCTTGGAGTGGGGAGAAGTGGTGACAGCCTCTTAAATACCTAAAAGCCCGCGAAAGCGGCATTAAAAATGTAACCCCTTCAGTGCTTTTAGCCCAACAACTAATATCAATGCTATTAAATCCTAGTGTCTGTACAACTCACTTTAGACATATTCTATGTATAAAGAGCATTTTAAATATATAAACAGACATACATAATTGCAAAAAAGATAAGACTGTTTGGCAGCACATTCCAGGTGTATAAATACAGTAAAATGCTGTTATCAACACTGCAAAAAGATATAAGCTCAACACTTAATTCACATTAGACAAGGTCATACACTTATATTGTATTGTATGTCTTTATTTATATAGCGCCATTAATGTACATAGCGCTTCACAGCAGTAATACATGTGGTAATCCAATAAATAACAGATAATATAAATAACAGATCATGGGAATAAGTGCTTTAGACATTAAGGAAGAGGAGTCCCTGCTCCGAGGAGCTTACAGTCTAATTGGTAGGTAGGGAGAACGTACAGAGACAGTAGGAGGGAGTTCTGGTAAGTGCATCTGCAGGGGGCCAAGCTTTATGTGCCATGTGTTCAGAATAGCCACAGTCCTATTCATATGCTTCTTTAAGCAAGTGTGTCTTAAGGTGGGTCTTAAAGGTGGATAGAGAGGGTGCTAGTCGGGTACTGAGGGGAAGGGCATTCCAGAGGTGAGGGGCAGTCAATGAAAAAGGTTTAAGGCGGGAGAGGGCTTTAGATACAAAGGGGGTAGAAAGAAGACATCCTTGAGAAGAACGCAAGAGTCTGGATGGTGCATAACGAGAAATTAGGGCTGAGATGTAAGGAGGGGCAGAAGAGTGTAAAGCTTTAAAAGTGAGGAGAAGAATGGAGTGTGAGATGCGGGATTTGATCGGAAGCCAGGAGAGGGATTTCATGAGGGGAGATGCTGAGACAGATCTAGGAAAGAGTAGAGTGATTCTGGCAGCAGCGTTAAGGATAGATTGTAGGGGAGACAGGTGAGAGGCAGGAAGGCCGGACAGCAGGAGGTTACAGTAATCAAGACGGGAGAGAATGAGGGCCTGAGTCAGAGTTTTAGCAGTCGAGCAACAGAGGAAAGGGCGTATCTTTGTTATATTGCGGAGGAAAAAGCGACAGGTTTTAGAAATGTTTTGAATGTGAGGGGCAAATGTGAGAGAGGAGTCGAGTGTGACCCCAAGGCAGCGTGCTTGGGCTACTGGGTGAATGATCGTAGTTCCAACAGTAATGTGGAAGGAGGTAGTAGGGCCAGGTTTGGGAGGAAGTATGAGGAGCTCTGTTTTAGCCATGTTGAGTTTAAGGCGGCAGAGGGCCATCCAGGATGATATAGCAGAGAGACATTCAGAAACTTTGGTTTGTACAGTAGGTGTAAGGTCGGGTGTTGAGAAATATATTTGTGTGTCGTCAACATAGAGGTGATAATTAAACCCAAAAGATGTTATTAGGTCACCTAGAGAGAGTGTATACAGAGAAAAGAGAAGAGGTCCCAGGACAGAGCCCTGGGGTACCCCCACAGAGAGATCAATAGAGGAGGAGGAGGTATTAGCAGAAGAGACACTGAAAGTACGATGGGAGAGGTAGGATGAGATCCAGGATAGAGCTTTGTTCCGAATGCCAAGAGTATGGAGAATGTGAAGGAGAAGAGGGTGGTCCACGGTGTCAAATGCTGCAGAGAGGTCGAGTAATATGAGCAGAGTGTAATGACCTCTGTCTTTGGCAGCATGGAGGTCGTCAGTTATTTTAGTGAGGGCTGTTTCCGTGGAGTGAGCAGTACGGAAGCCAGATTGTAGAGGGTCTAGGAGAGAATAGGTGTTGAGAAAATGGAGCAAGCGAGCGAATACAAGACGTTCAAGGAGTTTAGAGGCAAAAGGCAGGAGGGAGACAGGCCGATAGTTAGAAAGACAGGTAGGGTCAAGCTTGCTTATAAGTCAATTATACAAATAAGGGCTTCCTAGTGCTAAATTTAAACACATTTATTAACCCATGACTTATAGACCAGTGAATGAAGGGAAGGCAGGTAGGGAGAAAAGAAAGAAGGATAGGAAAAGGGGGGGCGGGGGGGGGAAAGGGAAGGGGGGGGAGAGGGGAAGGGGGGGGGAGGTGGGAAGGGTAAACAGGAAGGGGGGGGGGAAAGGGGGGAGGGAGGAGGGGGGGGGAAAGGAAAGGAGAAAAAAAGATTGGAAATGAGGAAGGGGACAGTGCGGAGACTAGATCAGTGCAAAATACACACTAGACGTTCTGTTCCAAAGAGGACTGTAATGTATACATATGAGCATTCCACATGTGACACTCCTAGATATATATCTTAGAGAAAACACCGTAGATCCCAATCCACATTAAGTCCATTGGGTTGTAACGTGTTAAGTGTGTGGATCCAGTGCGCCTCCCTTTGATGTAGGAGCTTAGTTCTATCTCCACCACGAGGGGGGAGGACTATGTGTTCTATGGCGCAACAGAATAGCAGGTGAGGTTAATCTTTCCCCCTGCACCGGTGGAATTAGTGACCTTATTCAGCTCCCTTATGCCTACCCCAGTGTCTGATATTCTCAGACCTGCCTCACACAGAAGCGCTTGACAGATTTTCACTATCTTGTGGGAGGTAGTCCACCGAAGCCGGGGAAGTTCCGGCAAGAGCGGCATTGTCAGCGCTGCAACAAAGCGGGTCACATCAGAGCCCAATGCCCCGACCGTGCGCGGTCAGGCGATCGGATCCCCTCAGGACCAACGCTCACAAACTGCGAAGAAGGTAACCCGTTTAACGGCATCCTCCGATGGTTCCCGCCCAGCCGGGGCGACAACCCTCCGCGGGACGTCTCCTGGAGAATCTGGTCAGGTTGCATCGGTGACAGTGGCAGAGAGCAGCGGCCATCCATCTGCACCCGTCGGAATCCAGCAGAGCGGAGGCCGGAGCAGACCTCTCACGGCCATCATCAGCGGCGCCCGGCAAGCAGTCGGCTTGATCCATCCAGGTGCTATTGTACCCCTGGCCCGACCTGATATGGTCCGTCCAGTGGACGTGCTCACGGGACGCGGGATGCAGATGGCAGCGGCGGAGGCGGAGGAAGAGCCACCTTTCCGGTAAGCTGCCGGAGCCTTTTTGATTTGGGGGGAGGGTCGGCGTGTGCAGGAAGGGGGTGTTTTACCGGGTTTGGAGGCGACGCTCCTCAGCAATGACCGAAGCCCCACGATCTACACCGGCGACCCTGTGCTGAAGCCGGGTGCTGTTGAGGCAGTTACCCGGAGCTCGCCGGCCACGATGGCGGCGGTGGAAAAGCCGTGATTCCGGCAAAGTGCCGGAACCCTTTCTGAGTGGGGGGAGGGACAGGGTGTGTGGAAGGAGGGTGTTTCACCGGGTTTGGAGGGAGCAGAATTTCTCCACAATGACCTGGGACCCATGTCCTGCACCGATTTCCCTGTGCCGAACCCGGGTACCGTTGCGGCGGTTGCCCGGAGCTCGCCGGCCAAGATAATGCTGGCGGCGGCCACTCCAGTCCCCCTGCAATCGGGACCTACGAAGGCGGCGGTCTCTGTGGAGACCAGCGAGGTAAGCCAGACCCAGTCACAGACTGACCCTGACTTATTGTTTCCTATCACTGTACCCCGTTGTTCCCCTGTAGGAGTGACCGGTAGGTTGCAAGAGATAGGGCTATCGGGGGAAGGGAAGGAAAGGCAGCTGGTAGGGCAGCTACGCTTCCCCATTACCCTGGTGGAGCATCAGGGGGGCTCTCGGTTTAGAGCCCCACTGTTGTCACCTTGCTATGAGCTGGAGGTATCAGGGGAGGTGGCAAGTTTAGCCCACCCCAGGGATACCTGCCAGCCAGGAGCTAAGGCAGGTGCTTCGGCACCGATGCCCCTGGGCTCCTCTCCGGTAATGGGGAGGCAGTGTCAGGGAGATGGCCTCACTCAGGTAACTCTAGTAGCTAGGTCGGGACTGCCTAGGGAGAAGCGGAGTGAAGGAAGGCTGAAGGTAGGTAGCCAGCAAGAGGTCAGTAGAGAAGATGGGCTAGGGGTAACCGGGGAGGAAAAGCAGCAGGTATGGCAACTAGAGTTCCCCATTACACTAGCCGAGCCTCAGGGGGTCTCGCAGATCAGCAACACCACGTTGAAGCCTGACTATGGGCTGGAGGTATCAGGGGAGGTGGCGAGATTAGCCCACCCCAGGGATACCTGCCAGCCAGGAGCTAAGGCAGGTGCTTCGGCATCGATGCCCCTGGGCTCCTCTCCGGTAATGGGGAAGCAGTGTCAGGGAGATGGCCTCACTCTGGTAACTCTAGGAACTAGGTTAGGATTGCTTAGGGGGAAGCTGAGTGAGGGAGGACTGCAGGTAGATGGGCAGCCAGAGGTAGCTGAAGGAGGAGAGGTGCTGGTCCTAGGGGAGGCTAGGCAGGGAGGCACTGTAGAGCAGGGGGAGATAGGAGGTCAATGGGGTGTCAGGCAGCTGATAGAAGCAAGGGCTGGGATAAGAAAGCAGGAGGTCCCTTGTTCTGACTGGCTATGGAAGACCCCCAGATCATGGGGGACGCTGGGGAAAATGAGGAATGATGGGAAGATCATGGGGGACGCTGGGGAAAACGGGGAGCGATGGGAAGATCATGGGGGACGATGGGGAAGATGGGGAACGATGTGAAGATCATGGGGAACGATGGGTAAATGGGGAACGATGGGAAGATCATGGGGGACGGTGGGAAAAATGGGGAACGATGGGAAGATCATGGGGGACTCTGGGAAAAATGGGGAACGATGGAAAGATCATGGGGGACTCTGGGAAAAATGGGTAACGATGGGAAGATCATGGGGGATGCTGGGGAAAATAGGGAATGATGGGAAGATCATGGGGGACGCTGGGGAAAATGGGGAACAAAGGGAAGATCATGGGGATGCTGGGGAAAATGGGGAACGATGGGAAGATCATGGGGGACGCTGAGGAAAATAGGGAACGATGGGAATATCATGGGGGACGCTGGGGAAAATGGGGAACGATGGGAATATCATGGGGGACGCTGGGGAAAATGGGGAACGATGGGAAGATCATGGGGGACACTGGGAAAAATGAGTAACGATGGGAAGATCATGGGGAATGTTGAGGAAAATGGGGAACGATGGGAATATCTTGGGGGATGTTGAGGAAAATGGGGAACGATGGGAAGATCATGGGGGACACTGGGAAAAATGAGTAACGATGGGAAGATCATGGGGACAATGGGGAACGATGGGAAGATCATGGGGGACGCTGGGGAAAATGGGGAATGATGGGAAGATCATGGGGACGCTGGGGAAAATGGGGAATGATGGGAAGATCATGGGGGATGTTGAGGAAAATGGGGAACGATGGGAATATCTTGGGGGATGTTGAGGAAAATGGGGAACGATGGGAAGATCATGGGGGATGCTGGGGAAAATGGGGAAATATGGGAAGATCATGGGGGACACTGGGGAAAATGGGTAACGATGGGAAGATCATGGGGGACGCTGGGGAAAATGGGGAATGATTGGAATATCTTGGGGGATGTTGAGGAAAATGGGGAACGATGGGAAGATCATGGGGGATGCTGGGGAAAATGGGGAAATATGGGAAGATCATGGGGGACACTGGGGAAAATGGGTAACGATGGGAAGATCATGGGGGATGCTGGGGAAAATGGGGAACGATGGGAAGATCATGGGGGACGCTGGGGAAAATGGGGAACGATGGGAAGATCATGGAGGACGCTGGGGAAAATGGGGAATGATGGGAAGATCATAAGGGACAATAGGGAAAATGGGGAACGATGGGAAATCATGGGGGACGCTGGGGAAAATGGTGAACGATGGGAAGATCATGGGGGACGCTCCACAGGGTAAGCATCGCCATCATTTCAGGGGTAAACGGACTGGTCGCCGCAACGGCCAATGCCCCTCCGGCTGCAATAGTCCTGTGGCTTTGGGATTCACCCGTTCCCTCCGCAAGTCTCTTCCGTCCCGGAGCTGGGTCCATTCCCTGCTCTCCGGGCTGTTGATGTACGGCCGCTGAAGCTGTGGATCTTAGCTCAGCTAGCCGGGTTTTGTGGGCTCTGATTGCCTCCTCCATCTGGTCCATATCTCTGCCCTCCGTGGGCAGCCCATACTCGGTACACCTTTCTCTCAGCTGTGCCCGGGTTCAGACAGTAGATGAACCGGCACCCTCGCACATACTTAGATGCTTCTCGCGAGTAGGATAGAACAATGAGGTGGTGAAATATCTCCTGTTATGTGTTGTACAACAGTGTGTCCAATATCACTAGCCTCAGGAACTCGCACTTTTCCCGAGTTCCTGCTGTATTACAGAGTCCGCAGAAAACTGTAATACAGATTCAATTCAATACCGTCGCTGCCACCAGTTATTATAAGCCTGTCACGGGAGCTTGTGCAGGGTTATAATATACACCAAATAACTGGGTTGAATTGAATGCGACCGTAATATAATAAGAAAGTTTATTCCTTCAGGGAAGGTGAACACACAATATGGTACAAATAACACACAGGATATATACACTTACTTTGGGAATTGGCAATGAAGTAATCAGGATCTTGGATTAGCAATTCATGCAGGCATCAGGTATCAAGTAGAAGTAATCACGAACAACATTGGGCATAGAGCTTACACTTGTTTATATGGGATTTAAGCCCTATACTCTAACATTGGGTGTCAGGTATTGGTTAACAATTACCTGCACCCAATTGCCTTTTGCCAGCTAACGTGGGAAGCACTTTGGTACCTGCCCCCAGGTAACTGGCACATGCGCACATCCCTCTGGCCAGACACCCATTTTCAGCACCCCACACTAAAGAATAGGCGCCGCTGAGTCTGCTAGAAGGGGATCTGGACAGGAAAAGTTTGACTTTAAGTGTAATTTACAACACCTATCATAAACACTCATGTCCTGGTCTTCTCCGCCCTAGAATACTTAATCCGGGTGGGGGAGCCTTTGTTCAGGGGTCTTGTTGTAGACATAGTGTCGCCCCCTGACCATTAACATACTGCAGGGGCTAGTAGGTTTCGCGGGCTTTATGCTAGGCATAAAATACAGTACATTTCTACAAATACATATCTATTAAAATAATCCGTTCGGCTGGGCCGAGCGGGCTACAAATTCCCAGACCCTCATGCCGGAGGGGATTCTACATGGTAGCCAATTTTCAGCTTGCTGGGACCAGCCGAACCGGAGTTACAGAAATACACTTTAAACAGACATGTGTTACACATTGCATTTCTCTGCCATTGACTTCACCAACAACCACATTTTAAACAGTTACCCACACTCCGTTCCGTTGATCGGAGAGGGCTGGAATTTGCCATGCAATCATGCTGGAGCAGTGACTACATGATGGCCAAATCTCAGCCCTCTAGTCCTCACAGAACCGGCGTTATGGGTTTTCAATTTGTACACTTTTGGACTTTGTTTTAAACGCCACGCAGCTTGTCTCTGCCATTGCGGGCAATGGTGGGACCCTCATGGCCGGCGCGACCCTTTTTTGCCGTCATTGACTGTCGGACTCTGTTGGGGTCGAGTAAGGGTGTCCCCTTGAGCTAGGTGCAAAAAGAATTAACCCGCTAGCTGCCCTAGGACCGGAGATATAATTTTAATATGATTGAACTTGGCCGTGACCAAGTTGCCACGCCAATTGAGTGATCAAAGCTTTTCTATTGATATTGTATCCGCTTTCGGGGTTTGCGGTTTGGCTGTCTGCCAGCTCGTTCCTGGAGGTCGGACTCGAGGAATCCCCATTGAAATACATTACTCCATGCATTTCAATGGCGGCTTTCCGCTTGTCCTCTCGGGTGCCACTTGCTGGTCTTCTCTGATATTTAGGCCAAAACCACTGAAATCTCCATTGACTTGCATGGTGCTTCAATGGCGGCCTATGGGATGAGCTGCAAACAGGGATAGAAAAGGCGGGAAGGGGAACAAAGGGCAATAAACATGTTAATGCAATTCACCCTTTCCCTCCCGACCTGATCCCAGTGTATGTGTTGGGTGCACACACTGTAAAGGGGAAAAATACATACAACCAGGGGAGACACAGTTTGCAATGAGGCATGGGCATAAAAACCCTATTAAACTGTCAAGGTAGCTTGTGCAGGGTTATAATATACACCAAAATCACTGGGTTGAATCGAATGCGACTAAGATATAATAAAGAAAGTTTATTCCTTGAAAAAGGTGAACACACAGAATATACAAATAACACACAGGATATATACACTTACTTTGGGGAATGGGCAATGAAGCAAACAGGATCTGGATTGGCAATTCATCAGGCTAACACGTATCATTCAGATGTTGTAACGAAGACACTGGGCATAGGGCTTACACTCGTTTATATGGGATTTAAGCCTATCCCTTAACATTGGGTGTCAGTTATTGGTTAACAATTACCTGCACCCAATGACCCTTTGCCAGCTAACGTGGGAAGCATTTTGATACCTCCCCCAGGTAACTGGCACATGCGCACAACTCCTTACTTTGGGTCTCATTTTCTTAACCCCACAGTAAAGAAGTGGCGCCTCTGAGTCTGCCAGAAGAGGATCTGGACAGGAAAACCTTTGTCTGCAAGTGTGATTTATAACACCTACAGAACTACTCAAGTCCTGCCCTTCCCCGTCCTAGCATATACAATCAGAGTGGGGGAGCCTTTGATCAGGGGCCCTGGTGTGGACATATGGGCACCCCCTTGGACATTATCATACTGCAGAGCCAGTATCTTTCGTGGGCTTTTATGCCAGACCCAAAATACAGTACTTTTCTTAAAACACAAACATATTAAAATAATCCGTTAGGTTGGGCCTAGCGGGCTGGAAATTGCCAGATCCTCATGCCGGAGAGGACTTTCCATGGCAGCCAAGTTTCAGCTCGCTACGACCCACCAAACCGGAGTTACAATAAATGACTTTAAATGCACCTTTTGCAGAAGTGGCATTTCTCTGCCATTGAAGTCAATGGCAAAAACCCAAATTAAACGATTAACCTGCCTCCGTTCTGTTGCTCAGAGAGGGTCGGGATTTGCCATGCAGTCATGCCGGAACGAGGACTTTATGGTGGCCAAATCCCAGCTCTCTAGTCCGTACAGAACCGGAGTTATGGACTTCAGGTTTTTACAGTTTTGTACTTAGCGTTTGAAAGACACGCGGCTTTCTCGGCCATTGCGGACAATGGCGCGACCCTCATGACGAGTGCAAAACTTTACCGTGACCATTGATTGTCGGACCCGGTTGGGGTCGAGTGAGGGGGTTTCTATGGGCTAGGGGCAAAAAGAATTTTATTTCTGGACGCCCTAGAACAAAAGTTTCACACACTAATTGGTGGTGAACTTGACCGAAGCCTAGTTCACACGCCAATTGAGAGATCAAGCACTTCCACAGATATTGTATCCGCTTTTGAGGTTTGCGGTTTGGCTGGCTGCCAGATCGTCTCCGGAGATCGGCCTCGAGGAATCCCCATTGAAATGAATTACTCCATTCACTTTAAATGGGGAAGCTCCGCTCCTCCTCTCAAGCACCACCTGCAGGTCTTCTCAGGTATTGGGCCCAAATCGGTGAAATCTCCATAGGATTAAATGGGGCTCCAATGGCGACCTATGGAGATACTGCAAAATGGAGACTGAAAAGGCGGGAAAGGGAACAAAGGGCCATAAACACAAAAATACCATTAACCCTTTCCTTCCAGTGTATGTGTTGGTGCAAACACTGAAATGGGGAAAATACACATTTACATGGGGACATGAAGGATAGATCATGCCAAACTAACCTTATTTGTTTCTTTGAGGAGGTAAGTAGGAATTTAGACCAGGGTAATGCAGTTGATGTGGTCTACTTAGATTTTGCAAAGTCTTTTGATACGGTTCCACACAAGAGGTTGGTGTACAAAATAAAGAAAATTGGACTCAGTAATAATATATGCACCTGGATTGAAAACTGGTTAAAGGACAGACAACAGAGGATTGTCATAGATGGAACTTTTTCAGGTTGGGCTAAAGTCGTGAGTGGAGTACCTCAGGGATCGGTACTGGGACCCCTGCTTTTTAACTTGTTTATTAATGACCTTGAGGTTGGCATCGAGAGCAAAGTCTCCATCTTTGCTGATGATACTAAATTGTGTAAGGTAATAGAATCAGAGCAGGATGTAATTTCTCTTCAGAAGGACTTGGAGAGACTGGAAACGTGGGCAGGTAAATGGCAGGTGAGGTTTAATACAGATAAATGTAAGGTTATGCATTTGGGATGCAAGAATAAACTGGCGAATTACAAATTAAATGGGGATAAATTGGGGGAATCCTTGATGGAGAAGGATTTAGGAGTGCTTGTAGACAGCAGGCTTAGCAATAGTGCCCAAAGTCATGCAGTAGCTGCAAAGGCAAACAGGATCTTATCTTGCATCGAACGGGCAATGGATGGAAGGGAAGTAAACATAATTATGCCCCTTTACAAAGCATTAGTAAGACCACACCTTGAATATGGAGTACAATTTTGGGCATAAATCCTAAGAAAATACATTATTGAACTAGAGAGAGTGCAGAGAAGAGCCACCAAATTAATAAAGAGGATGGACAATCTTACTTATGAGGAGAGACTAGCCAAATTAGATTTATTTACATTAGAAAAGTGGCGTCTAAGAGGGGATATGATAACTATATACAAATATATTCAGGGACAATACAAGGAGCTTTCAAAAGAACTATTCATCCCAAGGGCAGTACAAAGGACTCGGGGGCATTCCTTAAGGTTGGAGGAAAGGAGATTTCACCAGCAACAAAGGAAAGGGTTCTTTACAGTAAGGGCAGTTAAAATGTGGAATTCATTACCCATGGAGACTGTGATGGAAGATAAAATAGATCTGTTAAAAAAAAAAGTTGGACATCTTTTTAGAAAGGAAAGGTATTCAGCGATATACCAAATGAGTATACATGGGAAGGATGTTGATCAAGGGAGTAATACGATTGCCAATCCTTGGAGGCAGGAAGGTATTTATTTGTCACCCATTTGAGATTGTGATGGGAGGGGGTAACCAGGCTATATAATAAAGGTCAAGCCCAATTGGTTACTGGTTACTGGTTACCCCTGCTCCGTGTTTAAGGGTTCAAGAGAGTTAGTTCTTGGGCCCAGTAATATTGTATCCTTACATTGTATTGTATGTAATTAAAACCATTTTTTGTGTTTTTTCCTTTCCGGGCACGCAATCAAGCAGGGATTGCTAGTGGGTGAGTTTCAGGGGGGATTTTACAATAGATTTGTTCAAAAAAAGGTTGGACATCTTTTTAGATAGGAAAGGTATACAGGGATATACCAAATAAGTATACATGGGAAGGATGTTGATCCAGGGATTAATCCGATTGCCTATTCTTGGACTCAGGAAGGAATTTATTTTTCCCCTTATGAGATATCATTGGATGATGTGACTCTGGGGTTTTTGTTTGCCTTCCTCTGGATCAATAAGTATAGATATGTGATAAAATATCTGTTGTCTAAATTTAGCATAGGTTGAACTTGATGGATGGAAGTCTATTTTCAACCTCATCTACTATGTAACTATATGTAACTAACAGTAGCCCCGGTTTCCAAACTCCTGCAAACAAAAGAATTGCTTTGTTACCCAAGTATCCCACCTAAAACTCACACACATAAAGTTTCATGAGTCTGGGGTACAGGGAAAATAAAATAGGAAAAAAAAGGTTTTTTTATTTTCCAACATGTATCATCCATGATCCCTGACTTATGGAGGTACCAAGGACCGTACGGGTTCAGGGGTAACCAGAGGGTTTAACCTTTATTAGTGTAACGGATCCGCACCTTAGTTTGCTGTTTGCCTTGCCTTACAGACCCGTGCAGCCCTGGAACAATGCTCCTGATGTTTGCTGCAGCTTCACCCTGATTTCACTCATTGAGGCAATGCTGTCACACGCCCCTTCTGCTATTGGTTCACTGACCTTTAAAGACCCCTTTGCCACAATGCTTCCCTGCCGAGCATAACCCTTCCTGGTTGTCACAAGTGTTCTGCCACAAGCCCTAAGGCTTGGCTCTGTTGTGTTCTAATCTCTCTAGTTCTATTCCCTAGTTCACGCAGAGGTCTGTTCCTGTCTCCTGTGCTGAAGCGGAGTACTCTTCATGTTAACTTCAGGTCCCTGTTTCCTGAGGCCGGCTGCTAGTCTCATGCAGCGGCCTGTTCCTGTCTCCTGTGCTGAAGCGGAGTACTCTTCATGTTAACTTCAGATCCCTGTTTCCTGAGGCTGGCTGCTAGTCGCACGCAGCAGCCTGTTCCTGTCTCCTGTGCTGAAGCGGAGTACTCTTCATGTTAACTTCAGCTCCCTGTTTCCTGAGGCCTGCTATCCTTCCACAGCAAGAGCCTATCTACCGGTACCTGGGGCTCGCTGCTCATTCTCCATAGCAGAGGCTGTGTTCTGGTTCCTGTGCTGAAGCGGAGGTCACTCCAGTGTTGACTTCAGCTCCCGGTTTCCTGAGGCTTGCTGTCCTTTCTCTGCAGTGCCTATCTATTTGGTTCCTGGGGCCTGCTGCTCATTCTCCATAGCAGAGGCCGTGTCCTGGTTCCTGTGCTGAAGCGGAGCAGCTCCCGTGTATTCTTCAGCTTCCTGTTTCCTGTGGTCTGCTACCCTACCCTTAGCAGAGGCCAATCTACGAGTCCTGAGGTCTGTAGCTCTCTCTCTCCTTGCACAGGCCGCTCTGGACTCTTGCGCTGAAGCACTGGTTTACCAGTGCTGCCTGGCGGCGTGCCCACTCCGGTCTGCCTATCCTTTCCTGAGACCAGTACCATGGGCCATGGTCGCCGCACGCGCAGAACCCACGCCCGCTCTCACGCTCCTAAGCTGAAGCGGGGAACTTCTGATTACCTGTTGCCGAACTCCTGCTTGAATAACGTTTACCCTGATCTCTCCAGTCCTGACCATGGCTTGTCCACTGATGATGCTACCTTCTCCAGTCCCGACCCTGCTACGTACGACTACGAACTGCGCAATCCGAATCAGCCTGCGTGGTCTAAGGTCGGTGCGTATACAACCCCACCTCAGCCACGCGGTCCGACCCAGGTTTGTGGCGAGCACAACCGTGGCAATTAGATAGCCTGGTTACCCCCTTCTGTCACAGACATCCTCTTCTCTTTGAACTACGGACTCTATGCAGACATGCTGGTGCCTAAGTAGCTGCCCGGGCTGACTGCATAGAGACATAACAAATGTATGTAACCATGTCTGGTTTGGCTACCAGTCTGCCCTCCCTGTCTTGCAAGCCCTGGTAACAGTGCAGGCAGTGACAGGACCAATCCTGTTTTTTGCCCCCACAAAAGCAGCTCCCTTGAGTGACAGAGGAGGAGGTGGGACTAGACCTGTGTTCTGCCCAATCTTGGGCTCAGACCTGGTACCTTCTTCCCTTGTACTTAAGGGGCTGCACCACAAAATTATTTCAGTGCCTCTCTCCACTTGAGAGAGGCTGGTACACACAGAGATGTCTGTGCATTGGCACCTTCGGTTCCTCTTCCCCTTGGGGGAGAATGAGTGATACAATACCCCTGGTCCTGCTAGAGGTCTAGGGAAGAGTAAGGACTGCTTCAGGGACCCTTGAACTGGAGTTTAGGTCCTGGGACCATCCAAAGGTTGCAGACCTGTATATGAGCTGTACTACGCAGGAGCCGATGTTATACTGTGCTGAAGCAGAGAATAAAGAAGTTCCAGTTTACTATACTCCAGCCTAGAGTGCAATCTTTCTGAGGGGAGGGGAGTTACATAGTTACATAGTAGATGAGGTTGAAAAAAGACGTACGTCCATCAAGTTCAACCTATGCTAAATTTAGACAACAGATACTTTATTCTTTATCTATACTTATTTATTGATCCAGAGGAAAGCAAACAAAAACCCCCAGAGTCATATCATCCAATAATGTCTCATAAGGGGAAAAATAAATTCCTTCCTACTCCAAGAATTGATTATCGGCAATCGGATTAATCCCTGGATCAACATATTTCCCAATGTATACTTATTTGGCATATCCCTGTATGCCTTTCCTATCTAAAAAGATGTCCAACCTTTTTTTTGAACAAATCTATTGTATCTGCCATCACAGTCTCCATGGGTAATGAATTCCACATTTTAACTGCCCTTACTGTAAAGAACCCTTTCCTTTGTTGCTGGTGAAATCTCCTTTCCTCCAGCCTTAAGGGATGGCCTGAGTCCTTTGTACTGCCCTTGGGATGAATAATAATTTTGAAAGCTCCTTGTATTGTCCCCGAGTATATTTGTATATAGTTATCATATCCCCTCTTAGACGCCTCTTTTCTAATGTAAATAAATCTAATTTACCTAGCCTCTCCTCATAAGTTAGATTGCCCATCCCCTTTACTAATTTGGTGGCTCTTCTCTGCACTCTCTCTAGTTCCATAATGTCTTTTCTCAGGATTGGTGCCCAAATGCAGGTGCAGGAGTTATTCTTCTGCAGGAGATTGCCGTCATATATATGGAGCCTGCAGCAGATAGAGGCACTGTATCGTCAGAGATAAGAACCCACGATCTACCCCAGAAGCTTGTCCTGCTCTCCCCAACCACAATGGCAGAGACTCAGATCTACTGTGAGCCAGCAGATATGCAACACTATACATGTGTAATTACACAATCTCCCAGAGGGTGGGGGAAACACCGTTACATGTATCAAACACAGTAAACCATATTTTAATACATGGGGGAACATTGGGGAGACACAGCTGTAAGGTAAATAGGACTGGGATATCTGGGCTCGAAATAGGACTGGGATATCTGGGCACGAAAACCAGGAGTCTGGGGGACACTGGTTAGCCCCGGTGTAATTCAACCCGCGTACTGGCAAATCATGTCTGCTCGCTGGGGAGATCCAAAGGAAGGAGAGATGGAGCACAGCTGGTAACAAATGAACTACTAAGGAGAGTGGGACCCAGATAAAAATGTTTAGTTTATTGGATCAGTGCAAAAATACAAAAACGGAGCCCTCAGGCCCCCACCAACGCGTTTCGAGCCGGTGGCTCTTTCTCAAGGTGCATAGTGATGCCTAGTACTAACCTACCTAATATACTCTAATTTCCCACCACTTGCCGCCATCCATCCGTCGCGGGGAACGCGTCACAAGTGACGCGCCATGCGCGGCATGGACTGGTGACGTCAGCGCGCAATTTGAGTATAAACAATTTTTTCCAATTTTTTTCTTTTCAACAAAACTTTACTGTCAAAAAAACTTTATCAAACATTTCATACATTGATAAAATGCTCCATTTGAATCCTAAAACTTTATTACTCTATAACAACAGGACAACCTTAAAAAAAGAGTTTTATTCAACACTACTTTAAAAGAGGATTCACGAGCAACAGTATATATTACACTAATAACAAAGTGATAACAATTTGATTCTAACACAGTGATGATAGTACTCAAATTGCGCGCTGACGTCACCAGTCCATGCCGCGCATGGCGCGTCACTTGTGACGCGTTCCCCGCGACGGATGGATGGCGGCAAGTGGCGGGAAATTAGAGTATATTAGGTAGGTTAGTACTAGGCATCACTATGCACCTTGAGAGCCACCGGCTCAAAACGCGTTGGTGGGGGCCTGGGGGCTCCGTTTTTTGTATTTTTGCACTGATCCAATAAACTAAACATTTTTATCTGGGTCCCACTCTCTTTAGTAGTTCATTTGTTACCAGCTGTGCTCCATCTCTCCTTCGTTTGGATGTCCGGTCTCGTGGAGTAATGGCAGCACGCACCCACGGAGGAATTCCCACAAAAGACCCTACAAATGTGAGTTACTCCAACCTGTTTATCTGTATGTACCTATACTTACCCAACCGATGTATATGTCTGGTCACTAGCCAGTGAAGGTCCCACATCATTACAGTGGGATTTTTTCCAGCTAATCGGTATCTAGTGGAAGTGGTTTTATTGCAAGGGTTGGAGTATTTTGGTCTGGACTGTCTGGGACCTCCAGGGACACTATATAATGTGCTTATATTCTTGGGCTATTTAGCCAGTGGTTCATGTTGGAGCACCATACAGCTTCTTGTGACTGCTCGCTGGGGAGAATTAGGGGACTACCGGTAACTTTGGCCCCCGAACTCCAAAATAATTGCATTTCTACCCAAATATCCCATCTAAAACTTACACACGGAACGTTTCATGAGTCTGGGACAAAGGGAACATGAAAACTGGAAAAGAAGGGGTCACTTTAACTTTTACGTGCCATGATACCTGGCCCCTGGCTTATGGTGCTAGGTATCTGCCAGGGTCCCAGGGGGCCAAAGGGTAACGGATGGGCTTAACCTTTATTGTATAGCCTGGTTACCCCCTGCCCGTCGCACCCGCTAACTGTGAGCAAGGCAAAACTGGAACTTGGCCGCAATCTGACAACTTGTCCTCAGCTAAGCTAGGCTTCTCTGGTAACTCTGTGCTGAGTGCTTTGCTATTCAGAGCCAAGCACTTTTGAAAAGCCGGCCAGTGCTTCACCGGACCAAGCTCAAGATCGTCTGTTTCTCTGATCAGCAAGTCCCCTTACATAGACCTCGCTGTTCTATGTTCAACATGGAGAAGGGTCTGGCGACCAATCAGAGAATGGATCGTAGCTGTACCAGCCAATCAGAGCTGGGGGATTTTCTGGCTGTATGCGTCAGAGGAGGGGGGGTGTAAGGACGCCAGCAAGTGGGAAATTCGGACGGGCCAATGAGAATCATGCCTACCAGCAACAGATTCCCAATGCGAGCCCCATATCGCCCGCTGGGTAGGCTCCACCAAGTCTCCTTGTTTCCCAGATCTGGTACTCCGCCCTTCCCCGCTCACCAAACGTTCTGACACCTCTCGACTTCCCTCATCTCTATGCAGACATCCTAGCTACTTCTCGGATTACCAGCTCTGTCTTTATAGAAATGAATACACAATTTAAAATGTAACTTTTTTACTCTAGCCTGGGCTAGGGACTGTATGTATGTACTGATGCAGCGGCCGTTATTCGAACACTTCATGCGTCATGTACATCGGAATCCCGATTTGAAACCGCTGGATGAATTCTAGCCTTCCCGCACTAAGATGCGAGCGCGGCGAGTGCAGAAAAACAAATTTTAGTGTTCTGGCTTTTAAAAACATGAAATTGACACAGTAGCAGAGTACTGTACACAACATTAAAATTCATCCATTTTATTGCAAACGAAAATACAGAATCCATGAAATTCAAACAAAACATCCACGATAAGCACGGGTGCCTGGGGCGATTGGCCGCGTTCATGCTGCGTGGGGAACAGCAGAGAACTCAAAATCGGCGCCGTGATGTGTTCGAATAAAGGCAGCTGCATATGTATGTACAGTGTTCGACAAACCTATACATTTGCACGCCCCGGGCGAGTGGATTTAACATCGTGGCGAGCTCCTATTGGCCCAAGCAGCACACGTGTGGTACTAGGTGGCGAGTAGATTTTTTTGTTCGGCGAGTAGATTTTTTGGTGATTTGTCGACCACTGTGTATGTATGTATGTATGTCTTTATTTATATAGCGCCATTAGTGTACATAGCACTTAACATTAGTACTACACGTGACAATCATATAAATAACAAATAATACAAATAACAGATCATGGGAATAAGCGCTTCAGACATAAAAGTAACATATCGGAAGAGGAGTCCCTGCTCCGAAGAGCTTACAATCTAGTTGGTGGGAAGAACGTACAGAGACAGTAGGAGGGCATTCAGGTAAGTGCGTCTACAGGGGGCCAAGCTTTATGTATCGTGTATAGTATTAGCAACGGTGTTACTCATATGCTTCTTTAAGCAAGTTTGTCTTAAGGTGGGCCTTAAAGGTGGATAGAGAGGGTGCTAGTCGGGTATTGAGGGGAAAGGCATTCCAGAGGTGCGGGGCAGAAAGTGAGAAAGGTTTAAGGCGGGAGAGGGCTTTGTATATAAATGGGGCAGAGAGAAGACATCCTTGAGCAGAGCGCAAGAGTCGGGATGGTGCATATCGAGAAATTAGGGCTGAGATGTAAGGAGGGGCAGAAGAGTGCAAAGCTTTAAAAGTGAGGAGGAGAATTGAGTGTGTGATACGGGATTTGATAGGAAGCCAGGAGAGGGATTTCAGCAGGGGAGACACCGAAACAGATTTCGGAAATAGTAGAGTGATTCTGGCAGCAGGGTTTAGGATAGATTGTAGGGGAGACAGGTGAGAGACAGGAAGGCCGGACAGCAACTGTTATACTAAGAATTGTTGGCTGAAAATACAATATTCTAAAGCAGGGGTGCACAAACGTTTGCTCCTGTGCCCCCGATGCCTTGTGTCCTCTGGTGCTCGCACCTCTCCTTGGCTAAGTGTGGTGACACCAGGCATTTACACCTTTTATATCGGGATCATAACACTGAGAAAAACAAGGTGGTAAAATAAATTGTCATTTATTCACTGAAAATAGGCTAAGCACAATGAAACACAAAATACATGAGACAGACACACTTAATGGGGGGTCTGGGCTACAAAACTAGACTTTCCTAGGTGAAATAGAACATAAAACAAAGTCCTGCCTAGTGAATTGATCCCGGAAGGTTAAAGGTGTTAAAAGTAATTGTCTACCGTGACAGTGTGTATACATGAATACATACATTCAGGACTGGACTAAGTACAAACATTTTTAGATTTTAAAACATGTATAAGAAAAACTGTTCAGGTAATACCTAATGGCATGGTGTAATACAACTAATTTACTTTTAAATAAGAAATGCATGAATCCAATACCACGGAATAGAAGCTGATTTCTTCAGTGTGACATTACTGTATTTCAATGTCTGCTTCACATTATCCCCATTTGTAACTAGTGCAAACTCCAGAGGGTAAAATCCTACTATGGATAAAGCTGCAGCACTTCGTGTATGAAGATCTGTGACAGACTGACAGTGTTAAACGGAGAAACGAAGCTTAAAGGATTCTGGGACTTGTGGTCTTGTTGTCTGTAGTATTAAAGCTGTTGTTTCAGGACAAGAACTACAATTCAACTCCCACACATTGCGGACAACAAGGAAGAATATGATAGGACACGCTGTAGCCAATCAGCAGTCTTGCCTTCTGCTACAGCATTTCTCCCTGACATATGCTGTGGCAGCTGTTTGCGGAGACATGACGTTTCATGGAGGTCAGTGTAACATTGTACAATGATGGTCTGTGATAACGCTTATAAAGCTTGTGTAATTTGGGGTAAAACACCCCAATACTTTTATCAGGTGGAACATATGGGCGTAGAACCATTTAAGCAAAGAAAAGCAAAGAAGCACATGCTTACAATTTCTTACTCTGTGTGTGTGTGTGTGTGTGTGTGTGTGTGTGTGTGTGTGTGTGTGTGTGTGTGTGTGTGTGTGTGTGTGTGTGTGTGTGTGTGTGTGTGTGTGTGTGTGTGTGTGTGTGTG
Organism: Ascaphus truei; assembly: GCF_040206685.1. Classification (NCBI taxonomy): domain Eukaryota; kingdom Metazoa; phylum Chordata; class Amphibia; order Anura; family Ascaphidae; genus Ascaphus; species Ascaphus truei. The sequence continues at coordinate 20,383,207 of NC_134503.1, forward strand.
TGTTTTTTTTTTTAGAGTAAGATTATATGTAAAATGCTGTGTAATATCTGGTACATCCTATTGAGTAACAGCCTTTGTTAGTTCCTGTGGTTACTATCCGCATGTCCCATCACTGTTGTGATGTGTATATGTATATACTGTATGTGTGTGTATATATATATATATATATATATATATATATATATATATATAATTATACTAGCTGATATACCTGGCGTTGCCCAGGATGTAAATACGTAATAGGTAGTATTATGTATAAATAGGGGAACAATAGGTTGCATAATAATGTTGAAAATAAACCTGGAAGAAAATGTAATACGATGTTGTTGTTTAAAAATGGTTTATTGTAAAGACACCACAGTACAATGTATATTTTGGTGACATAAGTGATGTAAAAATGTGAGGTGTGTGTCCCGCTAGGGTGTGAGGCGGCGGGTGGGTGTTCAGTACGGGTGGCGGGTGGGTAGTGAGTGCTGGCTGTGGGTGGAGGTCCCGCTAGGGTGTGAGCGGGTGTGAGGCGGCGGGTGGGTGTTCAGTACGGGTGGCGGGTGGTTAGTGAGTGCTGGCTGTGGGTGGAGGTCCCGCTAGGGTGTGAGGCGGCGAGAAAGGCAGAGGCGGAAGGACGGACAGGCGGGTGAGAGGCGGAAGGGCGGGTGAAAGGCAGAGGCGGAAGGGCGGGCAGGTGAAAGGCAGAGGCGGAAGGGCGGATGGGTGGGTGAAAGGCAGAGGCGGAAGGGTGGGTGAAAGGCAGAGGCGGAAGGGCGGATGCGTGGGTGAAAGGCAGAGGCGGGTGGGTGGGTGAAAGGCAGAGGCGGGTGGGTGGGTGAAAGGCAGAGGCGGGTGGGTGAAAGGCAGAGGCGGAAGGCCGGGTGGGTGAAAGGCAGAGGCGGAAGGCCGGGTGGGTGAAAGGCAGAGGTGGAAGGGTGGGTGAAAGGCGGAAGGGCGGGTGGGTGGGTGAAAGGCAGAGGCGGAAGGGCGGTTGGGTGGGTGAAAGGCGGAAGGGCGGGTGGGTGAAAGGCGGAAGGGCGGGTGGGTGGGTGAAAGGCGGAAGGGCGGGTGGGTGGGTGAAAGGCGGAAGGGCGGGTGGGTGGGTGAAAGGCAGAGGCGGAAGGGCGGGGTGGGTGGTTGAAAGGCAGAGGCGGAAGGGCGGGTGGGTGGTTGAAAGGCAGAGGCGGAAGGGCAGGTGGGTGGTTGAAAGGCAGAGGCGGAAGGGCGGGTGGGTGGGTGAAAGGCAGAGGCGGAAGGGCGGGTGGGTGGGTGAAAGGCAGAGGCGGGTGGGTCAGAGGCGGAAGGGCGGTGGGTGGGTGAAAGGCAGAGGCGGAAGGGCGGGGTGGGTGGGTGAAAGGCAGAAGGGCGGGTGGGTGGGTGAGAGGCGGAAGGGCGGGGTGGGTGGGTGAGAGGCGGAAGGGCGGGTGGGTGGGTGAAAGGCAGAGGCGGAAGGGCGGGTGGGTGGGTGAGAGGCGGAAGGGCGGGTGGGTGGGTGAGAGGCGGAAGGGCGGGGTGGGTGGGTGAAAGGCAGAGGCGGAAGGGCGGGTGGGTGGGTGAAAGGCAGAGGCGGAAGGGCGGGGTGGGTGGGTGAAAGGCAGAGGCGGGAAGGGCGGTGGATGAAAGGCAGAGGCGTGTGGGTGGATGAAAGGCAGAGGCGGGTGGGTGGGTGAAAGGCAGAGGTGGGTGGGTGAAAGGGGGAAGGCTGGGGGTGGGGGGAAAGGCGGGGGATGGGGGGGGGAAGGCAGGGGCTGGGGGGTGGAAAGGCAGGCGCTGGGGGAAAGGCAGGGGCTAGGGGGGGGAAGGCAGGGGCTGGGGGTGGGGGGGAAGGCAGGGGCTGGGGGTGGGGGGAAAGGCGGGGGCTGGGGGGGGAAAGGCAGGCACTGGGGGAAAGGCAGTGGCTGGGGGCGGGAAAGGCAGGGGCTGGGGGGGAAGGGGGGGAAGGCGGGGGGTGGGGGGAAGGCAGGGTCTTTGGGTGGGGGGAAAGGCGGGGGCTGTGGGGTGGAAAGGCAGGCGCTGGGGGAAAGGCAGGGGCTGAGGGGGGGGAAGGCAGGGGCTGGGGGTGGGGGGAAAGTCGGTGGCTGGGGGGTGGAAAGGCAGGCGCTGGGGAAAAGGCGGGGGCTGGGGGAAAAGGCAGCTCTGCCTATGAATGACAGCCTATAGATACCAAGAGATATCCGGCATGTAGCTAGTTATAAACAGTTAAGCAATGATCCGGGTACTCTCAGTGTAATTTGAGTATATAGTTTATACTAGCTGATATACCCGGCGTTGCCCGGAGGCCGTGAGGGGGGGGGCGTGAAAGGCAGGGGGGGGGCGTGAAAGGCAGGGGGGGGGGGGCGTGAGGTGAAAGGCGGGGGGGCGTGAAAGGCGGGGGGGGCGTGAAAGGCGGGGGGGCGTGAAAGGCAGGGGGGGGCGTGAAAGGCAAGGGGGGGGCGTGAAAGGCAGGGGGGGCGTGAAAGGCAGGGGGGAGGGCGTGAAAGGCAGGGGGGAGGGCGTGAAAGGGGGGGGGGGGGGGCGTGAAAGGCAGGGGGGGGCGTGAAAGGCAGGGGGGGGCGTGAAAGGCAGGGGGGGGGGGCGTGAAAGGCAGGGGGGGCGACACACAAACACAGTGTCACACACAGTGTCACACACACACACACACACGTCACCTACAGCGACACCTACCTCTACTTCCGGCCGCCGCCATCTTCTCACTCGGCGCCGCGAGGGAAGAAGGGGGTCCTTCCGGGCGCGCCGCCATCTTAGGCGCCGCGAGGGAGGAAGGGGGTCCGCTGCCTGTTCCCCGCGGCGGCCGAGGGAGGAAGGGGGTCCACTGGCTGTTCCCAGCGGCGCACGAGGGAGGAAGGGGGTCCGCTGCCTGTTCCCCGCGGCGCGCGAGGGAGGAAGGGGGTCCGCTGCCTGTTCCCCGCGGCGCGCGAGGGAGGAAGGGGGTCCGCTGCTGAGCGGAGCGCCGGGAGAGGTGAGCGGAGGGGTCCTTCCGGGCGCGCCGCCATCTTAGGCGCCGCGAGGGAGGAAGGGGGTCCGCTGCCTGTTCCCCGCGGCGCGCGAGGGAGGAAGGGGGTCCGCTGCTGAGCGGAGCGCCGGGAGAGGTGAGCGGAGGGGTCCTTCCGGGCGCGCCGCCATCTTAGGCGCCGCGAGGGAGGAAGGGGGTCCGCTGCCTGTTCCCCGCGGCTGCCGAGGGAGGAAGGGGGTCCGCTGCCTGTTCCCCGCGGCGGCCGAGGGAGGAAGGGGGTCCGCTGGCTGTTTCCCGCGGCGCGCGAGGGAGGAAGGGGGTCCGCTGCTGAGCGGAGCGCCGGGAGAGGTGAGCGGAGGGAGGGAGACGTGACCGGAGGAAGGGGAGAGATGAGCGCCGGGAGGGGACTCGGGAGAGATGAGCGCCGGGAGGGGACTCGGGAGAGATGACCGCCGGGAGGGAGGGAGAGATGAGCGCCAGACCTGTACTGGCGCCGCGAGGGAGGAAGGGGGGGAGAGAGAGATGTGTGTGTGTGTGTGTGTGTGTGTCACTGTGTGTGTGTATGTGTAACCTTGTTTCCCCCCTCCTCTGGGAAGTGTGTGTGTGTGTGTGTGTGTGTGTGTGTGTGTGTGTGTGTGTGTGTGTGTGTGTGTGTGTGTGTGTGTGTGTGTCGAGCCGAGGGGGAAGAGAGTGGCAGTTGGGTGACGTCACACACAGCAATCCGATTGGCCAGAGGCTGAGGACCAATCACATTCACCGCAGATAGCACTAACCTCACTAACCATTCGATTTTATATATTAAGATGAGGAAATGTTGACCAGAATGTCAGAAATTGCACAAGAAAACCTGCAAGATGCCCATTCCAGTCAGATGGTGTGGTATAATAGATGTGCCAAGTGTCACGGTAGCCACAGGGTTATAATATATACCAAATCATCTGGGTTGAATTGAATACGACTGTGATATAATAAAGAGATTGTATTCCTTAAAAGACAGGTGGACACACAATGTTGGACAAATAACAAATGGGATATATACACTTGGGAAGGGACAATGAAATAACCAGGATTCAGGTTAGCAGTTCATCAGGCATCAGGTACAATAATGAAGACCCGAAAGACAATGGACATAGAGCTTGCAATCGTTTATATGGGATTTGGGCTCTATCCCTAACATTGGGACTCAGGTATTGGACCCAAGTACCTTTTGCCAGCTCACGTGGGAATCAAAATAGTACCTGCCCACAGGGGGGTGGCATTTTCTAGTTAGAGGTCCATTTCCTTAGCCCCACTCTTAGCCTGGTGCCTCTGAGTCTACCATCTGTATTTCTTCACAGGAGAAACTCTGACTAGCAGCGTGAATTATGACACTTAACGTAAACGGTCATGTCCTGCTCTTCCTCCCCCCTGCATACTTAATCCGGGGGGTGAAGCTTTGATCAGGACAAGGCACACAGACACACTGGCGCCTAATGGCTCATTACAATTCCAAATGGCCAGGAACTTTCGTGGGCTAATTGGGTAGCCCAGACTATACAGAAATATATCACCATTTATATACATACAAAATACTCCGTTCAGTTAATCTGAGAGGGCTGAAACCTGCCATGCAATCCTGTCTCAGGGGTCTTTGCCTCGTGGCCAAATTTCAGCCCTCCAGGTATTACCGAACCGGAGATAATGTTTTTAGGTCCAAAACCTCATTTTAAACAGCAGTCTTTCTTTCGCCATTGACTTTAATGGTGGCCAAAAGGGCGGGAAGGAGCAAACAAAGGGTCATAAAACCAAATACATTTAACCCTTGCCCTCCCGACCTGATCCCAGTGTATATGTTTGGTGCAATCACGTCACAGGGCGGAAACACATAAAACAAAGGGGAATACATTTTGTGCTGAAGCAGGGGACTGCAAAAATACATGTATACGATTCCATTCACCCCTCGCATCCTGCACGATTGTAGGGGCTGCCAGCTGGGGGGCGGTGACCCCTTTATTACAAGCCTTGCAAGCCTATCGTGACACCAAGAGCATAATTTTAAACCATGTAACACAATCTGTTACTCCCCAAAATATAAACTGATGATAAAATGGCAGGATTCCTTTGAAATTTCCATGCATTCGATCCTGTAGATTGAGATTAAATTTCCAGGTAAAAATAATAAAACCATATATCATGTGAACCTTTTGAGATAATGGAAGGGGAAGTAGGAAAATACTTCTCTAGTAATTGTAAGACAGCCAGCCAAGAAGAACTATGATGTGGGCAATAGAGAATTACTGGCTATCAAGATGGCTCTTCAGGAGTGGAGAGACCTTCTGAAAGGGTCTAGAGAGCCAATTTCTATCCTTACCGACCACAAAAATCTTTTGTATATCGAATCTGCACGTCGTTTGGGGTCTCGACAAGCTCGCTGGGCACTCTTCTTTTCTAGGTTTAATTACTCCTTATTTTATATTCCCGGCACTAAGAATGTGAAGGCAGACACCCTATCCAGACAGGTCTCCCCGGAAGAGAGTCCGAAGAAGTTCCCGAGACCATCCTACCCAGGAGACTCATAATCTCTGCTGCCTCGTTTAATATTCTGGACAAGATCATCGAAGCTCAAAGACATATCCCGAGAGGTCTAGAGGTACCGGAGGGAAGGCTCTATGCTGCTTCCAATTTTTAACCCCAAGATCTTGGAGTGGGGCCATTCCTCCTGTTCTGCTGGACATCCCGGCTTCAAGAGCATCCTCTATCTCATCCAACGCACCTTTTGGTGGCCTAATATGGCTAAAACATACAAACATTTACCAGCGCCTGTCCTATCTGTGCACAAAGCAAAGTCCTTCGACAGAAACCCTCTGTTCTGCTGATGCCTTTACCTGTTCCGGAATGTCCCTGGTCCCAAATTTCGATGGACTCCTACTCCTAAATTGGCACCTAAATTCCTGGGCCCCTTCACCATATTGGAATAAACTAACCCTGGGGCCTTCCGCCTCCAGCTCCCACCAGCTATGAGGATACCTAATGTACTCTCTTTCCAGACAATATCCGTAGACCCAACTCCGTAACAGGCCAAGGACACAAAGAGTACGAAATCCAGTCCATAGTGGACTCTCGCCTCTCCAGGGGGAAAGTCCAGTTTCTCGTACACTGGAAAGGCTACGGTCCTGAAGAGCGCACCGGGCTCCCCCGTGGACACATCCACGCTCCGGTGCTCTTGAATTGCTTTCACAAGAGATTCCTGCTGAAGCCTTGGAAGGATCGTCCTGGGGCTGGTCCTCAAGGAGGGGGTACTGTAAGGAAGCAGGGCTTTCACAACCCCTCCTTACCATCTCCGGAGGCCATCTCTCCTCCGGAGGCTGCCACTCCTCCTCCACGGCGGTGTCCCCGCCGTGGGCTTGCTCCATCTCGGCACTGACACATGCGGCCGCCATATTGCCGGGACGTGCGTGGGAGGAACTTACAATGTGCGCGTTCCCGGCTATAATTGATTAACTTCCCTGCCTGCCTGGTCACTCCCCCGGCACTCGCTCCAGCTGCACTCCCGCCTTCCTACTATACAGCTGATGCCTGGCAATCATCTCAACGCGCACCTATCTCTATGCGCTCCACAGCACTCCTCTGCTCCACCTCCTTCTGTGATTGGCTCATCCACCTTTATTACCCCAGTCCCTTCCTGGAATCATTGCTCTGCATAGCCTCTGCTAACCTAGTGTGGATCAAGCAAGAGTACTTGCTTGCTTTTGTGCTCCTCAGGTTTTGACCCGGCTTGGCTTACGACTCCTTCCCTCGATCTCGACCTGGCTTCCTCCTCACTACGCTTCTTATCCCGTCCCTTGATCTCGGCCTGAACCACGACCTCCCGGACCTCTCATCCTCGACCCTCGGCCATGTCATCAACCACGGCTCTCCTTTCCCGGATCCGGCAAGTCCCTATTACTATAGCTATAGTCTCCTGGCCTGCCTACGCCTATACCACACTCTGGACACGCTCCCTCTGCTGCGGGTGCGTGTTACGAAACGTCCCACCTCAATAAAGGGACGGGTCTGGTCTGCGGGCAACACTACAGTGGCAATACTGTATGTCTGTGTGATTATCAAGATTTATATTTGTTGATCTAGAACCAGATGGGAATTTCATATTTAATATTAACCAAGTATCCAGTGTAATCTGATTAGTACTTGGTCTGTTATATAATGCTATGTTTTATGGGGCTTTGTGGTTACATTGGTTGAGCACTTTGGTTGTATAGTGTCTGCTACCACAGCGTGTTAGTTGGAGCATAGTTTCTGTTGTTGAACCCATATTTGTGTTTTATTTGTGTATAGCTCATGCCTTCACTGACCAATGTATTTTTGTTGCATTAATTTAAATAGGATTTCTTCTATTTATGACACATCTTTGTGTATTTTTTATTTTTTGTCTGTGGCAATTCCTTTTACATGTATTTGATGGTATTTTTATGATTTATTTTTAAATGTATGTGAAAACGGATTCAGTTTTTATCATCTTTGATTGCCAATTACAGGACACTCACTTTAAGTACACTCGCGAGTAAGGACATATCGCCCAAGAGGCAAAGCGGCACCTTGCGCATGCGCCTGTCAGTACATCCTGAACAGCAATACCGGCTCCCTACCTGTACCGAAGCTGTGCGCAAGCGGGGAGACTATAGATCCTGTTACAATTGCCTTATTTACATCGGTTATGCACGTATGTGACGATTGCAGTACAGTACATGCATCGATAAGTGGGAAAAAGGTAGTTCTTCACTTTAAGTACATTTTCGCTTTACTTACATGCTCCGGTCCCATTGCGTACGTTAATGCGGGTATGCCTGTATATAATTCACCCTGTTCTTTAATTTTGAGTTTTACTTTCAGATTTAATTTTGGAGTAATGTGCACCATCCTTTACCAGGAGAATATTATAGGGTGATATGATTATTAATTGGGGGTGGACCTTTATTTCTTTCAGATTAAGGGTGTGGTGTGTGATAACTGTCAAATTATTCTTTAAACATTGATTAACCTTTGCTCACTATGTGTTTGTTTGCAGCAGATTGCGGGTCCCTGGTTGGACATAAAGATAGTGAATGTCAAACCCTTCTATTCACCGCAAATCATAACATTTCCCAATATTGCAATGAAAAGGAAAATTACAGGAATCAATGCATAACAAGCCCACATGAAAATTCACTTGAGGAATACACGATATGCGGGACAAGTTGCACTTCCAATGACAGTCATGTTTTGCACCAAGAAATCCTTACAGAAGAGAAGGCATGTAATGAATGCGGGAAAAGCTTTACTTTTAACTCAGATCTTTCTAAGCACCAGAGAATCCACAAAGAAGAGAAACCATATCCATGTAATGAATGTGGAAAAAGCTTTATTTGCAGTTCATCTCTTATTAAACACCAACGTATTCATACCGGTGAGAAGCCATACACCTGCTCTGTTTGTGAGAAAAGCTTCTCTAGCAGCTCATATCTTAATGTACACCAGAGAATTCATATAGGAGAGAGAAAATATGTATGTGGTAAATGTGGGAAAAGCTTTACTTGCAGCTCCTACCTTTATAAACACCAGAGAATCCACACAGGAGAGAAGCCACATGCATGTATTAAATGTGGAAAAAGTTTTGGACGCAGTGCAGATCTTTATATGCACCAAGGTATTCACACAAGAGAGAAGCCATATCCATGCATTGATTGTGGAAAACGCTTTTGTCGGACTTCAACTCTAATTAGACACCAACGAATTCACACAGGGGAGAATCCTGAATGTGAAAAGAACTTTCCTAGCAATTCAGATCTAAATAAGTATCAGAGAACCAACACAGGGGAGAAGCCATTTCCATGTATGGACTGTGGAAAAACGTTTACTAGCAGTCCAGCTCTTATTAAACACCAGAGAATTCACACAGGAGAAAAACCATATGCTTGCACTGAATGTGGAAAAAGATTTGGTAACAGTTCAGATCGGTATAGGCATCAGAGAATTCACACCGGAGAGAAGCCATATACATGTGGAATATGCGGAAAAAGCTTTAATTGCAGTTCAGATCTGTGTAAGCATCAGAGAATTCACACAGGAGAAAAGCCGTATGCATGCAATGTATGTGGGAAAAGATTTGGCAATAGCTCAGATCTTTATCGGCACCAGAGAATCCACACAGGTGAAAAGCCGTTTTCATGCAGTGAATGTGGTAAAAACTTTAGTCGTAATTCAACTCTAATTGAACACCAAAGAATTCACAAAGGCAAGATACCTAAATGTGGAAAAAAACATGCATTCTAAGTAAAGCAGATAAAGGAACCATTCTAGTTTTCTGGTGACTTTTTTGTGCAGGTAGGCATGTGCTGTAAAACTTAGAGACCACGCAACCTATATACCATTAAATACTGTACTTTAACCTTTAATTGACATTTCTCCCACTAATCCACCAATTTATTAATACTTTAATAGAGACAAATAAGTGGAAATGTGGGGCTCCTTGAATTACATTAAAACAGAGGCCAATTACTGATTGTTTTGTGACTATGCAGATTACAAGATTTAGGGGGACAATAAAGGCAAAAGTAACAGTCAAGTTTGTGCATGTTTTCCTATATACAAGTCTTGATGAGAACCTGGATGCGGAAAGAGTTCAAGAGTATTCACACACACTTCTGTGCCACAAAGCTTGGGTCAGAGTTGCCATATATTAAGGATTCCATGTTGACATTATGAGAGAGAATTTGGGTATTTTAAAAGTCCATGACCTACTGTATCTTGATATTAAAGGTGTTATTTATTTTACAAAGAACAAGTGTTCTACATACTGTATAGTAACTGACATTTAAGTATAAATGGAAGCCAATATAGGCTTAGATACAGTAGCTAAATAAATGGTTCACCAAAGATGGATAGCTGTACTAAGTATAAAAGTTTAAGGTTTCTTTCTGTTTTTAACTGTCATTTTTTGACTGTGTGGAGGTAACCAGGCTCACAATAAAGGTTAAGCCTGTTTGGTTACCTCTGATCCATTTATTAGGGTTCGGGAGTCTCAGCTCTTGAGCCCAGTGATTGTCAATGCATGCCTGTATATTATGCGACAATAAAGAATTTGTGTTTTTACCTTTCTAGGAGTGCCTGCAAGCAGAGATTGCTAGGCTATGAGTTTCAAGGGTGGTTTTACGGAGAAATTTTTGTCAGAATGTGCCTAGCTAGCCGGGGTTTGGAGTTGCTGGATACCCCAAAAATGTACCCGGGAATCTGGTCGGATTCCCGGATACATATAGGCACATTGCTCCGGCAAAATCTCCCCTTGAAAACGCTTTCGCAACTCACCGCTAGGATTCCCTGCTTCAGCACAAGCCAGAAAGGTAAATGAGGCATAGGTATGTTTGGTGTCCCTGAACTTGTCAAGTGGTCGCTAGGATAAGGGGGATGCCCATGTCACCCAGAACCTTTTATAGGGGTTCTGAGTTACTTCAACCATACATAAAATTGTGAGGAATTGTAAAAGTCTGTCTATTTTATAGAGTGTGGGGAATAGGGCTTGTAAGAAATATAGTGCAGCTTTTTATTCTATTCCCCATACCAGAAAAACTTTGAAAAATATCCTAAGTGTATACTTTTATTAAACAGTGTGTTTTAAAACATATATGCTTGTGCACAGTATCATGAGCTGTGTCTTTCTGGACCAATGATCTGAGTGAGTCACTGGGCTACCAGCTTGGTGCCCGCGAGTTTACCCAGACATCGGACATGAAAGCCACCAGAGGTTGCCAAGTGTGAAGAACATTTGGGCAGGAGGTTTAGGCTTGAGTACCCAAGTCCTGGGATGAATAGAAGTCCTCGGGACTACCATTTGCCCCAGCAGACTGTGAGGAGCCTAAACCAGCGGGTGGCTTCTGCATACCAAGTGGCAGAGGTGGCAATCTTGCACATGCCCTTGGCTGATTCAAAAGATCTGCTTGCCTGGCTTCAGAAGACTGGGATCGCTCTGTTTGGATGATCAGAAAGTTCCCACGCTGGGATTGGCTGGAGTATTTCATGAATGAAGTCAGAAATACTATAAGAATCCCTCAGCCAATCCGGACATCAGATTCTGAGCGCCAGAACTGCAGCGGCAAATTTTAAACGACAAAAAGATGCTCTGAAAGAAATAGCAAAGACTTCAGAAATCTGAGGGGAAATATTTTCTAAGTCCAGCTTTTTGCAGGCCAAGTTCTGAAAACGGAACGTAGCGGTCATGGCTGGGATTGCAAGCCGAATTTAGTTCCAGGACATTGGACCTCCAGTAACTCCCGGTGAAGAGATTTCAAGTCCTCTGGAGGAAAGACAGCAGTGGTGTCGGGAACTTCATGCTGATTTGAGTTCCAGGACAACTAAAGACTCTTGTTTTGTGTTATATTAAGCTAGGAAAGCCTAGTTTTTTGCCCCAGGTCCCAAGTAAGTGTGTCTTTCTTATGTAGTTTGTGCTCCACTATGTGTATGCCTTTTCATGCGAATAAATTTACAATTTATTTCACTTATCTTGTTTTGCTCAACGTATGATCCTGATAAAAAGGCCTGGTCTCCCGTGACCATTTCCCCTTATATTTGGTGAAAATATGACTGAGAAAATTATCCTACAGTATTTGCCATATTTTTCACTGTGCTGGTCTGAACAATCCTAACCAAACTTTTAAGCAAAGATTTGGACATTGGTGTCCATTTTCCCAAAGAAAACATGTACTGTAGATGGCTAAGTAATCTGATAAAGACATTCTTTTGCTTTATGACTCCTAGTGAACAAAGGAGAAGAGGTTAAAGCACAAATTTCACTTGTAAATTAAAGGTACTATTCATCCAACCCAGTGATTTGGGAAAAAATAAATATAATAAGAATAATATATGTCACAATAAAGAAACCATAGGGGGTAGTGCAGTTCCAATGAAAAAATACTTTTTCCAATCATCTTAGAATTTTTTGGTGCAGGATTCGGAGTGCAGATACTCCCAGGTATATGCAAGGGACAGGGGAAAAAATAGTGCAACACAGCAAAAAATCAAGAATTGGAAGCAGAAACAAAACAATCATCACACACATGATATACAGTGGCGGCCGCCTTTAGCCTCGTGCGGCCGTTTCAGCGCAAATCTGAAAACCGCGGGCAGATGCAGTATTTGATGCGGCATGTTCCGGTATTTAAGGCCGCGGCCGCATGCATTGTATTAGCGCTGTCTCGGCATGAACGCGGTGAAGTGCGTGGCATTCGAAAAAAAATACCCAAACAAAATCGGAGATGTTGGAGAATAAAAGGGGCCGTGACAGTATGATAAAATGAAGCAATGAAGAGGTTAAACCTCTTAAGGTGGTTACTAGTACTTTAGTATTGCAGGTATTGAATTGGGGTTAGAGATCCAGTGTCGTATTAGAACTCAGTTCCACTGCTCATAAAAGAAATGGGCGAAAATGGATCATAGAGCAGATATGCAATTTACTAAAACATTAAAAAAAGAAATAGACAATACTCATAAAAGGCGCTATGTCTCAAGCATTGAGACCACCCTGGGTCCAGGAACCAATACAGACGGCGCACACCAGCCTCACTTCTTTCTCACTCTAATCCGAGGAGATGACAGTACTTCCAGAAGCGTCGCCGTCACTGAGAAACAGAGGAATCGGGGGAAGATCCTGAAGCTTGTGCTTGTTTGGTTGTCTGGTCCTACTCCTGCTCCAATGTCTCCACCTTTTGTGAGTGCATTGTCTTTTTATTTTTGTCTGTTTTAGTAAATTGCATATCTGCTCTATGGTCCGTTTTCGCTCTTTTTTTTATGAGCGGAGGATCTGAGATCTAATACTACACTTGATCTCTAACCCTCATTCCATACCTGCAATAGTGAGGTTCCACTCACCATGTATCAGGGAATAAACGCTGTCTCAATGAGTCTTCACTAGAAAGTCTCAGTAGTCTGAGGAATCCAGCAGGGAGCTGGTTAATTACTAAAAACAATTAACCAGTCTCCACCTGCTTAATCAGACCAGTGTAAAAGCCTCCTGTTGTGAATTAACCAGGAGACACTTGAGCAAAGGATGATGGTGTGCTGATTTAAAGACACCAAGGGAACAGACCAAAACAGGGGTGCAGCAAACCCAGGAACCTACAAAAGGCTGGCCCCTCAACGAACATCAATCCATACCTAGAGACTGGCCTTGCAGATAGGGACTGGGGAAGTGAGTTAGCCACTACACAGGGATAGGCTGTTTGTTTATTTGTTTATTTTTGTATGCTGTGCATTGTTTAAAGGGACAGGCTAAATAAAGCCATGTTTTAATTTCCCTAAAACTGTGTCCCATTGAGTACCTCTGCACATGTCTCTTCACACCACCTAGAGAGGTTTAACCTCTTCACTGCTTTATTTTATCATATATCATGTCAGTGTGATGTTTTATTTTTTTTCTGTTTCCAAATTCTTAAAGTTTTTTGTTGTGTTGTACTATTTTTCCCCTTATTTCCTCTATGACATTTAGTTAAGCATTGACAGTCTTTGTATCACGCATCTGGTCCAAAAACGACTTTATTCAAATGATATTTACCTTCTGTCTTTTAATTGTGATACTGTGCCATACTCCTTATGTTTTCTGTTTTGCAGAAATGCTGACGTAAATGCTTTTTTGTGTTTTCTATTGGGGGGTGGGGCTTATAAAAATTGCTATTGCTGTGCTTTTTTTTAATAATGGTTTAGAATGCATCCCTGTTAATTATAACTTTGGAATAACTACTTTATAGTAAAAAGCATTATAGGTTTTGAGTTCTTATCATGGTTTTCACAGTTAGGCTTTTAGGTGTAAATATGCAGCGTTTGGAACATTTCTTGAAGCAACTATTAAAGAGGATACAAAAAGTAATTTAATTTAATTTTTTGTTTAAATGTATGTTTTTAAGTGAGACTGTACTTCTATGTGTTACTGCTGCTTTATATGTAGTGTTAAATCATCAAAGAGACTAAAAACATATTGTAATACTTTACTTTCATGTGTTTTCTAAAAAATGGTTTGGAGAGATTGCAATTTTGAAAGATCCATAGCACAAAATAAAGTTAACATTTCAAACCGCTGAATACTGAGATGACTGTTTTATTATAATGATGAGACTTCAAAGAATGTGGATCAATGAGGAAGACTTAGACTTAGGTTCTAAATGTAAAAATGTCATTAATATATTTGAGCCCAATAGGTAGCAGCACTGGAATTGTTCTTTGTTTTCCATAAATCTAAGGACTATACTTTTACAAGCAGCATACTTCACAAAGGGAGGAGCGCAGGTAATATGTACCGTATTTGTTTTCCAAAACTATATTTAGACCTTTCTATAGTGTGCAGCTTTCTATACTGTGTTTTACACGGAATGTCCAAAATTCACCATGATTACCAATGTGAGAGAATGAATATCCCTCAACTCGTACACATTCTAGTTATTTTTGTTTTAAATGTTAGGCTAATTGTTTTTGCTGTGTCAGGGGTAATACTGGGATGTAGGCAGCAGTAACGAGTCTGGACATGGAGTGGACCACATAATGCATAAAATAGCACACTGTAGTATCAAAGTAGCTGTGCAGCTACTTGTTTTTCTCTATCTCTATAAAGGTATTCACTGCTGCATTATTGGAAGATGGAATTAATTAAGTAATAATCCCCTCAGAACAGGGGGCGAAGCCGAGGGACTTTAACCCAGCCAGGGCATTATTGGCCAGTAATGCCCTGTTCTGAGGGGATTATTACTATTATAGGCTAAATGTAGGCTTATTTCATAAATAATAGACACTTTTGTATAGTTATATAGATTTTTTTATTAAAATAAAATGGTTAATACATGAATCCACCTCTATATACTCTTACACTGCAGATATCTATATCCACACACTGCCGCCCCCTCTGTGTACACACACACACACACACAACAGCTCAACACACAACACAGCAGATCTACACACACACAAACTGCTGCTACACACACACACACACACAACACAGCACCTCCTCACACACAGCCACACACACACTGGAGCTCTACACACACAACACAGCACATCTACACTCACAACACAGCACCTCTACACACACACAACACAGCACCTCTAAACACAACACAGCACAGCACCTCTACACACAACACAACACAGCACCTCTACACACAACACAGAACCTCTACAAAACCAAACTGCTGCTACACACAAATAAAACACAACAGCACAGCACACACACAGCTGCTGCTATACTCATAAACACTGCTGCTGCTGACACTGACACACACTGACACACACTGACACACACACACACACACACACACACACACACACACACACAGAGAAACTACAGCCAGAAACAAACTGCAGACAGACACTCACTTGCTTTGCAGACTCCCTCTCTCCCCCACCCCACCAATTCAACTGAATCTTCTCAGTTCACGGAGCAAGGGCGGGGAGTCAACCTGTGGCTGATACTTCTTAACCAATCCTCTGCCCTGTCTCAGAGCTTTTCCTACTTTTAGACCAATCCCCTGCCCTGTCTCAGCTCTTCTGAAAGCTGATTGGCTGAAAATAATCACATTGAAATCAACACTTTGCAAGCAGCTAAATTTCCGGGCATTACTGATTGGTTAAAATTCCAGGCATTATCCAATCAGAGGAAAAAAGTGTCCAGTTCTTGCTCTTTAAGGGTGTGGAATGGTAGTTCCTCTCTGATCTTTTGCTTCTCCTGTTGTTCAAGGTGTCTTCCCCCACCTCCAAGATGGATCCCAACGGAGAACTCCGACGGCGATGCCAAGTTCCAAGAAAAAGAAAACACGAGCGCACCAAAATGAGAGAAATAAAGTGTATTACCAACAATAAACAATAGTAACCACTTACATGAATAAAAACTTTAATAATCCCCGGTCTCGATCGTCACTTCTATGGTAGGGCATCAAATAGGGAAGGTCTAATAGCGCTACAGGGACAGCCCCAGCGCGCGGGACTGGTCTTTGAGGAGTGAAACTGCCCCTGCTTACCCTATTTGATGCCCTACCATAGAAGTGACGATCGAGACCGGGGATTATTAAAGTTTTTATTCATGTAAGTGGTTACTATTGTTTATTGTTGGTAATACACTTTATTTCTCTCATTTTGGTGCGCTCTTGTGTTTTCTTTTTCTATCCAATCAGAGGGCAGGAATTTTAATAATGCCCGGAATTTTACTGGTTTAGCCTATAATGTACTTTAACACTTTGTGTGCTCTCTCTTTGTGGGTACTGTACAGGATGGCAATGGGATAGCTTGTTCAGATGGTCTGTTGAAAAAAAGATTTTACATTTAGTAATCTATAATTTTTTTAAAATATACATTTCCTGTTGAAACAGGTCTAGTTTAGAGGCAGGTGTAAATGTTTAGCCTCTGAATAATACCTGGATTTCAATATTAGATAAAATACTAAAATCCCCTTTGCACCTGGTTGTTTGGACCCATTAACCAATGGCCATGCTCCAATCCTGAGCAGTGTCCTTCTTCTTCCTAAAACTATAAGCACATTTGTTGCCATGTTGGGTAAAAAGATGTTGGATGGGCGCATGCGCGAGGGCTAGGGGAATGGATGCATAGAAAGTGAGCTCCATACCCTATTTACTGCAAAAAAATAATATAAAAGCGAACAGGAGCGGAACACAAAGCAGCACAATACAAAGTAAAAACCCAAGAATGCAAACGAGACCGAAAGCGTGGCGATCCACGTCCGTTCTCACGAATTACTTTAATAAGTCGGATTTGGCGTGAAAGGAGAGAGCGGAGGCGCCAGCACCGCAAGCGGGGGTCTGATTCGGAGGAGGAAGAAATAGCAGAGTCCCAGATGGTTGCCAGAAACAATGAGATTGTCACTAGGAAGGACCTAAGAGAATTTTGCAATGATATAAAAGCTTGTCTTCATAAAGAATTAACTGACCTGAGGCGCGATGTAAATAACATAGGAGTCAGGACTGATGAGCTAGAGAAAAGACTTGACTCCACTGTGAAAGCGCTACGGAAAAATGAGAAGACCACTGCTCAGTTACAAGCACACATAAATGATATCTCTAACAAACAAGAAGATGCCGAAACAGGGAGAAGCGGAACAATATCAGGGTGAGGTGAGTCCCTGAGGAGTTAACGGACCCGGAGAACTTTATTTCAAGATGGCTGACAAGCTTGTTCCCCGATAGGCCTGACACCGACCTACACATGGATAGGTGTCATAGGGCGCTCATGTCCAGGCCTCAAGTACGGGACCCCCCACGAGATATCATAATCAGGCTTCATTATTTTAAAATAAAAGAAGCAGTGTGCCAGATCTCTAGAGCCTCTAGCTCTGTCGAGTTTGAGGGGATCAAACTCAATCTTTCAGGACCTTTCCCCAACCACGTTTTCTAAACGGAGCAATCTCCTACCTGTAACCAAGCTGCTGAGAGATAGGGGGATACGGTACCGTTGGGTGTTCCCCTTCAGTCTGATGGTGCTGAGGAACTGAGCTGCTGTCACCCTAAGAGGTTCAGAGGAGATAGAGGCATTCTTGAAAAAACTGGGCCTTCAGAGTGAGTCTCCTACCCCAGAGGCTGATGAGATGTCCTCTCCCGAGCTTGCGTGGAGCAAAGTGAAGATAAAGGCGCGAATACAGCAGGACAAGTCCCTTAATTGATTCCACTTAAGAATCAATTAAGTCTTAAAAGGGCACTGCCATTTGAGTGTCCGTTTGTCTGTAGAGCTGCGTTAATAAAGTTCAAAGTTGTATCCGGAGGCAGCGACCATCTTGGATTTTCTAGTTACTGGGGGAAAGACTGTCACAGAAGA
This sequence comes from Ascaphus truei, assembly GCF_040206685.1. Taxonomy (NCBI): domain Eukaryota; kingdom Metazoa; phylum Chordata; class Amphibia; order Anura; family Ascaphidae; genus Ascaphus; species Ascaphus truei. The sequence goes on from NC_134503.1 coordinate 20,400,962, forward strand.
AGTCCGGAAGCAGCACCCAGGGCAGGAAGGCAAAGAGGAGCTTCAACAAGGCCCGGGGTTAACCCCCCGTCCAGCGGACAGCTCCCCTAGATGGACAAATAAAGGAAGGAGTGGGGGAATTTGGGAGGGAAATAATCATTATCGCTGTGACATCACAGGTGCAGCTTGCAGGGTAACTCATGAGTCCTGGGGCTGCCTCTTCAGAATGAGTAGGACACTACACAACTTCCATCTGCAGGACTGAATGTCCACCACTTCCATTGTAACCCCTGATCTTTTAAGCAGGGAGGTAGTGATGATTTGGGATACCATCTAATATACTCATCCTTGGGATAATCCTTATTGCAATGGTAGGAGTGTGGTAGACAGTTTTAGATGGACTATGTGCACAATCCTCCCAGCAGTGAAGGGGTAAAAACACATCTGGTTGCACCCATGTGAACTAAATAATAAATAAAACACGGAAACACTGGGATCTCAATGGGGGTCTATTCCGCCTCATGGTGCCCTAGTACAAGGTTGCTATGAGGGATAAGACACTCTGGTAGAAGAGTTGAGCAGGGGGATTAGAGATATAGTCATTGATCGCCGGCCCCCCAGTTCACAGGGAGGTCCACAGCACTTTTTAGGTGTGCAGCCCGGTAGGTATAAGATCTGGAAAGGGGTTACATGATACTGGTAGAGCTGTGGGGCGAATTAGATAATTGCTCGGAGAATATAAATGCTAGGGGAGGGGGGTAAATAGGTGACAAAAGGAAGGGTGTCAGAATAGGGCTATAATTAGTAATATTAGTCTATACTGAGGGATTCCATTTGCCGGATTCGGAAGCATAAGGGGCTGGGGCCAACATAGAGGGTAACGGTACACGTAACGTTGCACGTCGTCACTAGTTCGTTTTACAATTACTTCAAGTTATTTTAGTTCCTTTTCAACATATTTAGTTATATACAGTCATGTACAGTTATTGACAGTCATCTGTATTCATTTACGCACTCACAGTCATCTATAGCCAGAGATGGATATACCTATTTGTTATAGTCAGGGATAGTCGGTTATACCTGTTGTGGTTTCTCATGTCTGTGCTAGTTAGGAGGATGGTAATATGAGTGATACCTATTAGCTTAACCAGATGAGCTGCGCTGGGGGCGGGGGGGATCTCTTACCCCTGGCCATCACTATGTGTGCTACTAGAAATGACCTGGTTACTGCCAGGACATTCGGTAAAAACCCTCTGGGAAACAAGGGACCGAATACGTTTGGTTAGCTGGGCACCCTCGGTCGGTGCATTGACGCCCAGGCATTTTCCAGAGGCAAGAGATCCGATCTGGTCTATGACCATGATGGGATCTCCTAAGTTACACCTTTCCTACCTATTTTTTCCTTCCCCTTTCCTTCCCCCCGGTTGGTCACGTGGTCCGCTCAGCTCCAGAGGTCGCAATGAAGAAGGCTCTGTTACCCGGAAAGAAGATGACCAGGTAAATTATAATGCCTTTCACTCTACATTCTCCACAATGGATATTTCTGACTTCAGGAATAGCCAAAAATGGGTTTAGTAATAATATCTCACAATGTCAAAGGGCTGAATAGCCCTGGGAAAAGATGAATAGCATTCGCTGAGTACAACAGGAGACAGTCTGATATTGTCTTAATACAAGAAACTCACTTTAGCACTACCTGTGCACCAAAATATCTAGACAAAAACTTTAGGCAATTTTACCTGTCATCTTCCTCCAAGAAAAATAAAAAAATCCTATTTCATAATAGATGCCCGTTTAAAGTAGAATCAGTAGTTAGAGATAAGGAAGGTAGATACCTGATATTGATAGGCTCGATAAACGGTCAAACTCTAACATTAGCCATTTATGCCCCGTGTGACTACGATCCTTCCTTTTTCAAGCTGGTCTTCAATAAATTGAAGAAAGTAGCGCAAGGACCAATAATAATGGCAGGAGACTTGAAGAAGTACGCGCATGCGTACGAAACGCGTCGGGAAGTTTCAAGTTTTTAGAGTGTTCCAGTGTGGTGAAGTCTGCAGTTCCAAAGGAGAAACTCTGCAGTCTCCAACTAGTGTTTTGAACCGAGGTACGGCGATATTGCGGCTGCTGATGAGGACTGGAGTCCTGTGAGCCGGTGGAGAATACACAACGGGGGTGACGTCACGTCCGCCCAGAGGCCTCGTCATCTGAGTCATCTGCCTGGCTTCCTAGTCACGTGTGGACGCCAGCACAAGTGCTCCGGTCGCCATCTTGAGAGCCCAGCTGCATACAGCAGATCTGCCTGTACCTTTCCAGCATTTTGTGAGTAGGGTTGCAATTTTACCCCTCCGGATGCGGTTTATGCACATTTCCACATCAATAAATATGCTTTTTATTAATATTTAGGCCGTGCTAGTGTTATATGTTTGTATGTCTTGTTTGTTGTTTTTTGTCAATATCTGTGATCACCCCCCCCCCCTGTGTTGATTTACTGCACTATTATTTCTCTTTTTTCACATATGCACTGCTGAGGTGAGAATCATCACCATTCATCATCCCAAGGACTGTATTTGGACTGTCACAACAGGACTGGTATTTACCCTCTTTGTCGCCGGTTAACCCCTTTGTTTCATAGGAGACTTTAATACGGTACTTAATCCAAATTTAGATAGGTCAGGCTCCTCACAAGGATATTACAAAAATATGTCCTCCACATTGAGACTAGGCTTGAAAGAAAACAACTTGCTAGATATCTGGAGAGAGCACCACCCTTTCAATAGGGATTTAACATTTTTCTAAAATCTCCACTTGTCTTACAGCAGAATCGACTACTTCTTTGTATCAAGCAGACTGACTCCATAGATCTCCCATACAGGGATCCATGATATTTCATGTCTGATCACGCACCTTTAGAGCTACGGTGCTCCCAAATAATTCTAGACAGACCAGGAGCAAATTGGAAACTGAACGAATCCCTTCTGAAAATACCAGAAATGTCCCAGTTGATAGCTAAATAAATAGATCAATACTTCAAATTAAATGTAGGTACAGTGAGTTCCCACCTATCATTGTTGGAGGCTCACAAAGCCACACTAAGAGGAATACTGATTGGCATAGCTGCTAGAAGAAAGAAAGAAAGAAAGAGACGCAAAAATCTGGTCACTTCAGTCCAAATTAAAAGACCTCTTAGACAAACATAAACAGGACAATAACCCAAACACCCTTAAAAATATCAAAGATATAAGAATCCAATTGAACTTTTTGTTAACCTCCCAGGCTGATAACTCCTTGAATTGGTCAAAAAAGATTTTTTTTGAAAAGGCGAACAAGCCAGATACTATGTTAGCAAACAAATTAAGAAATAAGGTCCCAAACTACAGTATCCAAGCTATCAGAAGAAAATCAAGTGCCATATCCGGAAACCCCAAATGAATAGTCGAGGAATTTAAATTATATTATGAAAATTTGTATAACGGAGAAAAGGTGTCAAACAATCTTAACAATAAAAGAGCTTTGGATAACTTTTTAACAAGCTCAAAACTGACAAAGTTGACGGGAGGGGAGAGGGAGGTGTTGGGGAGGGAGTTCACCATGGAGGATATCACTCTCGTGATTGAAAATCTGAAGGCATCTAACGCCCCAGGGCCGGACGTTTTTTCAGGCTTATATTATAAAAAATACATGAAATTGCTTGCCCCCTATCTACTTAAAATGTTCAATGCCGTACTGACTGGAACCTCTTTCCCAGAACATATGCTCCAGGTGTCTATATCAGTAATTCAGTAATCCATAAACCAGGACAAGATCCGCTTGACTGCAAGAGTTATAGGCCAATCTCGCTCATAAATACAGATATCAAAATATACTCTAAATTGATTGCCAATAGATTAAGTCAGATCCTACCTAGGCTAATACACCCAGATCAAGTCGGTTTCATAAAAGACAGACAAGCGGCAGATAACACCCGGCGAATCATTGATCTGATACTGATGCATCAGCCGTTATTCGAACACATCACGGCGCCGATTTTGAGTTCTCTGCTGTTCCCCACGCAGCTTGAACGCGGCCAATTGCCCCAGGCACCCGCGCTTATCGCGGATGTTTTGTTTGAATTTCATGGATTCTGTTTCTTCGTTTGCAATAAAATGGATGAATTGTAATGTGTACAGTACTGTGCTCCTGTGTCACTGTGCTACTCTGCTACTGTGCTACTGTGTCACTGTGCTACTCTGCTACTGTGCTACTGTGTCACTGTGCTACTCTGCTACTGTGCTACTGTGTCACTGTGCTACTGTGTCACTGTGCTACTCTGCTACTGTGCTACTGTGTCACTGTGCTACTCTGCTACTGTGCTACTGTGTCACTGTGCTACTCTGCTACTGTGTCACTGTGCTACTCTGCTACTGTGCTACTGTGTCACTGTGCTACTCTGCTACTGTGCTACTGTGTCAATTTCATGTTTTTAATAGCCAGAACACAAAAATGCGTTTTTCTGCACTTGCCGCGCTCGCATCTTAGTGCGGGAAGGCTGGAATTCATCCCGCAGTTTCAAATCGGGATTCCGATGTACATGACGCGTGAAGTGTTCGGATAAAGGCCGCTGCATTAGTAGAAATAGCCAATTCAAAACAGGTACCAGCTATGGTGTTAAGCCTAGATGCAGAAAAGGCGTTCGATAGGCTCGACTAGGCATACCTTGAAGCTACACTTGGAGCATATGGATTTGGTGGAAAAATAACGTCGCTATATTAGCCCTATATTCAGGTCCAGCAGCTAGAGTCATACATCAGGGCTTTCCCTCAGATCCCTTTAAGATTAAGAGTTGTACGAGACAGGGTTGCCCCCTCTCGCCCCTTCTATTCGCCCTTTGTATGGAACTGTAATGCGTAGCTCACCACAAACGAAGGGCGACCGAGGTGCTGAGGTAGGGGATTGGATAACGCCTTCCCACAGCCACGTGGGCGTGCCTAGGATGTGGAGTAGTCATTCAAGCCAGGTCAGGATTACAGATTGGAGAATAGTTAAGGTACTTGCCAGGTTCAGAAGCGGGCAGTTGCGGATCATTAGTGTGCGGAGCCAGGTTCAGGATTGGAGAGTATCGGATAGTCGGGGTACGTAGCCAGGTTCAGGATAGGAGAATATCGGATCATTGGAGTACTTAGCCAAGGTCAAGACTGGAGACAGGAGAATGGTCATACAAGCCAGATCAGGAGTGGAGAGAAGCGGAGTCCAAGGTGCTAGCAGGGTTTCAGGCAACAAGAGGTTAACAGGCAGGTAAGGCAAGGCAAGGTCTCAGGAACAAGAATGTGGCAAGGCACGGCGTCACAATGACTATGCTCAGCAATGAATGAGAGCAGACTGAAGACATATAGGAGGATAGAAAAAACAAAAAGACAGGGCGCACAACGCACATAGTGAAGCACAATAAAAAGATAATTTTACTAAAAAATTAAAGGTTCTGCGTACATCAATATAATGAAAATCAAGCAGTGGGTTAGTGGGGTTACCACACGGAAGAAATGATCACAGCTCTCCACTGGAACGGACGCGAGGCACTGGATACCAGCAGACCACATCCAAGGCAGCAGCTTCCGTGAGACCTTCAGTCAGGGTAACCAGATGTTGGGGACCGGTGAAGAGTCCCGTGTAGAAGTCAGGTTATAGGGCTCAGAAGCCTCCGTCAGTCCTACAACAATGCAGCTCCAACAGCACGCCGCTCAGACTCGTGGTGCGCCTTCTGATGACGTCACGACACACTCCATCTCACATGGAGCGGGGGAGAGAGCTCATCGGCGAACAACATATGAGGCAGGCAGGGTAGCAATAGTAAACACCCGTACCGACAGGCAGTGAGGCAAGGGACCAGGAGGCACAAGCCAAGAATATACTTGACAAACAGTTTGGTCAGATAGATGAACAATCCAACAATCCAACTAGTTTCGTAACACACGGTTACTTCATAAGGGTTTACAAAAAACTGAGTGGGTACACAGGATTAAATACCCAGCAGCCTCCAATCAATGATTAGAGTATCATATTACAACACACGGCATTTAGGTAACACATGAATATTCATTAGCAAACCACAAGCAAAGTGTGCACTTAAAGAAACAGAACATCATAAAACTTACACAATAAAAATACATAATACATATGGAGAAAGTAGCTGAAAGAAAAAAAGCCACAGTTAGAAAAAAGCAGGTGTAGTTATAACACATTCAGAGGAGTCTCAAATAGTTAAATAAAGATCAATATAGGGACCAGATGTCTATATCTTCGTTTAACCCCTTAAGGCTCAAAGAGCCTAATTTGTAGATCCATAGAGTTTCCTGATAGGAGAGGTTTTTGATTCTGTCACCTCCCCTCCTATCTTTAGGGAATACTTTAATGCCTTTGAACATTAATTTGGAGGGATCTTTATTATGATAAATAGCAAAATGGTGTGATAAGCTATGTTTTTCATAACCATTTCTTATATTTCTAAAATGCTCCTGCATACGGATCTTTAGACACCTCTTCGTACGGCCTACATATTGAAGACCACAGTCACAGTTAACCAAATAAACCAAATGAGTAGTATTACAGTTTATAAATGAATCGATGGCAAAGCTCTCACCATTCACAAAAGACGTAAATGTCTTCTTCTCAGGGTGGAGGTGCTTACAAATCGAGTACCTCCCACATTGAAAATTACCAACAGGTTTATCGCTTATCCAGGAGTTAGGGTTAAATTTAGCCTAAACAAGGCCCACATCACTAGGGGCTAGTGTATTTTTTTTTAAAAATTGCCCTCCTGTAGATGAATTTCGGAGTCTCTGGAAGACGATCACCTAGGACTGGGTCATTACACAAAATGGCCCAGTGCTTTTGGACAATTCTTTCTATTCTCTTAGTAACTGAATTAAAGGTTGTGATGAAAGGTACCTCTATCAAATAGCTCTGGTCATTCAAACATTCCTTGCTCTTAGGGATTAGCATAGTGTGTCTATCCATCTGTCTAACTACATCAAGATCTTTACATAAGCTAGCTCTAGGATACCCTCTTTCCAATAATTTATCCATGAGAATTTGAGCCTGATCCTCGAAGTCCTGTTCCCCACTACAGTTACGTTTGATCCTGATGAATTGGCCTCTGGGTATATTAGCAATCCATGATTTCTTGTGATTGCTATTAGCCATTAGCAAATTATTAGCATCAGTTTCTTTAAAGAACACTTTAGTGGAGATGTGACCATCTTCCTGTGCTGTCAGTTTTAAATCTAGAAAACTGATGCTAACGGGATCAGTGGTAAGTGTAAAGATTAAATTCTTATTATTATTATTCAGATAGGCAAGAAAGAGCTTATGGAAGAATCATCCCCCTCCCAGATGCAAAGGATATCGTCGATAAAACGACGCCAGATAATAATATGCTGTCTGTAGGGGTTGTTGTTCCAAATGCTCTGAGATTCCAATTGCCCCATATACAGGTTTGCGAAACTGGGTGCAAATCTTGTGCCCATTGCAGTTCCGCAAACCTGTATAAAAAACTCCGAAAGAAACAAAAAGTAGTTGTGGGTAAGTATAAAATGAATACACTTCAGAATAAATTCTGTATTCAAATGATGTAGTGAGGTGTCAGCCTTTAAAAAAGATCTAACTGCCTGGAGTTCTTTATCATGTGGAATGTGAGTATAAAGAGCCTGCACATCACAGGTAATCCATTTATATGTGCTCTTCCACTCAAAATCCTGAAAAATGTTCAAGACAGAGGTTGTATCCTTTAAATGAGAAGGCAACATACTCACATAAATCTGCAGGAAAAAATCCACATATTGCGAAAGATTCACAGTAAGGGAATCTATTCCCGAGATTATAGGACGGCCAGGTGGATTCGTGATGGACTTGTGGACCTTTGGCAAGTGATAAAATATTGGTATTTTAGGGGAGACAGAAAACAAAAAATCAAATTCAGTCTGCGTAATAACAGTGTTAATTAAGGCTTCATCTAATAATTCTTTTAAAAGAATAATGAACTCGCTTGTTGGATCTTTAGATAATACTCTATAGAAGGAGGTATCATAAAGGAGGCGGTGGGCCTCCAGATCATAATCCTTACGATTCTGGAGGACAACACCACCCCCTTTATTCGCCTGCCTAATAATAAGATTCTCATTACTTTTCAAAAATTTGAGAGCTAAATTCTCCTTCAGACTAATATTGTGTCTAATGTCTCCCGATTTATATGTCTTGACCAATTTAGAAAAGTCATTACTGACCATGTTAAAAAAGGTATCAATATGATTTCCCTTGGAATGGGCTGGATAAAATTTAGACCTAGCTTTGAATGGAGTATGTTTACAAACCAAACCCTGTGTTGGCATATCTGTAATCTCCACATCACATTCCTTATCAGCCAACGTTGGCGGAGCTTCACCATCGATTTTGACAAAATGTCTCTTTAGAGTCATGTTTCTCACAAATTTATGTAGATCTGTGTATAGTTGAAACCCATCTGGGCCACTAGATCTAGAGATAGTCAGACCCTTATTTAGTACAGATTTTTGGTCTTCAGTTAAGATAACTGTGGATAAGTTAAAGATTCCTTTATCTAGGGAGATCCTAGGTCTACACTTGAGTCTCTCCTCTTTGACCCTGGATCCTCCTCTCGTTCCTCGTCTGGTAACATTCTTTTTATTTTCACTACAGGGCTGTCTATTAACTCGTTTCTTCTCTTTCTTCTTCTCTATTGGGGGAGAGAATCTGCTCCTGAGAATTTCTAAAAAACGAGAGCCAGACGGGGACTCTCTAACCGGATAAATTATTTTGAGTTTGAATTTCTTTAAGAGTTCTCTCTTCTCTTTTGTGGTCAGATCTATTAGTAGAGGACTGGGATTTATAATTTTGATCTCTATTTTTATCATAATAGTTGTTCTTCTTATGATCAGGGGGGTGGTTACCATATCTATGTCCCTCTCTTTCATCTCTAGATCTATGTTGATGATTATCTTGTCGTTTATGATTAGACCATCCACGGTGTCTTGGGTGTCCCCTTTGACCGGACCCTCTGTTTCCGGAATTATGGGGGCCCCTTTTCGCATCGTGATGGGGGACATAAACTTTATCCACCACTCTTCCCCTTTCTCCATTTTTGGCCCAGTCTCTCTGTCTCCCATTATCATAGTCTGCTTTATCTCTCATAAACTTGAGGTGTTTATTTTTAACAGTCTCATCTCCTGTATTTTCTAACTTGGCTAATAATTCACATTCAATCTTGGAGCAGTCTTTATCAATAACAATTGGCTCCATGATTTTAATCACTTTTAAAATTTCTTTCTCTATTAATGAAAGACAAATGGGATAATTGCGCCAACCGTGCTACTGTATAGTCCAAGACTTCAGTCCCTCACAGAGTGTAATCCTGCTGCCTGAGTCTCTTAGAGGTGATTCACTAACCTCTATATATTGTCACAGAAAAAAAGGGGGGGGGATCCTCCGGCGCGTCGTTCCACTCGTGATTCCAGGACACATGCAACGTAAGAAAGAAGAAATGGGGGACCACAATCAGGGGTAATTCAATGCATAAGGGTACTCTATAGCTTTAAAAAGTAGAGCACACTTACATCAGATAGCTGATCTTCAGGTACAGATGGGGGGGATGAGGGGGGAACCTCTTGATGATTCCTCAAAATAGGGAAGAGAAGGGAAATATAGTGTAACACCGTTTATTAACAATACATAAAATAGAGATTAAAAACTCACACGCGGCCAATAACTATTGGCATAGAGAGGAGATGTCTCCAGACTCCACAGAAGGTCCTTCCAAAGAATGGGTGGTCTCTCGTGGTCTCCGTTCCAGCTGGTACGGTGTTAAGATGGTGTGCAGGGTCCAGTAAACAGAATGGAGGATCTCCAGGAACTCGTGCACGAACCGGGTCTCCTTCCGTTTGTTTTCCTCCTCACACACTCCTTCTACAGCTCCCGCCTGTCGCGCATGCGCATGCGCTCCGGACGAAATGCTGGCCAAGCTGGGATAGTACTTTCTCTCCTCTGTATGGTGGCCTGTGATGCCCAAAAACCGTCAGACGCATTTCGCATTAGCTTCCTCAGTGACGTGAATGCAAAACGGGGTAGCCGCACCTTTATATCTTGCCGTCTTAGAGTTAACCATGTCTCTGCTGGTTCATTGAATAACTCATATTAATTACATCATCACCACTGCAATACGATCCTGCAGCTTCGTATGAGATACAAACAGACTAAAAACCTGTTAAATTTACCTTAATTGTACACTCTGTTGAGAGAAATAAACTTAATATAAATAAATAAAACCTTAGCAGCTAAATGAGCACTCCCTGAGTGAAAAGTTACAGAAAACTGATCAAAAGGGGATAATCTATTAATAAAATAGATTTATTGCGTTAAAAAAATAATTAGACGCATTAAATCATTCGAACACTCATCAAGTATTCAGTTCCATTCCTTCATGAAATGCTCATCATCTTTACCAAAAGTAGGTGGCTTGAGAATACGTAGCCCTCTAGGGATCCTCTTACAGTCAAGATATCTCTGTAGAGTAGTCTTTTCAAGCCAGTATTTATTATCTTTCAGTAGAAGATCTTCTAACATTTTAAAATGTTCCTCCACTGAAATATCAACATCTGATTCTTCTCTCAACTCTCTAGATTCATAGAACAAACGATCAAACTGCTCTTGACCGTTATCTCTAAGGTTAAGTAAACCCCACACCATTTTAATAAATGGTCACAGAACAAACTTAAAGTAAATAAGTATCAATACAGCTTTAAACCAGAAAAAGTGCAGCACTCAGAGACTAACAGTGAAGTGGACAAAAGGGTGAAAGTGCGCAGCTAAAACATGATTAAACAGTGTATATAGAAACAGTGCAGTGTGAAAGTTTAAATAAACAATAAATTGACCTTGTGGGAAATAACACTAATGTGACGTCTGCAGCCTTTCTTGAGGGGTGGCTCGACACCCCTAGGGCTATAGAAAAAAACAAAAAGACAGGGCGCACAAAGCACATAGTGAAGCACAATAAAAAGATCATTTTACTAAAAAATTAAAGGTTCTGCGTACATCAATATAATGAAAGTCAAGCAGTGGGTTAGTGGGGTTACCACACGGAAGAAATGATCACAGCTCTCCACTGGAACGGACGCGAGGCACTGGATACCAGCAGACCACATCCAAGGCAGCAGCTTCCGTGAGACCTTCAGTCAGGGTAACCAGATGTTGGGGACCGGTGAAGAGTCCCGTATAGAAGTCCCGTTATAGGGCTCAGAAGCCTCTGTCAGTCCTACAGTAATGCAGCTCCAACAGCACGCCGCTCAGACTCGTGGTGCGCTTTCTGATGACGTCACGACACTCTCCTTCTCACATGGAGCGGGGGAGAGAGCGCATCGGTGAACAACACATGAGGCAGGCAGGGTAGCAATAGTAAACACCCGCACCGACAGGCAGTGAGGCAAGGGACCGGGAGGCACAAGCCAAGAATATACTTGACAAACAGTTTGGTCAGATAGATGAACAATTCAACAATCCAACTAGTTTCGTAACACACGGTTACTTCATCAGGGATACAAAAAGCTGAGTGGGTACACAGGATTAAATACCCAGCAGCCTCCAATCAATGATTAGAGTATCATATTACAACACACGGCATTTAGGTAACACATGAATATTCATTAGCAAACCACAAGCAAAGTGTGCACTTAAAGAAACAGAACATCATAAAACTTACACAATAAAAATACATAATACATATGGAGAAAGTAGCTGAAAGAAAAAAAGCCACAGTTAGAAAAAAGCAGGTGTAGTTATAACACATTCAGAGGAGTCTCAAATAGTTAAATAAAGATCAATATATGGACCAGATGTCTATATCTTCGTTTAACCCCTTAGGGCTCAAAGAGCCTAATTTGTAGATCCATAGAGTTTCCTGATAGGAGAGGTTTTTGATTCTGTCACCTCCCCTCCTATCTTTAGGGAATACTTTAATGCCTTTGAACATTAATTTGGAGGGATCTTTTTTATGATAAATAGCAAAATGGCGTGATAAGCTATGTTTTTCATAACCATTTCTTATATTTCTAACATGCTCCTGCATACGGATTTTTACGGCCTACATACCTCTTTGTACGGCCTACATATTGAAGACCACAGTCACAGTTAACCAAATAAACCAAATGAGTAGTATTACAGTTTATAAATGAATCGATGGCAAAGCTCTCACCATTCACAAAAGACTTAAATGTCTTCTTCTCAGGGTAGAGGTGTAAGTTTTATGATGTTCTGTTTCTTTAACTGCACACTTTGCTTGTGGTTTGCTAATGAATATTCATGTGTTACCTAAATGCCGTGTGATGTAATATGATACTCTAATCATTGATTGGAGGCCGCTGGGTATTTAATCCTGTGTAACCACTCAGCTTTTGGACCCTGATGAAGTAACCGTGTGTTACGAAACTAGTTGGATTGTTCATCTATCTGACCAAACTGTTTGTCAAGTATATTCTTGGCTTGTGCCTCCTGGTCCCTTGCCTCACTGCCTGTCGGTGCGGGTATTTACTATTGCTACCCTGCCTGCCTCATGTGTTGTTCGCCGATGCGCTCTCCCCCCCGCTCCATGTGAGAAGGAGAGTGTCGTGACGTCATCAGAAAGCGCACAACGAGTCTGAGCGGCGTGCTGTTGGAGCTGCATTGCGGTAGGACTGACGGAGGCTTCTGAACCCTATAACGGGACTTCTACGTGGGACTCTTCACCGGTCCCCAACATCTGGTTACCCTGACTGAAGGTCTCACGGAAGCTGCTGCCTTGGATGTGGTCTGCTGGTATCCAGTGCCTCGCGTCCGTTCCAGTGGAGAGCTGTGATCATTTCTTCCGTGTGGTAACCCCACTAACCCACTGCTTGATTTTCATTATATTGATGTACGCAGAACCATTAATTTTTTAGTAAAATTATCTTTTTATTGTGCTTCACTATGTGCGTTGTGCGCCCTGTCTTTTTGTTTTTTCTATAGCCCTAGGGGTGTCGAGCCACCCCTCAAGAAAGGCTGCAGACATCACATTAGTGTTATTTCCCACAAGGTCAATTTATTGTTTATTTAAACTTTCACACTGCACTGTTTCTATATACACTGTTTAATCATGTTTTAGCTGCGCACTTTCATCCTTTTGTCCACTTCACTGTTAGTCAAGAGCAGTTTGATCGTTTGTTCTCTGAATCTAGAGAGTTGAGAGAAGAATCAGATGTTGATATTTCAGTGGAGGAACATTTTGAAATATTAGAAGATCTTCTACTGAAAGATAATAAATACTGGCTTGAAAAGACTACTCTACAGAGATATCTTGACTGTAAGAGGATCCCTAGAGGGCTACGTATTCTCAAGCCACCTACATTTGGTAAAGATGATGAGCATTTCATGAAGGAATGGAACCGAATACTTGATGAGTGTTCGAATGATTTAATGCGTCTAATTATTTTTGAACGCAATAAATCTATTTTATTAATAGAGAAAGAAATTTTAAAAGTAATTAAAATCATGGAGCCAATTGTTATTGATAAAGACTGCTCCAAGATTGAATGTGAATTATTAGCCAAGTTAGAAAATACAGGAGATGAGACTGTTAAAAATAAACACCTCAAGTTTATGAGAGATAATGCAGACTATGATAATGGGAGACAGAGAGACTGGGCCAAAAATGGAGAAAAGGGAAGAGTGGTGGATAAAGTTTATGTCCCCCATCACGGTGCCAAAAGGGGCCCCTATACTTCCGGAAACAGAGGATCCGGTCAAAGGGGACACCCAAGACACCGTGGATGGTCTAATCATAAACGACAAGATAATCATCAACATAGATTGAGAGATGAAAGAGAGGGACATAGATATGGTAACCACCCCCCTGATCATAAGAAGAAGAACTATTATGATAAAAATAGAGATCAAAATGATAAATCCCAGTCCTCTACTAATAGATCTGACCACAAAAGAGAAGAGAGAAGTCTTAAAGAAATTCAAACTCAAAATAAGGATCCGGTTAGAGAGTCCCCGTCTGGCTCTCGTTTTTTAGAAATTCTCAGGAGCAGATTCTCTCCCCCAATAGAGAAGAAGAAAGAGAAGAAACGAGAGTTAATAGACAGCCCTGTAGTGAAAATAAAAAGAATGTTACCAGACGAGGAACGAGAGGAGGATCCAGGGTCAAAGAGGAGAGACTCAAGTGTAGACCTAGGATCTCCCTAGATAAAGGAATCTTTAACTTATCCACAGTTATCTTAACTGAAGACCAAAAATCTGTACTAAATAAGGGTCTGACTATCTCTAGATCTAGTGGCCCAGATGGGTTTCAACTATACACAGATCTACATAAATTTGGAAAAACATGACTCTAAAGAGACATTTTGTCAAAATCGATGGTGAAGCTCCGCCAACGTTGGCTGATAAGGAATGTGATGTGGAGATTACAGATATGCCAACACAGGGTTTGGTTTGTAAACATATTCCATTCAAAGCTAGGTCTAAATTTTATCCAGCCCATTCCAAGGGAAATCATATTGATACCTTTTTTAACATGGTCAGTAATGACTTTTCTAAATTGGTCAAGACATATAAATCGGGAGACATTAGACACAATATTAGTCTGAAGGAGAATTTAGCTCCCAAATTTTTGAAAAATAATGAGAATCTTATTATTAGGCAGGCCGATAAAGGGGGTGGTGTTGTCCTTCAGATCCTAAGGATTATGAACTGGAGGCCCACCGCCTCCTTTATGATACCTCCTTCTGTAGAGTATTATCTAAAGATCCAACAAGTGAGTTCATTATTCTTTTAAAAGAATTATTAGATGAAGCCTTAATTAACACTGTTATTACGCAGACTGAATTTGATTTTTTGTTTTCTGTCTCCCCTAAAATACCAATATTTTATCACTTGCCAAAGGTCCACAAGTCCATCACGAATCCACCTGGGCGTCCTATAATCTCGGAAATAGATTCCCTTACTGCGAATATGTGGATTTTTTCCTGCAGATTTATGTGAGTATGTTGCATTCTCATTTAAAGGATACAACCTCTGTCTTGAACATTTTTCAGGATTTTGAGTGGAAGAGCACATATAAATGGATTACCTGTGATGTGCAGGCTCTTTATTCTCACTGTGACAGGGTAAATAAAAGCCACCAGCTATATGCCTGGAAAACCTAGGTCTAGTCTGCAGTGCAGCACTGACTAGGTTAACTTCAGCTGGGAACCTCAGGACAATTCGTTGGATCCCAGCTGCCTAACCAAGGTGTGTTAAAACCCCAGGCTGTAGACACATGGAGCTGGCTGTTGAGGAGAGAGGAGTAAGGACTGAATTGAGATTATTGATACAAGGTCTGTAAAGAAAAGTACATGAATTATGAACTGTCTGTCTCTTGCATAGAAAAGGGTAGCTGCCTTATTCTTACACTGTCTACTAAAGAGAAACTGTTTTGTTTTGTCTGCTGAAGAAAAAGCCATTTTTCTTTTGTTTGCTGAGGAAAAGCTATTTTTGTTTTGTGTGCTGTATAATTTAAGGCTAAATAAATAAGCATTATCCAAAGAACCTGCGTGTGTAGTTGCATTTACCCTGCAACACTCACATTCCACATGATAAAGGACTCCAGACAGTTAGATTTTTTTTAGAGGTTGACACCTCACTACATCATTTGAATACAGAATTTATTCTGAAGTCTATTCATTTTATACGTACCCACAACTACTTTATGTTTCTTTCGGCGTTTTTTATACAGGTTTGCGGAACTGCAATGGGCACAAGATTTGCACCCAGTTTCGCAAACCTGTATATGGGGCAATGGGAATCTCAGAGCATTTGGAACAACAACCCCTACAGACAGCATATTATTATCTGGCGTCGTTTTATCGACGATATCCTTTGCGTCTGGGAGGGGGATGATTCTTCCATAAGCTCTTTCCTTGCCTATCTGAATAATAATAATAAGAATTTAATCTTTACACTTACCACTGATCCCGTTAGCATCAGTTTTCTAGATTTAAAACTGACAGCACAGGAAGATGGTCACATCTCCACTAAAGTGTTCTTTAAAGAAACTGATGCTAAACACGGTGTTGAGAAGAATAGACGAGGTCATGGCCATGGATAAACTTACAGCAATGCTCATTAAATAAATGCCACAGTTTCGAATAACTGGGACCCCTGGAGTGGCCCGCTAGGACTAGGTCTGCATTAGGCCGTCCTCGTACTGATGGAAAGGGAGGAAGAAAACAGAGTTCCCCTATCTTCCCCCCACCCCCCCCCCCCCCCAGTATGTCTTTCCCCCCTCCCCCCCTTAGACCTTCCCCCCCCCACCAACTGAAAAATACCCATTTTGGGACAACATGTTGTTTAACTCAGTTGAAAAGTCATGTCATGTGCCTATGACATTGTCGTTATCATTTGGATGTATGTTGTTCTCAATTAAAAAAAAGTGATACAAAGAAACTGATCCTAATAATTTGCTAATGGCTAATAGCAATCACAAGAAATCATGGATTGCTAATATACCCAGAGGCCAATTCATCAGGATCAAACGTAACTGTAGTGGGGAACAGGACTTCGAGGATCAGGCTCAAATTCTCATGGATAAATTCTTGGAAAGAGGGTATCCTAGAGCTAGCTTATGTAAAGATCTTGATGTAGTTAGACAGATGGATAGACACACTATGCTAATCCCTAAGAGCAAGGAATGTTTGAATGACCAGAGCGATTTGATAGAGGTACCTTTCATCACAACCTTTAATTCAGTTAATAAGAGAATAGAAAGAATTGTCCAAAAGCACTGGGCCATTTTGTATGACCAGAGCGATTTGATAGAGGTACCTTTCATCACAACCTTTAATTCAGTTAATAAGAGAATAGAAAGAATTGTCCAAAAGCACTGGGCCATTTTGTGTAATGACCCAGTCCTAGGTGATCGTCTTCCAGAGACTCCGAAATTCATCTACAGGAGGGCAAAATTTAAAAAAATACACTAGCCCCTAGTGATGTGGGCCTTGTTCAGGCTAAATTTAACCCTAACTCCTGGATAAACGATAAACCTGTTGGTAATTTTCAATGTGGGAGGTGCTCGATTTGTAAGCACCTCCACCCTGAGAAGAAGACATTTAAGTCTTTTGTGAATGGTGGGAGCTTTGCCATCGATTCATTTATAAACTGTAATACTACTCATTTGGTTTATTTGGTTAACTGTGACTGTGGTCTTCAATATGTAGGCCGTACAAAGAGGTATGTAGGCCGTAAAAATCCGTATGCAGGAGCATGTTAGAAATATAAGAAATGGTTATGAAAAACATAGCTTATCACGCCATTTTGCTATTTATCATAAAAAAGATCCCTCCAAATTAATGTTCAAAGGCATTAAAGTATTCCCTAAAGATAGGAGGGGAGGTGACAGAATCAAAAACCTCTCCTATCAGGAAACTCTATGGATCTACAAATTAGGTTCTTTGAGCCCTAAGGGGTTAAACGAAGATATAGACATCTGGTCCATATATTGATCTTTATTTAACTATTTGAGACTCCTCTGAATGTGTTATAACTACACCTGCTTTTTTCTAACTGTGGCTTTTTTTCTTTCAGCTACTTTCTCCATATGTATTATGTATTTTTATTATGTATTTTTATTGTGTAAGTTTTATGATGTTCTGTTTTTTTAACTGTACACTTTGCTTGTGGTTTGCTAATGAATATTCATGTGTTACCTAAATGCCGTGTGTTGTAATATGATACTCTAATCATTGATTGGAGGCTGCTGGGTATTTAATCCTGTGTACCCACTCAGCTTTTTGTATTCCCTGATTCTTGTCTTAATAAACATTCCTACAAGGGTCCAATGAAGCTAGCAGACGAGTCCTCTATGGGTATTGAGGGTACACTGACCAAATGTTACAACACACCTATTTTGTCGGTACAATTAAATCCTAGGTCTGACAAAAAAGGGGATCACCCATTTAGGGTTATTCCACAATGTCCAGTAAATTTATTGGGACGTGATTTAATGGCCAAAATGCAAATTGACATAAGTATTGATGACAAGGGGGGGATTATTGTAAGTTCTCCACATCTCTCCCCCAATAATTATGATCTTTCTCTCTTTCAGCATGACACTGGCAGACGCAAAGTTCGAGGGTTAACAATGCCAGACAGATTAGTTGAACAACTGACCAAATTGTCAGATTTTGCTACCCATGGGGATATGCCTTACACACGCATGACATTTGCTAATCCTATTTCATGTATCATCTATGATCCAGAAGCAGAGATGCATGATCCTGAAGCACACACGGATGTGTCTGCTCGATTTGAAGGTGTATGGATCACACCAACTACTATATACATTGCATCAGACAAAGGAGCCTTCATATGGGCTCAGATACAGCAGCTTGTATTACAGGACAAGTATAGAATGGAATCTTTTTTCTGTTGACATACCTTTATCATTACAGGATATTGACCCACGGGTATGGGCGACTTCTAACACTGACCCAGGTCTCATCTCATGCACACCATATGAGGCTACACTAAAGCCAGGAGTAAGTCCAGTCTACATCAAACAGTACCCATTATCTGCACAGAAGGAAACAGGGATAGAACCTATTATCAGGGAATTACTCGCAAAGGGAGTGATAGAACCAACTGTCTCACCATACAACACACCAGTTAACCCTGTCCCTAAACCTAACAGCTCGCAGTGGCGTTTTACACAAGATTTGCGTGCAGTCAATGAGTTAGTGCAACCATTAGCGCCTATAGTACCAGATGTTACAGCAATCATTACAGCCATACCTGCAACAGCAACATATTTCACGGTAATAGACCTGAATTCAGCATACTTTTCCATTCCTGTGCACCCCAACACAAGATCTTTGTTTGCTTTCACCTATAAAGGTGAACAATTTTGCTGGTGTCGCTTACCACAGGGGTATTGCGATTCACCAACGGCTTACAGCACCGTCGTGCGTATGACTATTGCTGACTGGTGTCTGCCCGGTGACTCTGTTTTGCTGCAGTATGTGGATGATTTGCTACTCTGCAGCCAAACGGAAGAAAAGTGCACTCTGGACACTCACAGTCTGATGAAGCATCTCGCTGCTACAGGTCATAAGGTCTTACCTCACAAGGTACAGATGGCGCAACAAACTGTCAAATATTTAAGCTTCATACTACAGCCAGGACAGAGACTCCTATCACCAGAACGAGTCAAGGTAATTGCCAATCTCCCTAAGCCCAAGACGAAAGCTGCTATGTTGTCTTTTCTGGGGATGATCACCTATTGCCGCAAATGAATACCGAACTGTTCCTACTGGGATAACATTTTTAGACAATTGACATTGATGCATAAGCCAGACACACTGCAATGGACGCCAGAGACTCTCACTGCATTCACCGAACTTAAAACTGCCTTGTGTTCTAGCCCTGCTTTGGGCTTGCCGAACTATAACCTGCCTTTCCATTTGTTTTGCAGCGAGACAGGCACCGCGATTGTTGGCGTACTGGCGCAAGAGCATGGCTCGGGCTATAGGCCGGTGGCATTCTATTCTAAGAAACTGCAGGAGATTGTGCAAGGGTTCCCGGCATGTTTAAGACAAGTGGCTGCATGCGCTATTTTGGTAGAAACAGTACAACCTATTGTGCTGTCACACAAACTAACCTTGCATACATCACACCAGGTACATGTTCTCAGGAATCTCACTACGCAGCACATGACCGCACAGCGTAGAACAGGGTTACTGATGAAGTAACCGTGTGTTACGAAACTAGTTGGATTGTTGAATTGTTCATCTATCTGACCAAACTGTTTGTCAAGTATATTCTTGGCTTGTGCCTCCCGGTCCCTTGCCTCACTGCCTGTCGGTACGGGTGTTTACTATTGCTACCCTGCCTGCCTCATGTGTTGTTCGCCGATGCGCTCTCTCCCCCGCTCCATGTGAGAAGGAGAGTGTCGTGACATCATCAGAAGGCGCACCACGAGTCTGAGCGGCGTGCTGTTGGAGCTGCATTGCGGTAGGACTTACGCAGGCTTCTGAGCCCTATAACGGGACTTCTACACGGGACTCTTCACCGGTCCCCAACATCTGGTTACCCTGACTGAAGGTCTCACGGAAGCTGCTGCCTTGGATGTGGTCTGCTGGTATCCAGTGCCTCGCGTCCGTTCCAGTGGAGAGCTGTGATCATTTCTTCCGTGTGGTAACCCCACTAACCCACTGCTTGATTTTTATTATATTGATGTACGCAGAACCTTTCATTTTTTAGTAAAATTATCTTTTTATTGTGCTTCACTATGTGCGTTGTGCGCCCTGTCTTTTTGTTTTTTCTATAGCCCTAGGGGTGTCGAGCCACCCCTCAAGAAAGGCTGCAGACGTCACATTAGTGTTATTTCCCACAAGGTCAATTTATTGTTTATTTAAACTTTCACACTTCACTGTTTCTATATACACTGTTTAATCATGTTTTAGCTGCGCACTTTCACCCTTTTGTCCACTTCACATATATAGGAGGAGCCTCCAATAGCCAGCCTGGGCGGAACCAGGAAGTGCTGGTGCACACAGGTGTGCCCTATGATGCAGCCTAATCAGGGATAAGGGCGGAACTGCTCGCGCTCGTCACGGAGGCCATGGGGCAGGGCTTGAAGTGTGCGTCACTCCCACGCCAATTCTTGGGGTAAGAGGTGGGACGAATCACGTGCCGACCCATGCGTCATCACGGAGGTTGAGACGTGGAGCCGAGAATGCGCATCATTCCCATGGCGATCCTGACTTTTACCAGAGTGGGGGCGGGGCTTGACTCACGCGTCAGCAGGGAGGCTGGCCGAACGCACCCACCGTGCATCAGAGATGAGGACGGGATCCGAATCCGCGGGCGAGGGATTAGGACGCGCAAGGTTCGTGCGCGTACTGGGACCGCGAAACCGCGCATCCTGTGTGTCCGGCTTGTTAGGGTGAGGAGAATGTCTGCTTGTGCCAGAATGGCGAATCCTCACAGTGCGCCACCCATCCCCCTTTAGGAGCGACCTCCCGGCGACTCCACAATGATTTCTCAGGAAATTTTGGCATGGAACATGCGGACCAGTTTGGCTGCGTGAACCCGGTGGCTCGGAAACTAGGATCTCTCCTCCGGGCCGAAACCTCTCCAATGCACCAGATAGTGTAGCGAACCCCTGGAGATCTTAGAGTCAAGGATAGATTGGATCTCGTATTCAGGTTGTCCTTGAACCATGAGGGGAGAGGTGGGGCCACCGGAACTGAAAAAGCATTCTGGACCACCGGTTTGAGAAGAGACGTGAAATACAGAAGGGATCTTCATGGAAGTCGGGAGAGCGAGACCATATGCCAGCAGGTTGATCCTTTCGGAAATTGAAAAGGGTCTAAGAAATTTAGGTGCGAACTTCATAGAGGGTACCTTCAGCCTGATGTTCCTGGATGACAACCAGGCTTTGTCGCCAGGTTTAAGGTCCAGAGCGGGTCTGCGGTGGCGATCTGCCTGATTCTTTTGCCTATTGACTGCTTGCTTGATGTTGACCTGAATCTTTTTCCATAGGTCCTGTAAGATCTTTATCCTGTCATCCGCTGCTGAGACCCCTGAGGAAGATAAAACAAGAGGAAGAGTGGAAGGGTTGTGTCATGGGAGAGGGGGTTTGGCCCGGTATTAAAGGGGTTACACCCCATTTGGCCACCCCCTGCCCTCATCTGGGAGGCGAGGGTTTAACTGGACTGACGTCCAGTACTGTGTTTATGCCCCTGCTTCAGCACCAAATGTGTATCCCCCTGTGAATATGTATTTTCCCCATTCCAGTGTCTGCACCAACACTTACACTGGGATACAGTCGGGAGGGAAAGGGTTAATGTTAATTTGGTGATTATAGCCCTTTGTTCCTTTTTCCCGCCTTTGCAGGCTCCATTTTGCAGTCTCTCCATAGGTCGCCATTGCAGCTCCATGTAATCCTATGGGAATTCCGGCGATTTGGGGTCGATTTCGTAGAAGACCTGCAGGTGGCGCCCGAGAGGAGGAGCGGCGGTTCCCCATTGAAAGTCAATGGAGCCATACATTTCAATGGGCATTCCTCGACTCAGACCCCCAGGAACGGGCTGGCAGCCATCCAAATCGCAGACCGCAAAAGCGGAAACTTTATCTTGAAAAGAGTTTTGATCAATCCCCGGTCAAGTTCATGTTCAATTGGCATGGGAAACTTAGGTTCTAGGGCACCCCGGAATAAAAATCTTTTTGCCCCTAGATCCTAGGAACCCCCTCACTCGACCCCAACCGGGTCCAACAATCAATGACCCCGGTAAAGGGGCGCGCTCGCTACAAGGGTCGCACCATTGACTAATGGCGGAGGTAAAAGCCGTGAGGTAAAAACGGCTAAGTCAGAATGAGCAGAAACATGGAACCCATAACTTCGGTTCTGTTCAGCCTAGAGGGCTGTGATTTGGTCACCATGTAGTCATAGTTCCGGCATGACTGCATGGCGAATACCGACCCTCTCGGAGCAACAGAACGGAGTCAGGTTAATGGCTAAGTTTGGGTTTCTGCCATTGACTTGCATGGCAGAAAAAGCCACTTTTGTAAATGTGCTTTTAAAACTGTATTTGTGTAACTCCGGTCCGGTAGGTCGCAGCGAGCTGAAACTTGGCCACCATGGAGAGTCCCCTCAGGCATGAGGGTCTGGCAAGTTTCAGCCCGCTCGGCCCAGCCGAACGGATTATTTTAATATGTTTAGATATTAAGAAATGTACTGTATTTTGGGTCTGGTACAAAAGCCCGCGAAAGATACTGACTCTGCTATATGTTAATGCTCAGGGGGGTGACCAGTTGTCTACAACAGACCCCCTGATCAAATGCTTCACCACTCTGATTGTGTACACTAGGGCGGAGAAACGTAGAGCTTGAATGGTCTGTAAGTGTTGTAATTCACACTTACAGACAAAGGATTTCCTGACCAGATAAATGTCTGGTAAACTGTAAGGTGCCTTTAATTTAGTGTGGGGCTAGTGAAATGAGACCCCAGGTGGAAAATGTGCGCATGTGCGAACTAGCTGGGGGCATGGTCCAACAATGCTTCCCACGTTTGCTGGCACAGAGGGATTGGGTACGGGTAATTGTTAACTAATACCTGGCACCCAATGCTAAGGTATAGGGCTGGAATCCCATATAAACCAGTGTAAGCCCTATACCCAGGGTCTTCGTTACTACATCTACTTGTTATCTGATGCCTGAATGAATTGCCAATCCAGATCCTGATTGCTTCATTGCCCAAACCCTAAGTAAGTGTTATATTCTTGTATGTTATTTGTGCAATCCTGAGTGTTCACCTTTTTTAAGGAATAAACTATATTTATTATATCTAAGTCGTGTTCAATTCGTGTTCAATTCAACCCAGAGATGTTGTGTATATTATAACCCTTCACAAGTTACCGTGACAGGTTGAAACCGTAATTAACGAAGAACGGTGACTCCAGGGTAGAGTTGCTTTTGTGCGTTAGTTTGGGCAAATTCTGCCCAGGGTAAGAGTTCTGCCCAGTCATCTTGGGAATCCGACGTAAAGCAACATTTGACCATTGGTCTGTGGGTGGTATCCCGACGAGAAATGGAGGGCGATACCTAGCTGAAGACAGAACGAGCGCCAGAAACGAGAAATGAATTGCGATACTCTATCTGAAACTATTTCCAAGGGTACTCCATGTAACCGAAAGATCTCCCTGATAAAGATGTCAGCTAATCTGGGAGAGTTGGGCAGGCCCTTGAGTGGTATGAAATTGGCCTGCTTCGAAAAACGGTCTACTACTACAAGAATCATGTCCATACTCTTGGAACTAGGCAAGTCCACAATGAAATCCATCGACAAATGTGTCCATGGCCGATCCGGAACAGGTAGCGGTTGAAGGAGACCTGCAGGGGGTATCCTGGGAGTTTTTAGCACACGTAGGGCATGCAGCTACAACATTTTTATGTCCTTTTGCATTCCTGGCCACCAAAAGGTGCGAGAGATGAGGTCCAAGGTCCTTTTGGTGCCGGGATGGCCTGCAGATTTGGACGAATGAATCCATTCGAGGACCTTCTTACGGTGTAGAGGTGAAGTGAAGAGACGGTCCTGTGGAGGCGAGATGCCAGGAGGGATGAGGCTTTGTTGACGGCCAATTTCCTTGACTGCTCCAAATAATGTGGCCAAGAGAATACATTTGGGCGGTAAAATGGGTTTTTGCTTTTCCTCAGTCTTGTCGTCCAGGGAGAATTGTCGAGAAAGAGTGTCAGCTTTAATATTCTTGGATACGGGAAGGTAGGAAATTATGAAATTCAACCTAGAGAAAAACAGTGACCATCTGGCTTGGCGGGCTCCCAGGCGGCGTGCACCTTCAATGTAAAGCAAGTTCTTATAATCCGTGAGGATGGTTATCGGATCTTCAGTGCCTTCAAGCAGATGTCTCCATTCTTTGAGAGCTAGCTTCAAGGCCAGGAGTTCCCGGTTCCCGACGTCGTAGTTGCATTGGGCCGCAGAATTTTTTTTTAAAAAATGCACAAGGATGCAACCTAGACAGGGAATTCTTCCTTTGGGACATCCTACGCCCACATCTGAGGCATCGACCTCAAGGGTAAAAGGAAGCTTGGGATTAGGATGAATGAGAATGGGGGCGGATACAAACGCTCTATTGAGATGAGCGAAAGACTGAGAGCAGCAGCAGACCAAGAAGCAGGGTCCGCTCCCTTCTTGGTTAATTCCGTAAGTGGGACCACTAAAGAAGACATTTTTTGGATAAATTTATGGTAATAGTTTGAGAATCCAAGGAAGCATTCTACTGCCTTCAGGGTGGTAGGTTGTGGCCAATCTAGGACGGCTTTGACCTTGGCGGAATCCTTGGTGAGACCGGAATCAGAAATGATGTAGCCTAGAAACGGAACCGGTAGTGACGTCACCGGATGTGGCGTCAAGGCCCCTGAGGAAGTGTGTTTAGACACACGTAACGCGTAGGGCCATTTTATTGAGTTTGGACACTTTTTTGGATAAGCAGTACAAGTGCTGAGTGCTGTGGCTTAGTGATAGAGGGACATTGAGGCACGGATTGCGGTTTCCTTTGGCTTCGTTGGAGATTTGCCAGGCCTTGACGCCACATCCAGTGACGTCACTACCGGTTCCGGCACACGACGGAGACGCCATTTCCAGTTCTTGCCAACCAGGAGACACAGAAGGATCGCACGGCTTCCAGGGCACTCTGCGAACCCTCTACACGTGGAGAACAGTCCACACCAGTTCACTGCCATTAACCATCTGCCGTCCTGAGAGTGTTATTCAGGTTTTAACCGACCGGAGCGGCGTTCCAGATTTTGTCCAACATTTTTACTTACTTAGTTATATTAAACTCATTTTTATCATTAGCTTTGCTTTGTGTTTATCTGTCTTGGTGTGTCTGTCTGTCTTGTCATCATTGTCAGCCAGTTTGCAAATTTATGTCTGTGTAATTCGTTAAAGCTGTGTCCTATCTGATCATCTAAAGACTAAGAGACTGTTGATCATCCTGGGACTTGAGCTATCTCTACTGGATATCCAGGATTCCACTATTTGAACTCATTAGGCGCCGGTATCCCTTTTTGTTTTACCCACAGACCAATGGTCAAAATGAACGAACCAATCACTCCCTGGAGCAGTTCCTTCGTTGCTTCATATCTGACTCTCAGGACAATTGGCTCGACCTACTCCCATGGGCAGAATTCGCTCATAATAATCTCAGGAATGAGTCCACACTACAGTCTCCATTCTTTTCTAATTTTGGCTTTCATCCTTCCACCCTTCCTCAGTCTGGACCTAGTACAGGAGTTCCGGCCGCAGAAGAGAGGATTCGGGATCTTCTAGCTTCCTGGTCTAGGCTTCAGGAGAATCTCAGACGGGACACGGCTATGCAGAAGAGAAAAGCTGATCGCCATCGTCAGAAACCACCCAATTATGCCCCGGGTCAGAAGGTATGGCTATCCACAAAGAACATACGGTTAAAAGTCACATCCCCGAAGCTGGCACCTCGATTTATTGGTCCATTCTCTATATTGGAGAGGATTAATCCGGTTACCTACCGACTGAAACTACCTGCAACCATGAAAATTCTCTCTACCTTTCATTGCTCTCTATTAAAACCATTCATACCCAATCCTCAGATCCGACACGGCACACCTCGTCCCAGACTGGTCAATGGACAAGAAGATTTTGAGGTACAGTCCATCTTGGATTCTCGTATCTCAAGAGGAGGTCTCCAATATTTGGTACATTGGAGGGGTTTTGGACCCGAAGAGAGGTTATGGATTCCGCAAGACCAGGTACACACTCCCAGGCTGGTCCGGGCATTTCATCTCAAATTTCCGCTTTAACCTTGTATGGATCGTCCGGAGTCCGACCCTGAAGGGGGGGTACTGTAAGGCCGCCACCCACGGCGCCCACTTCTGTCCTTACCTCCGCCGCCGGGTCGCACAGAGTCCGGTCCCGTGGTCTCTCCTCTCCCTCCATCGGCTCCCGCACATGCGCGCTGCCGGGGCAGACCCCCGCGCGTGTCGCGTGCTTCCGCCTCCCCTTCTGTCGCGAGCACGCGCGAACGCCACTATGTCCATCTCCACTGCCGCCAATGTACTTGTTCCTCCCACACCTTCCCTGCATCCTGCCTCAGCCTATCAGCGCTCTACCTTCATCTGACATCACCGCTGGTAGTTCTCATTGGCTCCTATCAGTATTTAGTGCTACCAGCCCAGAGCTGATTGCTGAGCATAGTCAGTCTTCAGTTGTGCTTGCTACAAGCTACTTCGCAGTCTGCTCTTGTATTCCGTCACAGACCCTTACTTGAATCTGGACTTCCGACCTCTGGCATCCTCGAACCCCGGCTCTCCCTATGGAGTTCTACCTTCTCCTCTCCTCGACATTGGCTTTGGACTTCGACTACTCTTGATCTCTACGACCTGGCAAGTACCTCTACGATTCTACACTCTCCTGCCCCAACCCAGGCTATCCACACTACTCTGCTTACCAGACCCGCTCACGCGGCTGTAGGACAGTGGTTTTCCTGTATCCCCACCTCAGCCTCGAGGTCCAGTCCGTTTTGTGGTGAGCACTCCCATAGTCCCATGACAGAGGGCAGTCTGCCTATGATGACAATAAAGATGCCCGAGTTCACCAAACCCTTGCTGTGTTTGTGTGGAGTCATTGCACAGAAGGAGGCACCACAGAGGAGGTCCTCATCAGTCACATCCCACTGCGGACGCAGATATCCTGATGAGGTGGAGGCGCTGCATCGGATGTAGGTAGGACTCCAAGCACACTACCTCAGCTGCCTGTCATGCTGATATCCCCACCAACATCATGCGGGAGACTCAGGAGTCCTGTAGCCAGCAGGTGCACCACACGCGACATACATGTAATGGGACCAGTAGACCACACAGGGGCCAATGTGAGATTGGGTGGGTCCAAAATGTCCGTTACAATTGGAGGCGCTGCTGAGATACCTATCAACAGGACAGGCTTTGCTAGGCACACTGGGAAACAGGAGAGTGTATGCTGCCAGTCAGTGCTGTGTATGGGGAGGGAGCCTAGGGGTAGTCAGGGGCCTGATGGATGTGTCAGCTCGCAGGGACAACCTAGGATCCTGAGAGGAGTTAAGTGGGTCTGGAGACAGGACTATAGCTGTTCTAGTCGCCTTGAGGCAGCTAGTTGCTAGGATGATTAAAGGAATAGCCTGTTAACTTGGTCAGGAATTCTGGAGAGGGTCTGCGCTAGGCTGCCAACAGTAGGTAGACGCCCTAGTACTGCATGGAGAAGCCAGAGTACTCTAGCCAGTTCCAGACCACTGACCGCAGAGCACAGACTGGAGGGAGGAGGACACAGCATACACAGAGAGAGTGAGCCTAGCCTGAAGTAGTGCAACATGAGTTAGATATACATTAGGTACACGTAGGTGGTGCATCGTGACATTCTTTATTGTATCGGAATGGCAGCTGCCCTGCAGAGAGGAGCTCCATGTGCGATATAAATACTTACAAAGTAAAGATGGCAACCGCAAGAAGGGAAGCTCTGCGCGGTGCGGAGAATCCAAGATGGCGGACCGCGGCTGATGAAGGGAGCGCACATGGTGTGTATGCCACAGAGACCAGGGCTGCAGAATGAACTTTTGCCAGCATGTTGTGGAATGGCGCTAAGGCGGCGGCTGCACCGTTTTGGTCCTGTCTAGGACCTCTGGGTGTTACTCTGGAGGACAGTGTTGAGGACATTGTGGTTGTGTGTGGTGAAAACGGAGAATCTGCTTGGCAGACGGTGAGCTACAACCAATAATCTACATCAGTTGCTAAAATGAATGGCCGTGTAAACCAAGATGGCGGCTCCCGCTTCCCTGGGAGACCGCATGGACCGAGTGCAGAAAATTCTGCAAATGCAAGAGTTGCAAGGAGTTGTCCGGGATTGGCACCAAAAAGAGAACCCCACCCTGCTGGGGGGTATGGCGCGAAAGCTGTGGCCGCGCCCTCATGGACAGTAACAATTTCAAAGCCAGTGCTGGGTCACCCAGTGAATCTGTGGGACCCTCCCCTAATATCTACCAGGGGGAGTGGTTTCCAATTGTGCCAAATGAGAGTGGAGATAGATGAGGGAGGAGTCACCAAACCGACCCCTGCCCTTCAGATGCGAGGAGCTGGTGAACAGGCAAAACCACTACAGAAAGTGTCCCCTGTAATCAGCAATATCGGCGGAAAAGAAAAAGAGATGGACATCTCGGCTCACCCCTACTCGTTACCAGGAGGCTTCCTGGTGCTCAGGGCGGGTGACCAAGAAATAATCAAGTGCCTGTGCATGCAGTGCCGGGTGGCGTAGCCAGCACAACGGCTAGGTGCCCCCAATGTGGCATTCATTACACTGGCGACACACTTTATTCGAGCTCGGCTAGTCCCACGAATTCGGGTATACCCGGGTGTATTGAGGTTTGTGACTGTTTTCTGCCCGAGTGCATTGAGGTATTTTCCAGGCAGGGATTTAAGCATTTTATTCCCGCTGGCTGCAATACTGCACAGTATATATATATACTGCATTTTAATTCATGAATTTATGCCATCTGGTAGACACGCGAAGCATTGCAGCCTATTAAATCCTAATCATTATCATTTAACAGATCAACCGCCCGTCAGCCAGGCATGAACCCAGGCTGGGAAGGCAAACGCAACGGGGCTTGTCAGAGGTGAGGAGCAGCGCATTCCAGGTATCTGCCAGGTACATACTGGGTATTTGCTCGAATAAAGTGTGTCGGTGCAGTACCTCTAGGCCGTGCAGCCCTTCGTACCAGGGCAGACCGTGGAGGCGGGAGCGGACACAGCTAAACTGACAGCTGAAGCCTTGCCCTCGGTCAAAGCAGAACCTGTCGATCCCGGAGAATGGGGATCGCTCCTGTTGATCTCGACGGAGCATGGAGAGAAAGGGGCCTACAACCGCGGTGAGAACCTGGAACCTCACCGTCGGTCCCCTGCGGGAGTGCCACTCCCCGAGTCGGAGTTCGGATCCTTGGACGAGGAACAAGTGACCCCGGTGTCGGTGGTGATGCGCCTACCGGTGGACCACTACAGCGGTGCTTTGAAGGAAGCAGGCCTTACCTGTGTCGCTGTGGAGCTGTCATATTCTCTAGCCTGCTGTACCCATGCTTGGCCACCGGGACTGCTGCCACTCTCAATGTCTTGTTCTAGCCTGCAGTACCTATACTTGTCCACCGGGATTGCTGCTGCTAAACTAAGGAACATTCCAGACTCTGATACCTGACACTTCTGCACCTGTGCTCCACCTCTCAGCCTGCCTATATAAACCTTCCTTTCCTGTTTCTCCCTTGCCTGTTTATACTGGTTCCTAGCTCCTGCAAGGTTCCTGTGTTTACTGCTGTCCTAGCTATTGCTATCATCCTGTTCCAGTTTCCTCGTTGCCGACCTCTGCTTGTTTCCTGACTTCGCTACCTGCCGCCTGCCTTGGACCCCTGCTTGTTTCCTGACTTCGCTACCTGCTGCCTGCCTTGGACCCCTGCTTGTTTCCTGACTTCGCTATCTGCCGCCTGCCTCTGATCTCTGCTTGTGACCCCTACTTAGCTCCCTGCTGTTCCTGCCACTGGGATCCACTTCAGCCGAAGTCCAATCCTTGACAGAATAAACAGGCCCTACCATGGATTCCGCTGGAACAGACCCGGCTCAGGCTCAGACACTCCATGACTTAAAACATATCATGGTTGGTTACCAGGAACAACAAAGACACGTGTTTAATCGTCTTGGCCGCTTGGAAGAACAAGCCGCCACCGCGGAAGCTGAGAATCGTGAACTACGTGCAGCCTTAATCACCGTGTCTGGTCAAAACACTGTGCCTGTGCAAACCGCACCCCGTATATCCCTTCCGGAAATTTTTTTGGGGAAAAAACAATTTTTCCGGAATTTCCTTAATCAATGCAGACTTGTGTTCAAGCTTCAGCCCATCATTTATCATACAGAAGAAGCCCAGGTTAGACTGATCATAACCCTGCTCAAGGATGAGGCCCTTGCTTGGGTCTCCCCTATGTTAGAACAAGATAGCCCACTACTAAGGGACCTGGAGGAGTTCATCGATGCCATGAGTCTTATTTTTGATGACCCAAATCGTAGTGCAACCGCTGAGGCAACTCTGAACAATCTTCGTCAAGGAAGACGCCCTACAGCTGAATACTCCGCTGAATTCCGCAGATGGGTTAACGATACTGATTGGAATGAGGCCGCGCAGAAATATAATTTTCGGCAGGGTCTCTCGGAGCAAGTTAAAGATGAACTAGCCCGGGTGGAGCCCCCAGAGAGATTTCAGGACTTTGTCCGTTTATGCATCCAAATTGATCGCAGGCTTACAGAAAGACGATTGGAGAGACAGGGGTTCATGCCAAGCAACCCCGGGTTTAGAGATGTCAGTACCCCAAGACGTTCCAGGGAGACTGAGGAGGAGCCAATGCAAGTAAATACACTGCAGGGACCCATCTCAACCGGGGAAAGGAATAGACGCCGAACAGAAGATCTCTGTTTATATTGTGGAAATGATGGGCACTATCTCGCTGATTGCCCAAACAAGTCCAGGCGGTCTTCTTTCCAGAGCCCTAGGAGAAATCAGATGCACGCTATTTCAAAGACTGTTTTCTCTGCTTCTCAAGGGAAAGATAATCCTCCTTCGCTACACCTTCACCTCCTGGTTCCTATTATAATCGAGGAAGGAACACATCGTTTTTCAACCACAGTAATGGTCAACTCAGGGGCAGCAGGGAATTTTATGGACATAAAATTCGCCAAGAACAATTCGGTGTCATTTGTAGCCAAGGAATCGCCAGAAAGGATGGAAGTTGACGGGTCTCCCTTGAGCTCTGGACCTGTTACCCATGAAACCAGTAACTTAACACTAATCATGGAGCCCAATCACCAGGAGAAGATTTCTTTTGGTCTCATTCCATCACCTTTGTTTCCAGTGATTCTGGGAATTCCATGGCTCATGATCCATAACCCACTTATTGACTGGAAGACAAAGACCCTCACGTTTCCCTCAGAGCACTGTCAGCTAGCCTGTCTACCTAAAACTCCTATACCAAGGTGTGTAGGAATACATAAGATATCCTCGTCCCAAGAAAATCTTCTGCCGGATCCTTACTCTGAGTTTTTAGATGTGTGTGACAAGAAGAACGCAGATACGCTTCCCCCACATCGCTCTTATGACTGTCCCATTGAATTATTACCGGGTGCTGCCGTTCCGTTTGGAAGAATCTATTCCCTCTCAGAACCGGAATTGAAGGTCCTCAATGACTACCTACAGGAGAACCTATCAAAGGGTTTTATCCGACCCTCTACTTCTCCAGCAGGCGCTGCGCTCTTCTTCGTGGGAAAGAAAGACGGTTCTCTACGCCCCTGCATTGACTATCGGGAACTAAATAAGATTACGGTGAAGAACAGGTACCCATTACCTCTGATTCCTGAACTATTGGAAAGAATTTGGTCAGCCAAAATCTTTACCAAATTAGATCTCAGAGGAGCGTATAATTTGGTCCGCATTCGACCCGGTGACGAATGGAAGACAGCCTTCCGAACCCGTTATGGGCACTATGAATATCTGGTGATGCCTTTTGGACTCTGTAATGCCCCTGCTACCTTCCAGCATTTAATTAATGATGTCCTCCGAGAGTTATTGGACCAATTCGTAGTGGCATACCTGGATGACATCCTTGTCTTCACAGATAACATCATGGATCACCAGAGACATGTCCGAATTGTCCTTGAGCGTCTCCGTAAGTACAAATTGTACATCAAGTTAGAAAAATGCGAATTTGAAAAGACCAGCATGCAATTTCTTGGTTACATCATCTCTCCCGAGGGTTTGAGTATGGACCCAGGCAAGGTTCAAGCCGTGGTGGAATGGCCAATCCCTCGAAATGAAAAAGACAGTCAGAGATTTGTGGGTTTTGCCAATTTCTTTAGACGTTTTATGAAAAATTTCTCTGGCATTATTGCCCCAATCACCCAACTCACACGGTCTCCTAAAGCGGATGCGGCATTCGAACAATTGAAGTCACTCTTCACATCTGCCCCTATCCTCATCCATCCAAATCCAGAATTACCATTCATCTTGGAAGTGGATGCATCCGACTCCGCTGTTGGTGCCATTCTGTCACAAAGAATTGGACCCAAGATGCTCCTTCATCCATGTGCCTTTTATTCATACCAAATGTCAACAGCTGAACGAAATTATGACATCGGAAACAAAGAACTCTTGGCTATAAAAGCTGCATTCTCTGAGTGGAGACATCTACTGGAGGGGGCCAATCATCCAATTACGGTCTTTACGGATCACAGGAACTTAGAATTCATTTGATCCGCAAAGAGACTGTCTGCGCGACAAGCCAGATGGGCTCTCTTCTTTGCAAGATTTCAGTTCCATATCTCATACCGCCCTGGCTCCAAGAATGGGAAAGCCGACGCCTTGTCATGGTCCTTTCCTAATCCTAGTTCAGACAAAGAGCAAGAAGAAACTATTCTTCCAAAAAGAAATTTTTTGGGTGTCACATTCTCTGCCGATCTCCTCACACGAATAAAGGGAGCCTACTCAAATGACACTTTTCTTAAAAATCCTCCTCCGGAAGCAGAACTATTTCTATGTGATGGTCTCTGGAACTGTAAGGATCGTCTGTTCGTCCCTAAGGAGGTAAGATTAGAGGTGCTCCAATTAATGCACGACTCCTGACCCGCTGGTCACCCAGGTGTCCTCAAGACACAGGAACTGTTGTCTCGCTCTTTTTGGTGGCCTAAATTAGCACAAGATGTTAAAGACTATGTCCTCTCCTGTGAGACTTGTGCTAGGACCAAGACCCCTCGAGCATCACCTGTGGGTTTACTGCAGCCTCTTCCGGTTCCAACTCGTCCTTGGGGGTACATATCAATGGATTTTATTGTTGACCTGCCCCGATCAAATGGACATAATACCATCCTGGTAGTGGTGGATCGACTTACAAAGATGGCTCACTTCATTGCAGCACAGAATCTTCCTTCTGCAGACCAGACAGCCAAGTTGATTGTAAAAGAGGTGTTTCGGCTTCACAGGGCTCCTGATGAGATCATATCCAATAGAGGGGTACAATTCACTTCAAAATTTTGGAGGACCTTCTGTTCCTCTCTAGGAATGCGTTTAAATTTATCGTCTGGCTATCATCATTGGATAATGGCCAGACAGAAAGGACCAATCAGACTTTGGAACAATACTTACGATGTTTTGTTTGTCATCTCCAGGATGACTGGATTGATTTCCTACCATTAGCTGAGTTTTCTTACAACAACTCACATCATTCATCGACTCAGAAGAGCCCCTTTTTCTCAAATTATGGATTTCATCCAAACTTTATTCCTCGTTTTCCATCTTCGGGCCCCATTCCGGCAGTTACAGAGAAACTGGAGACTCTGCGAGACATCCAGGAGACCCTCAAAGAGACACTTCGTGAGACTCAAGTAAAGTACAAAAGAGCAGCAGACCAACACCGCAGAGCCTCCCCAGAATTTCAAGTCGGGGATAAAGTCTGGCTTTCTACAAAAAATCTACGTCTAAAGGTTCCAGCCATTAAATTTTGCCAAAAATACATCGGGCCATTTCGCATCTCAGCACTAATAAATCCAGTGTCCTTCAGATTAGAGCTTCCAGAGACCATCAAAATACACCCTGTGTTTCATTCTTCTCTGCTGAAACCTTTCCGTGAGAACCCGTTTCCTGGACGGAGACTTCCTCCCCATGAACCCGTCCTCGTGGATAACGAAGAGGAATTCATTGTGGAAAGAATTTTGGATTCCAGGTTACACCGAGGGAAACTACAGTACCTGGTTCATTGGGGGGGCTATGGCCCAGAGGAGAGGTCTTGGGAACCCAAAGATTTTGTACATGCTCTGCGACTAGTCAAAGCTTTCCACCGACGATATCCAGACAAGCCTAGCAAGGATCGTCCGGAGAACGCTCTTGGGAGGGGGGAGTAATGTCATATTCTCTAGCCTGCTGTACCCATGCTTGGCCACCGGGACTGCTGCCACTCTCAATGTCTTGTTCTAGCCTGGAGTACCTATACTTGTCCACCGGTAATTGCTGCTGCTAAACTAAGGAACATTCCAGACTCTGATACCTGACACCTCTGCACCTGTGCTCTACCTCTCAGCCTGCCTATATAAACCTTCCTTTCCTGTTTCTCCCTTGCCTGTTTATACTGGTTCCTAGCTCCTGCAAGGTTCCTGTGTTTACTGCTGTCCTAGCTATTGCTATCATCCTGTTCCAGTTTCCTCGTTGCCGACCTCTGCTTGTTTCCTGACTTCGCTACCTGCTGCCTGCCTTGGACCCCTGCTTGTTTCCTGACTTCGCTATCTGCCGCCTGCCTCTGATCTCTGCTTGTGACCCCTACTTCGCTCCCTGCTGTTCCTGCCACTTGGATCCACTTCAGCCGAAGTCCAATCCTTGACAGGAGCAAAGTCTCGATTCCCCTGTGCAAAGACAACCGTAGAGGCAGAGTCCCACGGCTGTGGTGACTGGCGGAGCAGACGGCGGAGAAGAACCTATCCCGAGCCGATGGAGCGGTGAGATACACTCTTACCCTCCACAGGCGCCGGTGGTGGCAACGGCGGAGGAAGGCCTAGCCCAGGCCCGAGCGGAGCGGAGAGCAGGACCTTCACTTCCGGTGGCGGACGTCGTTCTGGAAGAAGAAGTTGCGGTGGGGAGCCCAACCCAAGATGGCGGCGGTGAGTCCCGCTTGAATGACGACGTCATATCCGGCGGACACAGCAGAGCCGGGTGGAAGATGGCCGTGTCCTTGCGATCAAAGAGCTGCACCAGGTCGCCTGGATCCGGGTAGAGCTGGCAGGCCCTGCGGAAGCCTGGGAACAAGGAGACGGAGGAAACGGAGTGCCAGTCCGATGGTACCGGTCAAGGTAGCACGAAGTTGCCGTCGTAGCCCCGCGTATGCCAGCAGTGTTTCCCTATGCCCAACCCCCGGCCATAGTTAAGACACCTGCCCCTGTCACCTCCTCATCTGGGTCCCAATCTAGCCAAGTGTTGTCTGGGGAGTCCCGAGCCACTTCCGAGGAACGGATTGGGGAGAACCTGGACTGGGGTGATTGTTTCACATCTGATGATGGGTCGGGGGGAGGAAGGTATCATCCTGTTCTAGCGAATGTACCCGTATAGTGAGTGGCACCAATAGGCCTAAGCAGTTGGGGTCGAATTCCAGATCAGGGATATCATCTGGGGGAGAGCCCGAGGACAGTGAGGGTCCAGTGGTGGAACCAGAGAGCGTCAGGGAGAAAGAGACCAGGTGGTGGGCGCCCAAGTTTGAGGGGTATGAGGCCTGGCTGGACCGCACACGATTTATCTTAAGGAGAGAAGGGATCGTAGATTATTGGTGGGGAGTAGGGGAGTTCACTGAGGAGGAACATTTGGAGGAACTTCGCCTAAGATGGCATGATATACACTCCGGAGTAATGGATCCCAAGGGGACAGCCATATTTAAGGACCCCGTAGAACCCAATGAGCCATTGTCGTGGGTACTGCCAGGCAGGGCAGGTAATACAAGGTTGATTAGGACCAGCAGGGCTGAGAGGGCCATTGTTACAAAGTATAAAAAGTCCCATGGGTTGGAGTACCCTAATGTACCAGAGCCCTTGATGCAGGAGATCGAGGATGGGAGAAATGCGTGGTTGAGGGAAACCATCGAGGATTACATTATGACTAAATCTGGTGGGTACGCTGGGTACAAAGCAGAGGAGAGGATCACTCAGTTGATGAGGGTGTGGAGTATTGGCGCAACATCTATATGCACCGGGTAGAATATATGTCAGAAAGTGGGCTACCCAGGGAATATAGTGTCACTGTCAAAGACATCACTGGTAGGGAGGTGCGGAACCCAGATCCTAGGCACTACTATTAGTATGGTAGAGTGGGATTCTCCTTAGGAGTAGTGCAGTCTGCCGGTCAGCAGGCACTGTTTGTGATTATGTATCATATGATAAGATAGAACTGTATAATGTATTTTTATATGTACAGTATGCTGTTGGTTATGTGTTGCAGTGCTGCCTGGAGGAAGGTCCCACAGATTTAGATCCCAGCTGGGACATTGGGGTTCACCAGGGGGAGAATGTAGCCATGTATAAAAATGGTATACAGTTCTTTCTCATGCCTGCAGTAAACCTGGTAAGTATACACGATTGCCAGCATCAATCATGGAGGTTTGCCCTCATACCCTGGTGAGGTGTCATATGTACACAAGGGGAGTGGTAACATGCTCTGTGTCCACTATTAGTGACACAAGAGGTGTGGCTATTTTCTAAGTCTATATAAGACACAGAACTGTCTAAAGTTCGAGGTTCATGTGTGTTACGCAGGAGTTGCAGAATGGTTCAAGAGTTCTACAGAGTTCTGGAGGTCTGCAGCAGTTAAGGCTGTCAGATATAGTCAATAGCATCTGCACTGTGATCAGGGATCTTACACAGGTGGTGATCTCCCTGAGGGGAGAGGTGACTCAACACCATTGGGAGGGAAGACCCTTCTGAAGGGATGCACAGCCAAGGAATGAGCGGCTGAGTACAACCGCTGTGAGGGGAAGTCTGCCTATGATGACAATAAAGATTCCCGAGTTCACCAAACCCTTGCTGTGTATGTGTGGAGTCATTGCACAGAAGGAGGCACCACAGAGGAGGTCCTCATCAGTCACATCCCCCTGCGGACGCAGAGATCCTGATGAGGTGGAGGCGCTGCATCGGATGTAGGTAGGACTCCAAGCACACTACCTCAGATGCCTGTCATGCTGATATCCCCACCAACATCATGCGGGAGACTCAGGAGTCCTGTAGCCAGCAGGTGCACCACACGCGACATACATGTAATGGGACCAGTAGACCACACAGGGGCCAATGTGAGATTGGGTGGGTCCAGAAAGTCGTTACATAACTGATAAAGGAAAAAGGTACATCATGAGTCCCTGATGACCATATCAATGGAATAATGTCCATTCGCTCTAAATGAGTTTAGTAACATCATATGGGCAGACACACATTGTACATATTCCTTGAATGGCAGAAATACAGAACCCAGTATTGTGTGATTGTATCTACCCTGTGATTCATTACTTATATTTGGGGAGAGAGCACGTATTCACTCCCTAATGTAAATAATGAATTAATTCTAGAGGGAGCAGGTACAATATATTCCTAAATAGAAGCAATAATTTATATTGCTGTACAGCGCAAGTGATAGCATCTGCACATGGTGTGCACTGACATAATAAAATACTGCTCGGATAAAGTCTGATCCTAAAGCCACAATGATACTTTATATAACTAATAGACATAGACCAAAGCTAGATCAATAGCTGTTGAAACTTAAATGTCCCAATAAGGGATATGAATAATATCTATAAGAACTAAAAAATCAGTGACTTGTCTGACATGTCTTAAAAACAATTAACTAGGTGGTAATAATTATTTACATGATACAATAGTGGCCCATGGTAGTTTTAGAGGACCCACATAAACACTTAAAACTAAATACATGTTTTACCCAAGTCGATGTAAAGGTCATCATTTAGAAGTCTTCAATCAGTCAATGCAAGAAAACTTGGAACAAATGCTAAAACAACCAAAAAGATTCGATGATAATCTTAGCAGACAAGAGAGGTGCGCATTGAAGGAACTGATGGAAGATAATAATATAATCTGTAAACAGGCAGATAGAGGCGGAGGATTTGTCCTTATGGATACAGATTACTATTTAGCAGAGGCAACTCGAATTTTAACAGATATAACAACATATGAATGCCTGAAATCTGACCCAACAAAAAGTTTTAGAGGAGAACTCCTCACGCTGCTTAATAAAGGAAGGTCATTAGGGATTTTGAATGAAAAGGAATATAATTATTTGAATATTCAAGATCCAGTCATGGCAGTCTTTAATTTCCTACCCAAAATCCACAAAAATCTGACAGCGCCCCCGGGTGGGCCAATCCTCTCTGGGATAGGGTCTCTCACTTCAAACTTAGCAGAATATATAGACCACTTTCTGCAGCAATATTCGAGTGGTAGGAGATCCTATCTCAGAGAAACCATGGAGGTGCTGGACATACTGTCACGCCTGTATGCCCGCAGACCTGGCAGGACCCCAGTACTGAGGTGGGAACGGTATGACACCACACACCCACAGTAGTGGGAGCAAGCCCGGAGTGTGGTATAGCGTTGCTGGGCCTGTTGGAAGAGAGTTAGTATGATACTTGCAACGCTTGGGGTTGTCCGTAAGAATAGTCGTGTCCGTGTGCCAATGTCCAGGAGTCCAGAGGGTAGAATCGTCAGAGTACAAGCCAGGTCCTAGGAAGCCAGATGTAAGCGAGGTAGAATACGTAGCAAGGTTCAAAGGGGTACCAGAGAGCAGAGTAGTCCAGGAGAAGCAGGGGTCAAAAGCCAGGGAAATCCAAGATGAACAAAGCAGCAGGAAACAGCAGGGACACAGAGGGAGCACAGCATAGGTCAGGTACACACGGAAACATGAACTATGCAGAGCGAGGAAGAAGTGGACAGACGGGTTATAAAGGAGGGCACACCAATAGGAAAGAGGGGAGGAGTAGAGAGAGAAGTGGGAGACAATAGGGATAGGTCAGGGAGAGAAGAGGAGGAGACAGAACGGGCAGTCAGGGGAATGGCATGCAGGGTTTGGGAGGCGGAGACATGACAGACAGGATAAGAGGAGCGTGTGCGCGCGCCCTCTGTAAGCTGGGGATGCGCGCGCACAGGCTGCAACACAGAGACGGCCCGCAAGGACTGAGGGGAGGAAGCAGAAGGCACAGAGCCCAGAGGAGGAGCGTGCGCGCGCGCCCTCCGTGGGCAGAGGAGTCACACGCACAGGCTGCAACAGAGAGACGGCCCGCAGGGACCGAGAGGAGGGAGCAGACGTGTCAGGGAGCCCAGAGGAGGAGCGTGTGCGCGCGCCCTCCGGGAGTTGAGGGAGCGCACGCCCAGGCCTCGTCACCAGGCGTGCGGAGCGCCACGCCGCAGGCACCATGCTGGGAGAAGGTAAGGGAGTGGAAGGAACAGCTGGGGAAGGTAATGCGGGCACCGCAGGAGACAGGGAGCGGGGAGCATCATTGCAGGGGCTCAAGGACCGCGCGGGTGCGCGAGACCTGCGGGGAATGCGCTGCGGCAATAGGAGAGAGATAGAAGGCAAGGGAGAGGAGTGGGAAGGAGCAGAGGGAGTAACAGGAGATGGGAGAGAGGGACAAGGAGGGGAAGGAATCCCCTGAGTCGTCACACATACTTTCCAAAGTGGAATGGAAACCAAGCTACACAATGTTACATGTGAAGTAACCTCATTATATACAAGTATTGACCATGACCAAGGACGTGAAGCAATTGGCAGAGCACTGGACAGTGATGAGGATCTACTTGATGAACAAAAAACTTTTTCATTAGACAGCATATCTTTTATTTTGAAACAATGTTTTTAATTTTAATGGTCAATATTTTTTACAATGATGCGGAACCGCCAGGGGGACCAGATTTATGGGTGTTTGGGAACAGGACAGGATCTGGTCCAGCCACCCATTTGGCTCAGACCTGGTCCTCTGGCACCGCTATATAGACGACATGTTTTTTATTTGGCAGGGCAGTGATAATGATCTTAACTAGTTTTTAGAATATTTTAATTATAATAATCTTAATCTGTTTTTTACTTCACAAAGAAGAACCCAATCAATAGATTTTTTTAGATCTCACTATTTATATTATTAATAATGAGCTAAAAACCAAAAAGTTTTTTAAGAAAGTGGACAGTAATAATTATCTCATGAGGAATAGTGGTCATCACTCAAAGTGGTTAGACAACATCCCTCCAGGCGAGTTTAGGCGACTACGGCGTAACTGCACGGATGAGAAAGTATATAAGGAACAAGCGAATATTCTTAAAAAAGCTTCATAGAACGGAATTATGAAAGAAAAAATCTAGATCTGTCCATAGCAAGTACAAGCCTGATAGAAAGATCATAACTGCTGAAACCTAAAGAAAAAAATATTGTGAGGGCGATGTTCCATTTATAACTAAATATAACCGTGATCATAGAAAGATCAGTGCAATAATGAAGAAACATTGGTACTTACTCCATCAGGATCAAGTTTTAAAAGAGCATCTCCCCAAAAATCCGAGAATCATTTTTAAAAGGGCAGATAACATTAAAACCAAACCAGCCCCAAGTACATTTAAAACGACTCAACTACCGACCTCTTCTAGCTGGCTACCACAGCCATTGCTTTTTTTTAAAGTGTTTTAGATGTAAAGCATGTACATATGGGAGCACAGAGAAATTAGATTTTAAATCCACCACTACCGGAGAATGTTTTAAAACCAAACATTTTATTAATTGCCGGACGCCATTCGTGGTTTATTTGCTCCAGTGCCTATGCGGGTTACAATACGTGGGGCGCACCAGCAGGCCACTAAGAGTACGATTACTTGAACATGTTGGTAACATTAAGAAGGGACTCACAACACATAATGACTCTAAACATTTTTTATTAAAACACAATAACCCAAAAGGCCTTAGTTACAGAGGGATTGAATATATCCCTAGTAATTTAGCTCGCAAAGAGACATACTGGATATATAAGATGAAAACTTTGACACCATTGGGTTTAAACATCGATATTGACCTTGGGCCATTCATTTGAATGACACTGTAGTATGATGGAAGAAAATTTCTAATCTTAATACAATGCATTCTGTTTTTATTTTTTAGATCATTTCATCTATCGGCAGTTGTTGTTGTGTTTTATTTGTATTTTAGTTCATTTAATCACTACTAGTTCGACACGTTTTATTATTTTGTATTATTATTGTTTTATTAATATTCATGTTTGTAGATGAGGGAGTATTTTATTTTGTGTTTTATCCAGTGCTATGCATGACCTTTCTGTCCCTTTTCAACCTACTTTTTGAATGGGCCATTGTGCACTATTGAATCATGTAAACAATTATTACCATCTAGTTAATTGTTTTTAAGACAAATCACTGCTTTTTTGTTCTTATAGATATTATTCATAACCCTTATTGGGACATTTAAGTTTCAACAGCTAGTGATCTAGCTCTGGTCTATGTCTATTAGTTTTATAAGTATCATTGTGGCTTTAGGATGAGACTTTATCCGAGCAGTATTTTATTATGTCAGTGCACACCATGTGCAGATTCTATCACTTGCGCTCGGTTTCTTCAGGAGTCAGAAGAAACCGAGTTGTGGTGAAACGCGTAGAGTGACGCTGACCCGTGAGATCCACAAGCGTTTGGAGCCCCTGCGAGCGGATGACGTCAGTTCCGGTTTCCGGGTTCGGTGAGACGCACCAGTGACACGCACGCCGAGACACAGGGGAGGCAGAGCTCACACACTCAACTTGCCGAGATCCAGTTCGCAGGATCTATATGCTTGAATATTTTTATTACCATGTGAGTGTATCCCTTACCACTTACCTTTTATAAATTGTCATACAGTCTGCACTATGTCCGTTTCCTTTGTCACCTATTAAGGTCTCCTGAGGCTCCTTGTGATTACCTTTCCTGGTGGGCTGTTAGTCAAAGATGCCATTATGTGAATACCACTCACTTTACACTTGTGAGTACCCTGCACATAGATTCCTGTATATACATCACTCCACTAATTATCACGTATATTGCACTATCAGATTTTTTTCTGTCTTTCATGGTTTGCGCTTCCCAATGATCTACACCTCTTCACCTTGCATGGGATCGTGAGAAGGATCCCCCACTGGGTTATAGCGGCATCCTAATTTGTTTGTATTGGTATCATTTATATTTATTTATTTCACAATAAGATTGTGCTTTAGGCAAGTTGTATTATATTTGGTTATCCTAGAGCGCCATAATTGATAAGTTTGTTTGTTTCACTACTATCCTGTAGGGACCCTACCTGCCCTGGCCCTGTGCCCACCTGTAGCTGCTCCGCTATACCCTTGACTCTCCTCCCTGGCTGCCTATCTACCCACAGCCCCTCCTCTGGGAACCCTGGGGAATCTGTCAGGGGGGGGGGGTCACTCCTGGCCAGTCAGAACAAGGGACCTCCTGCCTACCTAGCCCATCCCTAGCTTCTGCCAGCTGCCTGACACCCCACTGACCTCCTATCTCCCCCTGCTCCACAGTGTCTCCCTGCCTAGCCTCCCCTAGGCCCAGCACCTTAGCCCCTGCTGATGACTCCTGCTGCTTACCTCCCTGCAGCCCACCTGCACTCCTCTCCCCCCTGGGCAATCCTAACCCAGACACTGGAACTACCTGAGTGCACCTACCTCCCTGACCTTGTCTCCCCCTTACCAGGGATGAGCTCAGGGGCACCTCTCCCGATGCAACCGCCTTAGCTCTTGGCTGGCAGGTATCCCTGGGGTGGCACAAGCTTGCCACTGCCCATGATACCCCCAGCCCATAGCCAGGCTGCAACAGGGGGTTGCTGGTCTGAGAGACCCCCTGAGGCTCCGCCAGGGTAATGGGAACTCTAGCTGCCATACCTGCTGCTTTCCCTCCCCGGCTACCACTAGCCCTTCTTCTCCCACTGAGATCTGATGCGGGCTACCTACCTGCAGGCTTCCCTCACTCCGCTTCTCCCTAGCTAATCCTAACCTGGATCCTAGGGACACCTGAGTGAGGCCATCTCCCTGACATTGCCTCCCCATTACCGGGGATGAGCTCAGGGTTGCTTGTGCAGATGCACCCACCTTAGCTCCTGGCTGGCAGGTGATCCTGGGGTGGTCTAACTGTGCCACTGCCCCGAATACCTCCAGCCCATAGCAAGGCTGCAACAGGGGGGCTCTTAACTGAGAGTCCCCTTGATGCTCCGCCAAGGTAATGGGGAAGCCTGGTGGCCCTACAAGCTGCCCTTCCTTCCCCTCCCCTGGTGCCCCTATCTCCTGCCACCCCTCGGTCACCCCTATAGTGAAACAACAGGGTACAGTTATAGGAAAAAATAAGTCAGGGTCAGTTTGCGACTTGGTCTGGCTTACCTCGCTGGTCCCCGCAGAGACCGCCGCCTTCGTTGGTTGATTGCAGGGGGACTGGAGTGGCCGCCGCCGGCATCATCTGGGCTGGGCAGCAACGG
Organism: Ascaphus truei; assembly: GCF_040206685.1. Classification (NCBI taxonomy): domain Eukaryota; kingdom Metazoa; phylum Chordata; class Amphibia; order Anura; family Ascaphidae; genus Ascaphus; species Ascaphus truei. The sequence goes on from NC_134503.1 coordinate 20,444,611, forward strand.
GCCACTGCTGCAACAGCGCCCGGGCTTGGTACCGGTAAAACGGTGCAGGACAAGGTTCCCAGGTCTTTGTGGAGTAACACGGCTCACGCCAAACCAGGTAAAATAACCCCCCCCTTGCAATCCCTGTCCCTCCCCCCACTCAGAAAGGGCTCCGGCACTTTGCCGGAATCGCGGCTCATCCGCCACCGTCGCCGCCATGGGCGAGCCCAGGGTAGCTGCCGCAACAGTGCCGGCTTTGGTACAGGGTCGCCGGCGTGGATTGTGGGGCTCCGGTCATCGCTGGGAATCGCCGACTCCGCCAAACAATGTGAAACACAAACCTCCCGCTCACCCCAACTCTCCCCTCAAATAAAATTGCCGCCGGCAGGATGCCGGAATGACGGCTTCTTCTCCGCCGCCGCCGGTTCGCCGCCGGGATCTGATGGATGGCCGCCGCTCTCCGCCGCTAACGGGTCATCTCTTCCGCAGCTCGTGAGCGCTGGCCCTGAGGGGCTTCTTCGCCCGGCCGCGCACGGTCTGGGCATTGGGCTTTATTGTGGCCCGCTTTGTGGCTGTGGTGACACCGCCGCCGCTTCTGCCAGAGCGTCTCCCCCGCCAGCTGACTACCCCCCGCAAGAGGCTGCTGAGTCCAGGGCGGATTTGCTTGAGCACCGGGCTCAGGGAGGGGGTAAGTGGGTCGGGACAACGCCAGCTTCAGGAGCTCATTCCGCTCCGCCTGGGACCACATCCCTCCCCACGCAGACAACAGTGAAAGCTCTTCGAGGGAAAATGGGCTGGCCGCCGCAACGGCCGTTACCTCTCCGGCTGTAAAACTCTCGGAGTCTCCGCGATCACACGCTCCCTCCACAAGTCTCTGCCGTCCCGGAGCTGGGTCCATTCCCTGCTCTCCGGGTGGTTTAGTGGTTACAACGGCTGCAGCTGTGGATCTTTGCTCAGCCTGCTGGGTTTCATGCTCACCGATCGCTGCCTCTCTCTCAGCCTTGCCGGCTGCTGGTCTCCGCGCCGACTTGATGCACTCCTCCGGTCTCGGTGCCCGGCTCCAGTCACATGGATGGCCGGCACTTTGGTTCTGGAGGCAATGCTTCTCACAAGTAGGGGAACAGTGAGGACATGCCATATCTTGTGTTATATGTTGTACACTGTGTGTTCAATATCTTTAGTCCCAGGAACTCGCAATTACCTTCGAGTTCCCACTATATTACAGGGTCCCTCAGTGCACTGTAATACAGGTCCAGTTCAATCCCGCCGCTGCCACCAGTTTTATTAATAAAGCCTGTGACGGTAACTTTGTGACAGGCTATTAATAATACACACCAAAAATATAACTGGGTTGAACTGAACGAGGCTTAGATGTGATAAAATATAATTTATTCCTTGAAAAAGGTGAACACAACAAGATAGTACAAATAACAACAAAATATAACATTTACTTCAGATGGAATGATGAAACAGTCATAATTCTGGACTAGCAATTCATACAGCAATTTTCAAAAATCACCAAGACATGAAAGACAATAGCCATAGGCTGAGCCTGGATCTTATACAATTATTTCCCATTGAACACAACCTAAACGCAGCCCCCCTCATAAATCAATGGTGAGGTTGACAGTTTTCCCTAGAGTAAAACTCCTCCCACCCAAGGACGTTTAAAAACGGCTTTTCCTATCTAAATAACTTCATAACTTCAGTTCAGTATACTTACTGGCACGCGAGACATATTAATACATTCCGGCACGCATGACGCTCCCAATGAGACCAAATATAACCGTGTAATATTAAAATTAAGAGAGATATTAATATCTGTCTCTTAGTACCTGCTAGACATCATGTGGCTGTAATCCTTATGTGCGAATCAGTCCCACAAATACACATATGTAGCTTTTAGCACGTTCAGCCGAGGACATCTCATAATAGTCTTATATTTAATAAGGTCACTCATTCTGATATCTCCTTGGGTAACCGCACCCCTGGCCCCCATAACCCCTTGTCAATAAATCCTTTGAAGCAGGGACTCGTGTGTAGAGAACATTTGTCACAGGTGCTAGATTTCACACCCAATGCTCCAGACATGGGCCTAGCTGTCTCTACCAGCAATATACCCTTGGTCTGCCAATTAGGTATTAACATACTGTACACTACACCCCCTCTGTACTTTTCACACCCAACTTCAATCAAGCCTTTTGAAGCCCAGATATTTCTGAAAAGACACCACACATATTTGTATTTTCCTAAACTGTAGCTCATTAACCCCTTAAGCCCCAGTGTGTGTGTGGTGCAGACACTGGCACAGAAACAATACATTTTTACAGGGGAATAAACAGTTGGATGGCTGAAGCAAGGCAAAAACACATTACTGGACCCCAGTCCAGTTAACCCCTTGCTTCCCAGGTGAGAGTAGAGGGTGGCCAAATGGGGTGTAACCCCTTTAATCCCGGGCCAAATCCTCTCTCTCATGACAACCTTTGAACCAGAAAGAAAAGCAGCAAGCCATTGTGTAGTGTGCATCGATCAGAAACTCAACCCCTAAGACTACAATTCACTCACATATGGCCATGTCAGTGTGATTTATTTATAGTTTTGCATCTGGCGTTCCCTTTGTTCATATTTTTATTGGCACCAACCCTGGTTGTCTTCTTTGCTTTGAGACAACAAAGGGATCCAGTTGTGGCAGGAAGAACTAGGGCAGTGTATGAAGGATCAAACAAGAGGATCCTGTAAGGATAAGGCCCCGCTGCCTCAGACCACGCGTCCACACTGCAGACAAGCGGCGCATGGAGAGGCACTTGACCGCTATCTGCAGTCTTTAGGGAGCGGGAGCTGGAGCAGGGGGCGTGGCAAAAACAGGTTGGGTGGGTGCGGCAATGACGTCGGGGGCGGGGCCATCAGGGGGTTCCGCCCCCCTCGTGCATCTGCTATGAGAGAGTCTGTGGGAGGGAGCAGGGGGCGGGGCCATCACACTGTGCCGGAGTGTGTCTCGGCTCACACAGAGGAAAGAGACTGTGGGAGGGAGCAGGGGAGCTCCCTTGGTGCTGCAGCTGCTTTCCCCGCTCCCCGAAGCCCCCTCTCCTCATTGCCAGGGGTTCCCTCCCCCTTGTGCATCTGCAGCCACAGAGGAGTCTGTGGGAGGGAGCAGGGGGGCTCCCTTGGTGCTGCAGCTGCTTTCCCCGCTTCCTTAAGCCCTCCCCTCCTCCTCTCCGAAGCCCTCCTCTCCGAAGCCCTCCCCTCCTCCTCTCCGAAGCCCTCCCCTCCTCATTGGCTCACAGCCACACCACGTAACGCGTTGCCGCTTGGGATTACAATTCTCTTGCATCCCCTGGCGGCTGACGCGTCACAGCGTGTAGTGAGCCGTGCAGGGAGGAGGGACTGGGACCTGCTCGGGAGGATACCATAAGATGGTAAGTAGCGCGCACACGGCCACGCGCGCCGCCGGACGCAGCGAGACCAAAGCCTAAGGAATCAGGGGCGACGTCCGCCTCAACGTGACCCTCCCTTACCTCCCGCGGGGCCTGCAGCCGCCGCATCTCCCCTTCAGTGGTATCCCCGCCGTGGTGCTGCTCGGACTCCCAAACAGATGGCCGCCATCTTGCCAAGACGCGCGCAACCGGTGCTTACAGAGTGCGCGTCTCCGGCTATAATTTATTGACTGCTCCCGGTTTTTGGCCACGGCCCCCGGCATCCACACTCACACCCCCCGGTACAGCTGTTCTCCAGATAGATTCAACGCCGTCCAACCACAGAGCGCTCCACGGCACACCCCTGCTCTGGCCCCTGCCTCCATTGGATCACCTACCTTTATAACCCCAGTCTTTCCGTTAGCTCATTGCTCTGCATAGTCTCATTTCCAGCAGTTGTGTTTCTGTGCCGTGCTTTCCTTGTGTACTTCCTTCAGGTTATGACCCAGGCTTGGCTGACTACTCTCTCTCTGTCTCCCGACCTCGGCTTCCACCTCTCTACGTGTACTTCTAAGAACCTCGGACTCAGCTTTAGTACCACGACCACCCGGACATCTCCTACCCGTGATCATCGGCTACGGAACCCACTACAGCACTTCTACTACCCTGGATCTGGCGGGTACCTATCTCACTATATCTTTACTTCTTGGCTGGCTACGCTACCACCACACTCTGGACACGCTCTCTCCGCTGCGGGTGTGTGTCTCTATATGTCCCTCCTCAGTGCATGGGACGGGTCTGGTCTGCGGGCAGCATAAGCATAACAGATCCAAGTTGTAATCACAGCAGTCACTCACACGTGGCCGTGTGTGATTATTATTGATTTTATTCATCTCAATTACACTATCCCTTCCCTCCCCCCCCCCCTCCCTTTTCCCTTGCCCTCAACCAGAATATAATACACAAAGGTTTAATCTAATATTTTATTTTCTCTCATTCTTTGTTTCGCGCTTACCATATTTTGTCCATCCGTACTGCATGAGGATCCAGGGACATTTCTTTTCTCGGTTGAGCTGCATCAAAGATTGGGGCCAGTATTTTTCGCTTTTTATTATTTTGCTCTAACTAAGGCAACACCTTGCTATATAAAATGAGGGAAAAGGGAAAGCGATACCGGCGCCTAATATGTCCAATTAGGTAATAGTCCTGGATATACAGATGAATAAAGTTCAAGTCCCAATGATGTAATCTTATAATCAAGGGATGACCAGATGTGATGTCCTCCGTTTGATATGGAACATGGAATGACAAAAAGCAGAATTTAGTGCAACACAGCTAACAGAAAATCACAGACATAGACTCACAGACCTACACAGACAAGACACACAAACGCAAAGCTGAAAAATAAAAATTGTTTAATACAACTATAAAATAATAAAATGTGGGACGATGCAGCACTGATCGAGCCAGTCCGGTGGAGTAAAACTGAAAAGCTTCTCACACTGCTCTAGAACACAGGCAATGAGCGCCGATTAGGCGAATAGAATCTTTCCTTCCTGGGCTAAGCAGTTTAATCCACCGCAGCGTTCCTCCAGACGCCGTGCTCCTCGAGACCGGAAGCAACGTCACCGGATGCCAGATACCGGATACTGCGTCACAGGTAGGCGGGACTCTCGGCTGGATTTTCGAGCGGAGGCTCTTCTTGCTTTTGCTCCAGGGAATCAGCACTCAGTTCTCTCTGCTTCCTTCACGTGCAAACGTCCAACAGTATAGAAAAAAAACCCTACGCATTTCGTGCGCTTGCGCACACTTCCTCAGGGGAAATGCGTAGGGTACGAAACGCGTAGGGTTTTTTTTCTATACTGTTGGACGTTTGCACGTGAAGGAAGCAGAGAGAACTGAGTGCTGATTCCCTGGAGCAAAAGCAAGAAGAGCCTCCGCTCGAAAATCCAGCCGAGAGTCCCGCCTACCTGTGACGCAGTATCCGGTATCTGGCATCCGTTGACGTCGCTTCCGGTCTCGAGGAGCACGGTGTCTGGAGGAACGCTGCGGTGGATTCAACTGCTTAGCCCAGGAAGGACAGATTACATTCGCCTATTCGGCGCTCATTGCTTGTGTCCTAGAGCCGTCTTGTGAGAAGCTTTTCAGTTTTACTCCACCGGATTGGCTCGATCAGTGCTGCATCGTCCCACATTTTATTATTTTATAGTTGTATTAAACAATTTTTATTTTCAGCTTTGCGTTTGTGAGTCTTGTCTGTGTATCTCTGATTGTACTATCAGTGTTCCACCAGGCTGCCTTAGACCCCATAGGGGTTGCTCTTATTTAGAGTTTATTCATCATCAGTACCCCATTAGCGCTATTCTACATCACCTCTTTTTTTCTTATATAAAATGAGGGATTACCCTCCACCAACCCTATTCATTTTTTCTAAGGTACTATTCAGGTAGCGCCCCAGTTTCTATCTTAACAATGGATTCCAAGCGACCAGGTGGCTACGAAGCTTGGTGCCTATGGGTCTGTGCGGAGTCCTGACTTGAAAGCCTCAGGGATGCCAAGGTGTTAGAATAGGAGTGGTACTGCAGTTCTGCATGAGTACCCGCATCCTGGGCTAACACAGGGTTATCTGGCAAACATTTGCCAGAGCCCAGACTCTGTGGAGCCTGGACAGCGGGTGGGCTCAGTATGCAAAGAGGCAGAGGTGCCAGGTTAGCCCATGCCCCCTTGCCGAATGAAAAAAGGTGCCCACCCAGCATTACAATACCGGCAAATTGGGGATTGGCTGGCAGGAGAATTCCCACGCTCTGATAGGCTGTAGAGGTTTGTGAATGGGACCCTGAAACCCATTTAGGAGAGCAGATTTCAAGCGCCAAACCAACAGCAGCAAATTCAAAGATGCTCGTTACTGAATTGATGCGAGTCGGCTTCACAGATTTTGATTCAAGAATTCTTCTAAGTCCCACTTCTGAAGAACGTAGTGGTCGCGTCTGACATTGCATGTCGAAATCAGTTCCAGGACTTTTGTGAGTACCTACCGGTCATTGGAATGGGCTACTACAGAGGTCATTTTTGTGAATTTCATTTAGAGGATAGATTTATTTGTTAGCCCCGTTCCCAGTATGTCTGTTAACCCTGTAAATTGTGTTACATTGTGGGTATGTCTTTTCCTGAAATAAATGACAATTTATTTTACCTCCTTGCTTTGCTCAATCAATAATCCCGGTATACAAAAGGTGTTAATAAACCTGGTCTCCCGTGACACTCTGCAGCTTTGGGTGCTCTTCCCTCGGCTGCAGCCTTGCTCTTCCACTGCAGCGTGCTTTTGGCTCCCCTGGCCGAAGTGGTCGTTTCCTGGGTAGCCCCATTCTTTCGCATCAATGCCCGGCTGGTGACAAAATCATCTGCCATTCTAGCAGCCTCCATATAAGTCTTTGGATTGCGGTCAAAGACCCATTCCCTCATGTCCGAGGGACACTGCTGCAAGAATTGTTTCTGAAATATCAAGTCCAGCAACAAGTAGTACTTAGAAGCACCATACCTCTACACCCACTGAGTCCCATGCAAAGCCAGGCTGGACGCAAACCACATGTAAGAGTCCCGGTGGCGCTTTTCCTCTGAGCGGAACTTGCCTTGGTATGCTTCTGGGGTGAGGGCATACTGTGTGAGTAGCAGGGCTTTAACATGTCCATAGTCATTGCTATCCTCGGCGGGAATTGCCTGGAGTGACAATAACGGGTTTAGCCGCAACACCCAGTCCCGTTCTGGCACTTTGTATCAGTGGCACTGGCTTTCAAAGTTCTTTAAAAACCCATCAATTTTATCTGTGCCATGCCTGGATTTGCCAAAGCTGTGGTGGTCTACTCGTGAGGGCGTCTTGCTCCCCGTTAACCAGGTGGGAGTGCGGGGCTGATGTCCATTGTGTAGCTGCAAGTAGCCTGATCCTTTCGTCCAGGGTAGCCCTTCCTCCCCATGAGGCAAGAAGTGCGGCAATTCCAGGGCTGGAGAGTCCGGTAGCCACTGGGGCCACCACTGCTGCACTCCCTCAAACTGGTCCCCCCACAATGTCCATGGAGATGCCCGCTCCATCCCCATGTCCTTCCACCACCACCGGGGCTGGAATAACCTCCTGCACCCCGGGTTACCTTGTGACCTCAGCAACATTGCATGTAAAACAAAGAGGGTGAAGAGGTGACACTCTAAAACCCCAAATGTGGATCAGCGGTAACCGGCCAGGCATAATACCTTTGATGGCCTGGTTACCCCCTCCCCGTCACATCTCCCCCTCCGGAGAAATCTTCAGGTGACATCTTTTATTTTTTTTATCACTATGTTTGAAGCAGGGGGTCTTCAGAGCTGAACCGCGTTGATTTCAGCTCCGGTGACCCCCTGCCACCCGAGATATGTCCATCGGAAGGTGATGCTAGTAGAAGCTCTGGCTGGGCACAGAAAAGGATTTCTTAAAAGGTATTGCAGGCAAATAGGAAGCCACAATGTCATCCCTTGCGGATGATTCTTATTGGCGCACGTGTCACGGAACCTAGAAGAGCAATACCAGGATCACCTTCCAATGTAAGTATCTTGGTGTGCAGGGGGGTTCTCAGAGCTGAAATTAACGCAGTTCAGTTCTGGGTACCCCCTACTTCCCACCTAAGCGAAATCTATTTGTATTGTTTTAAAGGCAATGGTTCTTTAAAGTATGAAAAAAAAAAAAAAAATGTGCACCGATAAACTCAAAATTCTAAATGTCAATTATTTTTATTGATAACACAAACAGAATTTTTGGATTTTTTTTTTAGATAAAATAAAAATATAGATAAAATAGGAAAACACTGAATAAAAAAAATAAAAAAACAGACAAAAACGAAATCGCTAGATATAAGCAATACATTTGTGGGAAGTTGCATAGCTCAAAGAACATTTTGTCCTGGCACACACATTTCTGCTTGTGGCTGCATCATGCTTGTTAATCAAGTTTCTTACACCTGCTGCAGACTTCACCGCACAATGTTTCACACCATCTCAGATCAGATCTACCATATACTATTCAAATGAAATATCATATACTAAAGGAAATAAACTAAACAGTTAAAACACAGGCTAAAAATAAATAAATAAAAAAACAACATAAACCATATACGGAAAGCAAATCCAAGGGAGAGAAACGCAAAATATCTGCAGCTAAAATATTAGAGGGCAGAGCAAGACAATTATCCAAACACTGACTATATATGTAATATTAAAACACTGACTATATACTATATAAAAAAAAACTGACTATATAGGATATAATTAAACTGACACATACTGAAATGCTACCACCCCCCCTCCCTCCCCTCCCAACCCCCCCCCCCAAACCCCCCAACCCCCCGTTTGCTCTTTAATAGAATTCCTGAGTTTGGGAAGCCAGTTCCGAGGTGCAGGCGAGTTCCCCAGTATCACACCCTGAAAGCTGCTCCCCGGAGCAGGTGACTCCTGTTCTTCCTTTGCCATGTAGGGTATGTTGAGAGCAGAGGACAGCGGTCTGGCACTGCAGATCCTCCCCAGCCACTGTGCGGAGTCGGTGAGCTGGCTGGTGCTAGCAATGCTTTGGCTGAGCGGTTATGGCAGTACTGGGTCTGTATCAGGAGGACACAATGTACACATACCGACTACAGTAACAACCCCCCCCCCACCCCCCCCAGCTCTGGGCTCATCCCATTGGCTGCCTCACTCCTTCATCCCTCCCCTGCCCCTCACTGTAGATGCATACATGTGACTAACTTATTCTTTAGCACACATACACATTGTACACCCGCAGTATACTTTAGTAGCACACATACACATTGTACACCCGCAGTATACTTTAGTAGCACACATACACATTGTACACCCGCAGTATACTTTAGTAGCACACATACACATTGTACACCCGCAGTATACTTTAGTAGCACACATACACATTGTACACCCGCAGTATACTTTAGTAGCACACATACACATTGTACACCCGCAGTATACTTTAGTAGCACACATACACATTGTACACCCGCAGTATACTTTAGTAGCACACATACACATTGTACACCCGCATTATACTTTAGTAGCACACATACACATTGTACACCCGCATTATACTTTAGTAGCACACATACACATTGTACACCCGCATTATACTTTAGTAGCACACATACACATTGTACACCCGCCTTCTCTTCTTACATAGACTATGTTGCCGTGTTCCTTTATGCTTACATACTGTATATGTTACATTATGTTTACATACTGTATATGTTACATTATGTTTACATACTGTATATGTTACATTATGCTTACATACTGTATATGTTACATTATGCTTACATACTGTATATGTTACATTATGCTTACATACTGTATATGTTACATTATGCTTACATACTGTATATGTTACATTATGCATACATACTGTATACTGTATGTTACTTTATGCTTACATACTGTATATGTTACATTATGCTTACATACTGTATATGTTACATTATGCTTACATACTGTATATGTTACATTATGCTTACATACTGTATATGTTACATTATGCTTACATACTGTATATGTTACATTATGCTTACATACTGTATATGTTACATTATGCTTACATACTGTATATGTTACTTTATGCTTACATACTGTATATGTTACATTATGCTTACATACTGTATATGTTACATTATGCTTACATACTGTATATGTTACATTATGCTTACATACTGTATATGTTACATTATGCTTACATACTGTATATGTTACATTATGCTTACATACTGTATACGTTACATTATGCTTACATACTGTATATGTTACATTATGCTTACATACTGTATATGTTACATTTTTCCATAGAAAGCTATTGTGCAACTAACTGCCAAAGCCAGGGGCCGTGTATATACTGTACTGTATACACATTGAACACAATTATACATATTTGTAGCGAAACAGTACTAAATTAATGCAGTTATGCTTATTGATACAGAATTTTAGGTGTATTTCTATTTAACTGGCAGCAGGGAACTTCTATTAAAAAGAATATGTAAGATTTGAATGTATATATCACATGTGAATAATATATACACAGAATATATATGTGCATAGATTTATATATTTAAAGATATACAAAAAAATACACACACACACACACACACACACACACACACACACACACACACACACACACACACACACACACACACACACACACACACACACACGTCTATAATATACACACACACACACACACACACACACACACACACACACACACACACACACACACACACGCACACACACAAAACAAAATTATATATTCACACATACATTTGTATACCACATACTTGTAATCATAGCTATAATAAAATATAATTAGTGGTGGTAATGGTAATAATTTGTGAACGTATTACAAGAGAAAGTATTCATTTCTGTATGTGTGCAGATAAACACACACATATCTATATATATATCTATATATAGATATATAGATATATATATATATATATATATATAGATATATATATATATATATATATATCTATATATATATACACACACATATACATACACACAAAAAAATATGTGAGTGTAGTTAAGAGCAACATCCTAGCAGCCACTTCCATACGCACATACACAGAGTCACACACTGTAAAGACACCACACTCCTCCTCTCCGTCCCTCCCACCCTCTCTCCCTCCACCTCCAGCCGATCTGCTAAACTCTCCCGGGCCGAGGCTGCCAGGGAGCGGGGACTGATCGCCATCCAGCCGCGCAGGAGAGCGTGCAGCCCCGGCACATGCACCGCAGACACCCGGGGGGAAGGTAAATCCAGCGTGCCTCCTTATGTGCGCCATCCGACGGGGGGCAACCAACAGAGGGGCTTCTGCAAGCAGACAGGAGCCACCGCAAGGCAGCCCCGTAACATAATCTGGTACGGGGGCGGGTGGGGGGGGGGCACAAAATTTAGCAATTTTAAGTATTTTGCAAAAAGGAGTTGTGTTGCAAAAAAATTTTTTTTAGAATAATGCCATTTTAATGATTTAAGGATTTCCCAAATGTGTTTAAAATGGTCTGATTTGCAGGAGAAAATTTCGGATTTTTTTTTTTTTTTTTAATACTCTGATCGCAATTTGAACCCACCCAGCCCTAATAACCAGGGACATTTCTGATCGATGGTGGGAAAACAAAAGCCCAGCAGAGTCAGCCATGTCAGCTGCAACAATTCTCGTTTGAGAAAAAAAAAAAGAGACCACCCCCCCTCCTTTTTTTCTTTTTTTTTCTCTTTTTTTTCTTTGCTGCTGAAAACAAAAATCTAAAAACAAAAAACAAAAAAAAAAAACTGAAATTTTCACCCCAAATAAGTGTAGGCTGCAGATCACGTGCTCCTGTCCCCAGCAGACATCTGAGTAACTCTGGGTTTGTTTCAGAACCTGAGGATTTAGAGGCCTTGTTTCTCTCTCAATTTTTCCAATTTTTTTTTTTTGGTTGGAAACGGCAGATTTATTTCATTAAAACGACGCCACCTAGAGGAGACTATTTTGTAAATAAGAGAAATTAAATTTGAAAAAAATAAAAATAATTTGCTGTTTCTTATTTTTTTTTCTAAATCCAAAAGTTTGATTTGATGAGATTTCAATGCTATTTGTAAGTTTTTTTTTGGTGTTGCTGAGATGAGCATGCTGATTTTTAGATATGAAGGTTTACATTTGCTAATGTTGGTTAAGATGAATTTAAATGCAATATTTAAAAAAAAAAAATGATATATATTTGGAGCACCTTTTGTTTTGAATGCAAGTGTCCTCTAAAGGCATTTTCTTATAACAAATATGTATCCATTGCATTTATGGCAGTTGTATACTTTTGTAAAATGGTAAAATTGTGAAATTGGAAATATTTGAGCAAAGGATGGGCTTTACAATTACGAGAGATTTTCTGGAGAAATGATTCACCGTGGTAGAACAATTTGAACAGATAATAGGATTTCTATATACAACAATGCAATGCCACATTTTCTAGGTCCACACCCCAAATTTATATTTTATGTTTAACTGAAAGTTTTCCAAATAAATGCCACAAAATATAGGTCTTAAGATATATTTTCCAGATAACTAAATCTGGCTTTTTTTGATTAAGCACAGTATGTGTGGATTTTCTGTGTGCTGAAATTGGTCTTGTGTAAACATGAGATTTAAATGTGTATGTTCTTGATCCTCATTTGGAAATATCTAAACTTTAGAGGTGCAAATGCTGTCTGCTGCTCTTATCCTCCTATTGATTAATAATTTCTATTGAGGTAGATTCAATTTGTTATTTCAGTGTAAAATTCACTGGCAATGAATTGTTTTAATTAGAGAGGAATTGTTTCATCCTGCGTATGCTATTAATACTCCATACATCTCCTGACAGTATAAAATATTAACATTTAACCCATATGTATAACATATTTCATTCAACTACTGGCCGCCATACTGAATTAATTTTAATTAATTGATTTGCTCCTACTGCTTGTATCAGATTTTAGCTGATATTAGTGCAACTGAAACATGATTATTTTTCAGCTATCCTATTTAACTGTTTTCTCATTCCTTTTTATTTTTGTTAATGGATTTTGCTCAATGCGATAGGAATACTAAGCATTGTAAAATGTTTTAAACTCAACGTTTGATGGCAAATTTATTTTATGAAAGTGAGAAAAATGAAGTTTAAAGCCATTTAAATATTTTTTTTTTTTTTTTAGATTTGTAGATTTAAAAAATGTAAGGTTAAAGTTTAACACACATTTACATTAATTTTATAAGAAACTTTGGGCTTTCACACCAAATTTGAATTTTCAATTTGTATATTCTTCTAACCCCCTCCCCGTACAATTTCTGTTATCTGTTGCAAGGAATATTTTCACTTCCTTCATCACACCTATTTGTATATGTATGTAATATTATTTTGTGGACGTTTTGGATAATTCTTACTGCAGGAGGATGTAATACTTTGCTGAAGTGTAAATTAGTTATCTGTTCAATTGTTTTGAACTGTTTCAGTTTGCTTTATTCTGAAGAAGGGATTTCAGTGGTTCTAAAATCTTGCTATTCACTTGTAATGCCAAATAACCATTAAAAGGTATATTTATCTTACATTTGTTTTTATTCATTAAAAATATGTATTTGTTCTATGTGCAGACATAGTACCGCCCTCCTCCACACACTGATCTTGCATTGTGATGCTAGTCCAACCCAGAAGGACAGAATAACTGTCCGTGGGTAGATCCTCAGGTCGCCAATTTTTTTTAATGTATTCATATTCGTAATGCGAATCCCCAACGCTGCTTAACTACGTTGTTCAGCCTTTAAACAAGGGAACAATACATTTTTAATACACCTTCGGTAATGAGCACTTTGCCTACCAGCGGAGGTATAAAGTATAAGTTTACCAGAATTAATCTACACATGACAATAATTTTAAGGAGACGGTAGTAACCAAATAATATTTAATTACACACAGTTCAGGTACTGTGTTAAAAAAATATATATCTCTACAAAGTATATACATTAGGTACAGCGCAACATATATAGCATATTTATGAAGTACGAAGTTCTTAAGCGGAGCACTGCCTCCCGTGTTTGGCCCATGGGTACGAGATCTCCCATGGACGTGAACTAATGGCAAACACTGGGTTCCTGTCTCTGAAGAGGGATCAGGAGGGGTAGTGTCAACAATTTGGGAAACTCCGGGTGTGGCCAGAGATTCCACAGGTTCACCTGGTGTGGTTGGGACAGCGGTGTCGGGCAATGCGTCCATGCTCCCCTGCATTACCCAGATCAGGACACCAACAGATCTCGTCAACTGGGTAATGCTGGTATATACATCTGTGGTGTGCTGCCTTACAGCCCGGAGAATAAGGCGAGCTTGCCTAGTAGCAGCTTGCTCCCGGCATCTGGCTGCTTGCTCTCTCATTCACCCATTAATAGCTGCCCTGGACTCCAGGCAGACATGTCTAGATTGTCCCTGAATCCTGCCCCCTGAGAGGCTGACATTGCTGCTGTGGAGCAGCTGTAGGGTCAGCCAGAGCTTCACCTGGCTCCTCAGTGAGGACAAGGGTGAGTGTGGGCACCCCAACCTGGGGCCTCTTCAGCCACAAGCTCCTCAACCTCCTCAACCTCCTCAACCTGTGGCTCTTGAGCCACTGACTCAGCCTGTCAGGCCAATCGCGTCCGCTGTCTGAAAGATGGGCCTTGTAGGAGGTGAAAGCAGGACACCGTTACAGGGAAAAATAAATGTAGGCTTTAATTTGGCCAAAATGTCATAAACAAAAACATAGGCTTTTCCTCCAGCCCGATGCAGCAAGAACAGGGTGGCAAAATAAAGGTTAGGGCGTTCCTAGGCCAAAGTTCAGTTCCCCTGCGTATTGAAATCCATATGGGCCTGCACACCCTGGTGTCCCTAGCAGGCAAGGATACACCTGATCTCTACTCAGACCAGAGAGAGACTCAGGCCGGTTCTAGACTGCGTGCGTGCGCACTGCAGTTTTAGTTGGCTGAGGTTTGTCAGCCATTCTATAATGGTGCCAAGCACGGCAGTGAGAGTGGAACCGGCCGATAGGGGAGAGGATGAAGAAAAGAAACATTTCAGCGGCGGTAGCAGCGCAAATTCTGTGTGTGTGTGTATGTACTGTATGTACAATGTTATTAAAACATTTATACAAGTATTTATTTCGAAAATTATTTAAACACACACAGACACACACACAGTAAACTCATTCGCTCACAGCATACACACAAAAAGCGTGCATCACGTGCACGCGCGTTCACACAGACACGCGCACAGCCGCACACACTATAGAACGGCCCTTAGATTGCAGGAAGATACTGGCCTTTAAACCCTCCTAACAAGCCAGCTGATTAATTACCTCAGCCTGCTATCAGACTGAGATGAACCAACTCACTGCTCGACTCAGTAGCTACACATATATTTTCCCTTCATAGCTATTGGACAGGCCAGACAAAGAAATACGTCATATCATCAGACATTCATACTGAACTTGAGTACATATAAATAAGCACAATAAGATTGATTTTCTTAGACCAAACAGCCATTTTTAAATATTCTCTTCAATTATAGAATATTTTAGGAGACTATATGGAGGGCCGGATCCACAAACTTGCTACAGCTGAGGCATGCTATAGTTCAAGGGTGTGCAAACTGGGGAACTGAGATTTTCTGGGGGGGGGGGGGGCACTGCAGTTACAGAGGTCCTGCGCTCTCCCCCCATGGTATTTAAATTAAATGCGGGGGGGACTACGTGAGGCCTCTGTAACTAACTTACCTTGACTTCCAGCGACGCGTCGTTATGGTAAACCGGCGTCAAATGACACCGCGGGATCATGAGGACGCCGGGCGGGGGGACAGACAGGGGGAAAAGATTGTGCACACCTGCTATAGTTTATAATACCTTTTTTGGTATATAATTTAGAGCAGGGATGCGCAAACTTTCTGTGCCCCTCTGCTTGCTCTCCCCCAGTGTTGCGCCCCACTTTACTTTTAAGCTGGCGTCATATGACGCAGCGGGGTCATGTGATGTCACGTGACCCCGCGTTGCCAGGGCGTTGGGCATCATTTGATGCTGCATTGCCATGGCGACGCGGCACCATTTGACGACTCTTGGCCATGGCGACACGTCGCCTGAAGCCGGCTGAATTCAGGTTAGCGAGTTACAGAGGCCTCGCGCTGAAGAGAGGCGGCCTCTTTAACCTCCACGCCCCCCCCAAAAAAAATCTCGCGCAACCCAGTTTGCGCACTCCTGATTTAGAGTGACGTCTTATTCTCAAGTATGTCCTGGTCAATAAGTGATGCGAGGGACTTTAAAAGTAATAATTCACACATGATTGCTGTGACTAACATTATAAGTCTGGAATGCATTTATCCAGGACCATGAATTGAGGGACATAGGTCTTCTGAGGGCACAAGTCACATGTATGTGTGAGTGCACTGCAAATAAGATGGTTATGTTGGTTTTGATGTTCAAGGTTGTGTTTTAAGTGACGTGATTTATAAATGTACTGTATTGACACTTGCCAGGTAGTGAAGCGGGAGATCACTGAGCTGACCAGCACCTCCATTCGGGTCAGAGGCTCTGATGGGCCTCATGCTGCTTGGGCCAAGAGGACAGGAGGATCTGCCAATTTCTTTTTAAGTTTGGACTTGGTGTCCACCCATCGCTTTTTAAGCATTTCAGTGGTACAGACAGTATTGCCCATTGCTCCTCCGCAGAATGCAGCCCCAAATATGTTGCTTTTCTGCAGTGGTATTTTAATTTGGAGTGGTAATTCACCACACCTTCAATGAGGACCTCCATCTCCTCAACATTCAATTTTTGGCTACAGATTCTACCTGCCCCAGCAGCAGCAGCTTCAGCAGTGGAGGTAGAATCAGGTTTTTACTTAAAATTGTCACATACTCATGGACCTGGTATTAAGTTCATGACGTAACATGTTACCAACTAACGTTCCCGAATGACGTGTTTTTTCCCAAAGCGCATGTGCAGTTTTTGTTTTTTGTTTTTTTAGGCTATGATAATCCCTGTTCATTCAGGTAATGTTACTTTGGTCGTTTTGCTAATGGACCTTACTTTTACATATCATTAGCCTTGAGGATAGCCATTGATATGGAGGAAAATAAAGTCTGTTACCTATTTCGGGAACGGTAACATATTTGCAAAGAATTAGCGATCTTCTGAGGATGTACACCTTTGGGTGGAGGTTTTACAGTGTATACCTGTCACAGAAGACCAGGCATGTACACCTTTTTAACCTGGATCATAACATTGAGCAAAACAAGGAGGTAAAACAAATTGCGATGTATTCCTTAGAAACAGACGTACACACAGTGGATTACAATATACAAGAGAAAACACATTTAAAGGAGGTCTGGGCTACAAAACGAACCTTTCCTAACTCAGTCCATAAAACAAAGTCTTTAGGTTACCGGGAGTTACCCGCAAAAGTCCTGGAATTCAATTCGGCATGAATTACCAGACGCCACCGCTGTGTCTCTGCTGGAGATGTCAAAATCCCTTCACCGGGAGATAGTACCAAATGTCCTGGTACTCTTTTCGGCATGTAGTTCCATCCGCGACCGCTACGTTCTCTTCTCAGAACTTGGCCCCGAAAAGTGGGACTTGAAGCCGGCTCGCGTCTATTTCTCCAAGAGCATCTTTTGATGAGTTTGAATTTGCCGCTGCTGTCTTGGCACTTAGAATCTAAGGACCGGATTGGCTGCTGGCTTTCTGATAGTATTTCAGTCCCATTCATGAAATACTCCAGCCAATCCGAGCGTGGAAGAATTCCTACCAGCCAATCAGAGACTTGCCAGTCACCTGAAGCCGGGCAAGGATGGATTCGAAATCTGACAGGGGCATGCGCCAGCTTTGCACCTCTGCCACTTGTTAGTCACATGCCACTCGTGGAGTTATGCATCTCAAGGTCTTGGCTGGGCAAATAGTTGTCCGATGACTTCCATTCAGCCCAGGACGAGGGTACTTGAGGATAACTCCTCCGCCCAAATGGCTTTCACACCGTGGCAACCTAATGGGCTTTCAACTCCGAGCAGACTTAGTGGCACCAACTTGGTAGCCAACTGGTCTCTCGGAACCACGTACTTGGAAATCTCCAGCTCATATACTGTCCATAAACATTTACCATTACACACAATGTTAAAATAAAAATATTTCTCAATTTCTTCTAAGTCCCTCATTTCCTAGGTTTGACGCACATGTTCAGTTTCAGCGCTCCTAGACCTTCCTATAAGAAAATGTTTTAAAAGTTGAACGAAATAATGCTTAGGTTCAATTTCAGAGTTACTTTTCTAAATACATAGTCATTTGGACTTAGACATGAAATCAGCCTTGCAACCTTATCGATGGTTGAAGCACCCCAGAACCTCTCTACCTGGTTCTGGTGATCGGGGCATATACTGGGGGACCCCAACTAACCTAGGGACCCCCTGACGGTTCTCGGGATACACATCCCTATGCCCCCATTTACCTTTCTGGTCTGTGCTGAAGCAGGGAAGCCTGGGGGTGAGTCGCGTAACTTTTCCAGGGAAGATTTTGACCGGAGTGATGTCTATATGTCCCCGGGAATCTGACCTGATTCCCGGATACATTTTTGGGGTGGTCAGCAACTCTGGACCCCTTCTACCTAAACACATTCTGACAACACTTTTACTGCAAAACTCCCCCCACCCCCCCTCCCCTCCTCATAGCCTGAGAATCTCCACTGGGTAGCACTCCTGGAAAGGTAAAACACAAACAAATTCTTTAGTGCAATACAATCATATACATTTCATGTACCACAACTGGGTTGAAGAGCTGATACTCTAAATCACCCCATATGGCTCAGAGGAACCCAGCCGGGCATAATACCTTTATTGATGGCCTCACCGTCACAATACCCTTGGGTAATAAATATGAAAGAAATAAGTGTAAACCAATGTGGCTAAATAAACAGGCAGGGGAGGAAATTAAATGGAAGAGGCATGCGTTTAGAATCTTAAAGTCAGAAGGGACGGAGGCATCGTATCAGAATTATAAGGAAGGTAGCAAAGTTGTAAAAGGGCAATCAAATTAGCAAAAATAGATAATGAAAGAAGGATTGCAATAGAAAGATCAACCCGGAAAAAATATTTATGTTCCTTAATAATAAAAATGTTAGAAAATAAATTATAGGACCCTCTCAGTGTTTGATGGGCAGACAAATTATTGGAGATATGGAAAAAGAAGAGGTATTACATTATTTGCCTCCGTATTTACCAAGGAAAGAAAGAATTGCAATAAAAGTGCCACAGGCGGAAGCACCAACCTCTATATTAACGAACAATTGGTTAACACCGGAAGAAGTTCATAGGTGGCTATATAAAATTAAAGTAAATTAGGCATTTGACCCCAATGGCGTACATCAAACTAATTTTAGTCCTTATTCAGGAACTCAATTTCCATCGGCTCAGTACCGCAAGATTGGCGTAAAACATAAGTGGTGCCTATATTTTAAAAGGGAGCTACAGTTCCCAACCAGGGAACAACAGACCTGTAAGCCTATTCAGGAATACCTAATGGATTACAAAATTATTAGTAATAGTCAGCATGGATTTATGAAGGATAGGTAGTGCCAAACTAACCTTAGTTTCTTTGAGGAGGTAAGTAGGAATTAAGACATCGGTAATGCAGTTGATGTGGTCTACTTTTATATTTTGCAAAGGCTTTTGATACGGCGCAACACAAGGTTAGTGTACAAAATAAATAAAGTACATTTGGACTAGGTAAAAATATTTGCACCTCTTAAACTGGTTGAAGGGTAGACAACAGAAAGTTGTCATAAATAGAACCTTTTCAGATTGGGCTAAAGTTGTGAGTGGAGTACCTCAAGGATCGGTACTGGGACCCCTACTTTTTAACTTGTTAATGATCTTGATGTTGGCATAGGGCGCAAAGTCTCCATCTTTGCTGGTGACACTAAATTGTGTAAAGTAGTAGAATCAGAGCAGGATGTAATTTCCCTCCAGAAAGACTTGGAGAGACTGGAAACTTGGGCAGATGAGGTTTGATACAGATGCATTTAAGGTTATGCATTTGGGAAACAAGAATAAACAGGCAACTTACACATTAAATGGGGATAAATTAGAGGAAGCCTTGATGGAGAAGGATTTAGGAGTGCTTGTACACAGCAGACTTCACAATAATGCCAAATGTCATGAAGTACCTGCAAAGGCAAATAAGATCTTATCTTGCATTAAACAGGGAATTGATGAAAGGGATGTAAGCATAATTATGCCCCTCTATTGAGCATTAGTAAGACCATATTCAAGGTATGGAGTACAGTTTTTGGCAACAATCCATACTGTATTTTTTATGAAACTATAAAGTGCAAAGAAGAGCCACCAAATTAATAAAGGGATGGACAATCTGACTTACGAAGAGAGGCTAGCGAATTTAGATTTGCTTACATTAGAAAAAAGGTTCCTAAGAGCGGATTTGATAACTATATAAACATATATTTGGTAACAATACAAGGAGCTTTCAAAATAACTATTCATCCCAAGGGCAACACAGGGTCATATCTTTTAGGTTGGAGGAAAGGAAATTTAACCAGCAACAAAGGAAAGGGTTCTTTGCAGTAAGGGCAGTTAAAATGTGGATTTCATTACCCATGGAGACTGTGATGGCAGATACAATAAATATCTTCAATATCTTAGAAAGGAAAAGTATACAGGGACATACCAAATAAGTAAACATGGGAAGAATGTTGATGCAGGGAGAAATCTGATTGCCAATATTTGGAGTCAGGAAGGAATTTAATTTTCCTCTTTTTTGAGATATCATTGGATGATGTTCCACTGGTTTTTTTTTGGTTTTTTTACCTTCCTCTGGATCAAAATACTGTAAATACAAATATAGGATATAGCATGTCATCTAAATTTAGCATAGGTTGAACTTGATAGACATGTGTCTTTTTTCAACCTCATCCACTATGAAACGATGTAAAACCTTTCCATTTCTGAACTTTACATTTTCTTACCAACACTGCTCTCATCCCCTCATCCATCCTCCCTCATCCTTATATACTCCATGCATTTAACAACACATTTAATGTATACAATGTTAACAATTAATTTAAACAGATTTTTTTTTGTTTTGTGTTGTCAAGAGGAGACACATTTTCTTAATAATTGGTGAAAAATCTGTTTTAATTAATTTTTAACATTTTATAAATGAAATGTGTTTAAATATAGGGAGTCTGTCTCTAAGTGATGGAAGTAGTGTGGGTGAGGGAGGGTGACATGCAGACATGGAAGGGGGTCAAGGGTCCCTGTGGGGAGGGTGGAAGAGGTTAAGGGTCACAGAGGGTCGGGATGGAGGGTTTAAGGGGCACACTGGTGAGGATGGAAGAGGTTAAGAGCCCTAGGGGGGATGGTGAAAGGGTGTAAGATGAGACCCATGGGGACGGGAATGGAGGGGTTAAATACCACAAGGGGGAGGGGTTAAGTGCTCCATGGGTAGGGGGGCAGAGACTATTATCATGCAAAAATACAAAGTACCCTAACTAATGTATCACAAAACGGTCACATGTGCCATCTCATAGAAATGCACTTTGATACAAATAACCAAATAAGCAAATACGCTTGGATGTGGAAATATATAACCATATGCAATGACATTATCAAATATAAATACATATTACCAATAAAAAAAACCTACTAAACAGGAATTAAATGGATATTATACCTTTGGTTATATACATTATGGAATAGAGTTAAAGTGCAACTCCCATGAGGCATAAATGAAACACAAAAAAACACTGATTTAAAAAAAAATATATATATACACACACACACACACACACACACACACACACACACACACACACACACACACACACACACACACACACACACACACACACACACACACACACACACACACACACACACACCTTGACAAATTACCAAAAATGCTACTCACCCCTGGCCACACCCCCAATTTAATAAAAAATGGAATAAATTCCTAATAAGAACAAATAACTACTTTCGTTTTTGATAACATAGTTTATTGTATTTCATTTATACTTTACTATTATTAGTTCTTGTTACATAGTTACATAGTAGATGAGGTTGGAAAAGACATGCATACATCAAGTTCAACCTATGCCAAATTTAGACGACAGATATTTTATCCTATATCCGTACTTACAGTATACTGATCCAGACCAAGGCAAACAAAAAACCCTGTGACACATTATCAATGATATCTCTTAAGGGGAAAAATTAATTCCTTCCTCACTCCAAGAATTGGCAATCAGATTTATCCCTGGATCAACATCCTTCCCATGTTTACTTATTTATCATATCCCCTCTTAGACGCCATTTTTCTAATTTGAAGAAATCAAATTTAGTTAGCCTCTCCTAATTGAAATACATGTATTAAATTAAAATGTATGAATGAGAACGGGACGCTAAGTGACGTCACGATGTCAAGTTGTCATGACATGGTTACACTCGGAGGCCTGCAACAACTCAGAGCTGGAGGTTTTGCTCCCAGAATAGGAATCCACGTTGCATTTAGGAAGATCCCTTTTTGTTTCATAAAGCTGGTGAAGGTTGCATTCCAGGAAAACCGAAGCAACCAAAATTGTTTTTAAACATTTTTTTTTAAAATTTATATTTAGTTTGGTGTCTAGGGTTACCTGTGGCTTCTCAAAAAATACTGGACAAAATGGTGACAGGTGCGACGTGCGGGAGAATTGTTGGTGAGGAAGAATGCTATTTATAAATGACCTGACTGTTACGTCATTTTTTCTAAATTTCACTCCCAAGTATGCACCAATTTATATTCTGTTTCGTTAAAAATCTGAGGAGTCATGGGAAGGAGCGCCCTTCCGAGGATTTTTATTTTTAGGAAATAGAATATGAAAGTGTATATTGTTGCAAATTAGTGCATGGTTGGAGTGAAATTTAGAACAAATTATGTAATGGTCAGATCATTTATAAATAACTCCCCTCTCACCCCTCCCCTCATCCTCTCACCCCCCCCTCCCTTCATCCTCTCACTCCCGCTCCCTTCATATGATCTCGCCCCCTCTCTTCATACGATCTCGCCTCCTCCCTTCATCTTCTCACCCCCATCCCTTCATCCTCTCACCCCCATCCCTTCATCCTATCACACCCCCTCTCTTCATCCTCTCTCACCCCCTTCATCCTCTCACCCCCTCCCTTCATCCTCTCTCACTCCCCCTCCCTTCATCCTCTCACCCTCTCTCATTCTTCCTCCCTTCTTCTCTCACTCCCCCTCCCTTCATCCTCTCACTCCCCCTACCTTCATCCTCTCTCTCCCCCTCCCTCCATCCTCTCACCCCCCTTCCCTTCATTCTCTCACCCCCCTTCCCTTCATCCTCTCTCACCCCCCTTCCCTTCATCCTCTCTCACCCCCTTCTCTTCATCCTCTCACCCCCATTCCCTTCATCATCTCTCACCCCCATTCCCTTCATCCTCTCTCACCCCCATTCCCTTCATCCTCTCTCACCCCCCTTCATCCTCTCTCATCCCCCTTCCCTTCATCCTCTCACCCCCCTTCCCTTCATCCTCTCTCACCCCCTTCCCTTCATCCTCTCTCACCCCCTTCTCTTCATCCTCTCTCACCCCCTTCTCTTCATCCTCTCTCACCCCCATTCCCTTCATCCTCTCACCTCCATTCTCTTCATCCTCTCTCACCCCCTTCCCTTCATCCTCTCTCACCCCCTTTCATCCTCTCTCACCCCCCTTCATCCTCTCTCATCCCCCTTCCCTTCATCCTATCACACCCCCCTTCATCCTCTCTCACCCCCATTCATCCTCTCACCCCCCTCCCTTCATCCTCTCTCACCCCCCCTCCCTTCTTCCTCTCTCACGCCCCCTTCATCCTCTCTCACGCCCCTTCATCATCTCTCAACCCCCCTCCCATCATCCTCTCTCACCCCCCCTTCATCATCTCTCAACCCCCCTCCCATCATCCTCTCTCACCCTCCCTCCATTTATCCTCTCTCACCCCTGTGATGATGAGGGGGTACCCAGGCTAATAATAAAGGTATTATGCCCTGGCTGGGTCCCACTGAGCCATATTGGTGAGTTTGAAGTGTCAGCTCTACAACCCAGTTATGGCATGTGAACAGTGTGTTAATAAAAATGTATGAGTGTTTTACTGTTCCAGGAGTGGTAACCAGCGGAGATTCGCAGGGTGTGAGTTTCAGGGATGATTTTACGGTAAAGTGTTGTCAGGGTGTGTTTGGGTAGAAGGAGGCCAGACTTGCTGGATACCCCGAAACATTCCCCAGAATTCTACCAGATCCCTGGAGACATGACAACGCAGATCACCGGACAAAATCCTCCCTAGAAAAGCAGTTTGCAGCTCATTGCCAGATCTCCCTGCTTCAGCACAGACCAGAACAGTAAGACCGGGCAGGGGGAGATCACATTCCAGGGTCCCCCGGCATATGCCCAGACCCCCAGAAGTCAGTGTAGGGGTTCGGTGTCTTTCCCACCAGGTATAAGGTGGCGAGAGTAAAATTGTTTTTAAGTTCAGCGCTTGAGGAATAAAAGCGTCTGTGTGCTAACGTTTGTTAGAAAGCTCCTAGCGCGCTGAAACTTACTGTGCGCGTAGTTCAGGGAGAAACATGGAAAACTCCCATCGCGTAATTTTTATACGTTTTTATAAAAGTCCCCATCAAATAGTGTATTAAACATGTTGAGCACATTTGGGCTTTCATTCATACCACCGGGGACCGGGAATTACTCACTTATTCCCATGACCTGTTATTTATATTATTTGTTATTTATATGATTACAACATGTATTACTACTGTGAAGCGCTATGCACATTTATGGCGCTATATAAATAAAGACATACAATACAATTTACTGTAGCCCCCACTTATTATGCGTCTAGTGACTCACTAAATGAGCTGAGGATGTGCAGCTCCGGACTTCTAAGGCATCCCGCTGGTTTGGTGCCACGACGTCTGTAAAAGCCCGGAGTTGATGATAGGGCTCAGTGTCCCCAAGGTGTTAGTTGGGGAGGGGTTCCTCAAGTACCCCCATCCAAGTGTAAAGTCCGGGCAGTTGGCAAATGGTGGCCAGCCCAGACTTGGTGTCGCCAGGTAGAGGGGCTGGGTCTCAAATGCTAAGAAGCAAAGGTGGTAGGTTGGCGCAGGCTCTTAGCAGAATGAGAAGCCCCCTCTGCCAGGTTCCAAAAGTATTGGCAACTCCAGGATAGGTGGGAAAACTTATTCCCACGGAGAGATTGGCTGCACTGGTTAGAGATAGGGATTTAAACTCTATAAGAATTCCTTTAAAACCAGAGAGATAACATAAAACACAGACAGAGCTCAGTGCACATCCAGTGAAACTTATACACGGTACAGTGCCTAAATATATATGTATAGATATCTTTTGAATAAAATGGTCTTTTAGTTTAACATTTTGGCCAAAGTGTATTAGATTTGTCGCAATCAAACTGCAAGAAGCAAGTTCCCCTGAGAGTGGGAGATGCAATGGAGTGAACTTTTAACCTTCCACACTCATGGGAACTTGCATGCAGTTTGATTGCGACAAATCTAATACAGAGTGCTTTTCCTGGTATTGTACAGGTAAATAAGAGCTTCAATCAGACTTAGAACTATGCAACTAATTTTGACAGATTTATTACACTGCTGTGTGCGCGCACTGTCCTATTATAGAAAGGCTGACTAACCTCAGCCAACGGCGCACGGCGCAGCAAGCGCACGCACTATAGAAAAGCCCTAACTGTTTATAAATCATTGTTTAAACTTAGAATTTAAGCATAAGGCTTGGGAGGTTTTTTTCAGACTGCTCCCTTTTTGTGTGTGTTAAAAAGAGTTTACACTGGCAAAGCCCCCTCGCTCTTCATCTCCCTTATCTTTATTGACTCTCTTTCAAAGACAGGGTGGGAATTCTAGATATTGCTTTACATAAAATGAATGAATACCAGTATTCTGTTATCTTCAGAATAATTTGATCAAACTTCCTCCTAGAAAACTTTTTCTGCTAAACAATGCAGTATATCTGTGCAGTTTGACATTGGAAAACACCCGCTATCTTTTCAAACAAAAAGCTTGATTTTAGCCTAATCTTTCATCAGAAAGTAATTCTGAAGACTACAGGGAAAATGAAAGTTTTCACTCTTACAGACAGGCATCACTCAGAAAGCAGTATTTTTATTGGCTGGTGTACTGACAGACAATGTTATTTTCTTATAATTACAAAGAGCTTGATTTTGTTTAAATGCAGATTAACTTTCCGACAATGTACAGTGTATACTTCCTTTTAGCATTTTGCTAGACACTAAATTAAAACACTATTAAACCAGAAGTGTCCAACTTCAGTCCTCAAGGGTCACCCAACAGGTCAGGTTTTAAAGATATTTATTTATAAAATATTTTACCGGGAAGTAATACATTGAGAGTTACCTCTCGTTTTCAAGTATGTCCTGGGCACAGAGTTATGACAAATAATACATGGTTACAAATACAGTTACATAAATGAACAGGGTTATACATTATATACAAGACATTGCATGCACAGTTAAAGAAAATATATGTTATGGGCGTATGTAACAGTTACAGACCAGATTAAAATGTGAGACAGCCTTAGATTTGAAAGAACATAAACTGGTGGTGGATGTGAGAGTCTCTGGTAGGTTGTTCCAGTTTTGGGGTGCACGGTAAGAGAAGGAGGAGCGGTCGGATACTTTGTTGAGCCTTGGGACCATGAACAGTCTTTTGGAGTCTGATCTCAGGTGATAAGTGCTGCATGTGGTAGGGGTGAGGAGCTTCAGCACCGGTTGCTAAATCATTGGCTCAGTCAATTTATTTAAAAGAAATTCTAACGTGCTACTAGAAACTCAATAGAGGAGATGCCAGATCCCAGAGGGACGCCCCAAATCAGTGGGATTTTATTTTAAGAATTCTTTTTGAGGGTTATTTTCTGGCTATGGTCAGAAAGAAAGGACTGGAACCAGCTCAGCACTTTACTTCTCAACCCAACATCTGATTATAAATCTGGTCAGCGAAAGAGTGTGATCAATTTGTGTTGAAGGCTGGGCTCAGGTAGAGAAGTATCAGAGCAGCGGCACCCCCTTTGTCTGCAGTGTTGATCAGGAAGTCAGTGACACATATCAGGGTTGTCTGAGTGCTGTCATTTTTTTAGAAATCCAAATTGGTGGGAATCCAACAGATTAAATCTGGTCAGGTTGTTCACCAACTGTTTTAGGGCTACTTTTTCAAATATTTTAGCAAAAAATTGAATATTAGAAACTGGACGGTAGTTATCCATATTCAGTGGAGCGAGGGGATTACATAACTATGTACAATACTTTCTACATAGTAGATGAGGTTGAAAAAAGACATACGTCCATCAAGTTCACCTATGCTAAACTTTAGACAACAGATACTTTATCCTATATCTATACTTTACTTATTGATCCAGACGAAGGCAAACAAAAAACCCCAGTGTCATATCATCCAATGATATCTCATAAGGGAAAAAATAAATTTCTTCCTGACTCCAAGAATTAGGAATCGGATAATTCCCTGGATCAACATCCTTCCCATGTATACTTATTTGGCATATCCCTGTATACCTTTCCTTTCTAAGAAGATGTCCAACCTTTTTTTTGAACAAATCTATTGTATCTGCCATCACACTCTCCATGGGTAATTAATGCCACATTTTAACTGCCATTACTGTAAAGAACCCTTTCCTTTGTTGCTGGTGAAATCTCCTTTCCTCCAACCTTATGGGGGGATGGCCCCGAGTCCTTTGTACTGCCCTTGGGATAAATAGTTCTTTTGAAAGCTCCTTGTATTGTCCCCGAATATATTTGTATATAGTTATCATGTCCCCTCTATATATCTATATGTGTATAAAATATAAAATCTACAATTTGAAAAGGTTTTATAAGAGACTTTATCTGCCATTTCTCTATAGTCCTATGATGAACCTGTAGGAACATTAAGCCGCTACATTCTCTACCCCATCCCTCCCCCTCATCATGCACTCCACCCCCCCCCACCCCATCCCCCCCATGTTCCATGATCTGGAAGATTTCCTCCTGGGATGGGCTCGCTGACCATGAGTTTCTGTGGCGCTCTTCCACTCCTGTGTTGAGGGGCGCTGGGCCTTCCTCCCGCCCTTCTTACCCGCCCTGGGAAAAATTTGTATAAAGTAAAGTGTAAAATGGCACCCACTTTAGAAATAGATACTGTATAATATAGGAACAAGTAGGAAAATAAGGCAGTGCACTGCCCAAAGTAACAGAAGGAGGCTCACGGTTTTAAGCAACAAAAAATAGATTTACTACATAAAAAGTGGACAAAAGGGTCCCCCCTAGGCCACAGCAGGGGTCCACCAACTAGTTTCAGGCAAAAATGCCCTTTATAAAGTATTTTTCTACTTGTTCCTGCCATCACCTGGGAGATTGCAGCCTATGAAGATTCTGAGATTGGATACTCCAGGAGAAACTGAGTGAGTTCACTTTGTGGGTAGCTGTACCCCTTTTTTCTCTGATATATGGGACGTTGGTCTGTACTATTTATTTATGGTGCCGCTGGCATTAGGTACTAGTCCCCTAACCCTATTAGGGCTTCGTTATGCTATATGCTTACATTGAAGGAGTTAATCCTAAACCTCAGTTTATTATGCCAAACAGGACTTGTTTTTTCTGATGCACTGGCTTTCTACACAACACTGTATAATATAGGGCTCAATATGTTGATGTATAATAAGTTTTAAATGCCACCTTGGTCGATATCCCCCCTCTCCCTCCATTTTTTTTTATATTTATATAACATTCGGTGCTTTATTGCTAATGGAGACACAAACACACCCATCCCCTCTACCCCCCTCTGCCCCTCCTCTTCCCCCCTCTGCGCTCGAAAGTAAAATTGAACTGTCTCCCCAAGCACCAAGCTTGGGAGAGCGCACGTAAGTGCCGCGCACCAGTGGACGCAGCCTGAGGAGAGAGCTGCAGATGCCGGGTAAGTCCTCAGGGAACCCCTGATCGCGGTGGCCATTAATTTTCCGCGATCCCTGTTATAATGCGATCTCATTATGTGGACCCCGAGCACCACATTATAACGGGGTTCAGCCGTATATCTATTGCCTTTGCTATTTTTTTTTAAACTGTAATTAAAGTATTAGGACTGTCATTTTTTTAAGGTAATTATCCAAGTATTGGCCAGCTTTGTCAGTAAACCTGTAGACCAGCGTTTCCCAAATGGTGGGTCGCGACCCGGCACCGGGCCACGGCACCAAAATTGCCGGGTCGCAGCGAGGCTGGCCGGCGGTGTCTCCCGTCCCCCCCGCTCAAGTTAAAAAACAATGGCGGCGATTCCCCCGCGGTCCCGCGCGCTTGCGCAGGGCAAGCAGGGCCCGCTCCCTTCCTCCCCCCCGCTCCCAACCGCACGTTACATGGGGGAGGGTGGAAGTAAAAGCTCCTACTGCGGCCCGCTTCCCCCCTGCGGCCAGCTTCCCAAGCTCCCCTCCGTTGCACCCCCTCCCGAGCCCACCTCCCGTGCCCCCAAGCCCACCTCCCGTCCCGGGCAGCAGGGGATATCGGGGGCAGCAGGGGAAAGCGTCCGGCGGCAAGGTAAGTCACCCCACCCAGTCACTGCCTCCCACCCAAGTGTCCCTGGCCCCCACCCACCCACCCAAGTGTCCCTGGCCCCCAAAGTGTCCCTGGCCCCCTAAGTGTCCCTGGCCCCCTCCCTCCCACCCATTAAAGTGTCCCTGGCCCCCTGAAAGTGTCCCTGGCCCCCAGTGTCCCTGGCCCCCTCCCTCTCCCACCCAAGTGTCCCTGGCCCCCCCTCCAGTCACTCACATCCGTCGTTGCCTGTAATTCACTGTTTGTGTCTGTGTGCGTATAGGGGAGAGCGAGTGTGTGTGTGTGTATCAGTGTCTGTGTGTGTGTGTATCAGTATCAGTGTAAGTGTGTGTGTATCAGTGTCTGCGTGTGTGTATCAGTGTTTGTGTGTGTGTGTGTGTATGTGTATCAGTGTGTGTGTGTGTGTGTGTAGCAGTGTCTGTGTGGCTGCGTGTGTGGCAGTGGCTGGGTGTGTGTCAGTAACTGTGTGTGTATCAGTGTTTTTCAGTGGCTGCGTGTGTCAGTAGCTGTGTGTGTGTGTATCACCGGCTGTGTGTGTGTGTGTGTGTGTGTGTGTGTGTGTGTATATCAGTGGCTGTGTGTGTCTGTGTAGGCCCTATAGGCCAGTATAGGCGATAAAAAATTTAGTGTGTCACGAAAAAGAAGTTAAAAAATAACCGGGTCACGGAAAAAAAAGTTTGGGAAACCCTGCTGTAGACCAGGGGGGCGCAAACTTTTTTCCCTGCGCCCCACTGCCGGCTGTCCCCTCACTCCCGCGCCCCCCTCCCAACCCCAACTTACCCGCGCTCCGGCGTAATGATGTCACGTTGCCATAGCAACGTGACGTCACATGACCGCGCAGCGTCATTTTGACGCCTCGTTGCCATGGCGACACAGGGAGGAAGCCGCCGGAGCCACGGTAAGTTAGGTTTACAGAGGCCCTGCAGCTCCCCCGGCACTTAATTTAAGTGCCTTCGGGAAGCGCGCGGGGCCTCTGTAAACCCCGCGCCCCCCGTCGGCAGTGTCGCGCCCCCCCTGGGGGTCGCGCCCCACAGTTTGTGCACCGCTGCTGTAGACCATGCTCATCTACTATTTGTTTTGTAGTGATCTAAGAATTTAAGAAATAACTACACATTTTTTTGTCATTTTTGCTAAATATATTTGTATACAATATAATGATTTTTGGTTCTCAAAAAAGAACGGGACCTATAAGCTAGATGCAGCCTATAGGTCCACTTATATACAGTAAGTAAAGCTGAATTAAGTATTTGATATTTTGGAAATGATAAAACCTCTGATGTCTTCCTTGGCAAAATTCCCCCTTAAAAGGTCAATTTTATGTGACACATTATCACCTTCAAATTATAGCAAATCAAGTTCCAAATGTGCTTCCAGATTACCATCTGTAATCATAAAGAGATGATAGACTCAAATTTCAGACCTTAAAAATTATTTTCATTCAAATGCATATATAGCCATTCAGTAATCAGTGAGGATCACATCTTTTCTATTTCAGAACTTTGCCTTTTGATTACAATGGTGACTAGGGTTAAGTAAATTCTAGACTGGTGGGCTTTAGAAATAAAGTTTGCACACCCCTGTCTTACTGCACCATAACTGGGGCAATAAAATTGGCTACATCTGTATGTTGTTTGTATGATAAAAAATATATCATTTTTTCCTACTGGAGCTGCACTAACTATACCCATTGTGGGGGTACTGTACAGCTAGAATACCTTTTGTAGATGTAGTCCATTTCAAACCGTCCTTTGCAGTCTCTGTGAAGTGTCTTGGAACTAGCACCAATTTATACAGGGTTTGTCTAACACGAGGCTGGTTAAATATTTGCCTTAAAATCTAGAGGCCCCAGCTTATGGACATTTTAAATACAGATATGTTTTGTACTTTCGTCTATGTGCAATTGTCATTACCATCGACAAACGAAGTCAAATGATTTAAAAAGAAAATAGTTCTTCTGATACATTTACAGGAAATAAAATGAAGGTTATATTTAATAATGTGTATATATAAATCCCCACCAATTATTATTATTTTTAAGCTGACCTATAAAGGGGAGGGACGGGCCGACGACCTGATTTAGTGGTTCCAGTTCCTTAGATTTTGTAGTTTTTTTTCCTCTCCCGTCAGTCCTGACACAAAAAACCCCGACAAATATAGCCACAGAGTCATGAATAGAAGATTACGAGTGAGTCCAGTCCCCGCAGCCAATTTGTGTCCACCGGGATAGTATTGTTGTTGGTGGACAAACCGTTCATAGCTTGGCTTGGGAACCCAGATCTTGGGAATTCCCGGTTCAGGTATGTTTTAAAAAAGATTGCAAGCAGATTGAATTGCTGCTTTGTTTGTAACATAGAAAATCCCATTGTTAAATAATGTCCTGTTTGTACTCTCCAAGTGGTAGTATCTTTTATAGTTTTTAAATGTGATGTACTTTGTTTATTTTTAAATTTAATTTTTTTTTTTTTGTATATACTGTGTAGGAATTTTTTGAATCGCAGATTTCAACTTTCATCAACTTGTCAAAAACTCATAAAAAAAAAACCCCCCTGCTGCTCGGCGAGTCAATACCACGCAGTTTATTACTGCAAGTCATTACTTTTCCAACAACGTCATTTTTTTGCTCAAATCCTTCACAAAGCACCTTCTTCAATGAGCAGTGCGTTTTCATTTTTTTTGTTAGCTTTACCTAGCCAGTCCAATCTCATCGGAAGAAAAACCATCTGCTATTTATTGTGTGTTTAAAAAGATGTGGTTATAAATTCCAATAATATGTAAAGGACTAAACCATAGAGTTTTCTCTGTTTTTTTTTCTTTTCTTTCTCTTTTTCTGATGTAGTTTATACATAGCACAAAGGAGCTTAGCCTCTCAAATCATCACTTTTGAGCTGTCCCATGATTTTTATTGCTTTACTGAAAGGGCTGAAACCCCATTTTCCCAGCTGTGGTATTGAAGGTTCTTCTAGAAAGTACTGTAGTTGCTTTTTCTTTCTTTAAAGGGGTCATGCGATGAAGGAGCTAAATTAACCAATGGCAGTGATACAGTATGTCAAATGGGTTCAAATTGACAGACTTTTTAAAATAAGACATGTAACTGATTTTTAACATATTCTTGTAGAATATTATAAATGAAGAGTAGGAAGGTGTTTTGGCTTCTTTACCCTGTGCTTTATCTATCTGATAAACTTGTTATCTATCTGAATAATAACCAGGAAATCGCAGCAATAAACACAAAAGATGTGGGCTGAAACAAGCATCCACTAGCAGCTTAGGATGCAACTATACTTCAAGCCCACTCTCTGGAAACAATATTCATTTATGTATACACACAGGCCACACAGGGCTGTTTTGACTCTAAGGCTAAGGCCCCGCTCCCAGAGTCAGCGCTCCCACGCTGCATACAGGTGGGGCGCTGACATACACAGACCGCGATATGCGGTCTGTAGGGAGCGGGAGCCGGAGCGGGAGGTGGGCGGGAATGGGAGGTTTGAGCGGGAGGGGGGGCGTGGCTTGAGCGGAGGGACCCGCTACTCTCCCCCCTCCCTGCACGGCTCGGGTAAGTAAAGCAACAACACACACACACAGACAGAGACAGGCACGCACGCATTCAGACACCCACACAGACAGGCACTCACGCTGCTTTCACTCCACACTCCTCCCCGCTCCCCGAAGCCTCTCCTCCCCATTGGCTCACAGCCACACCACGTGACGCGTCAACGCTAGGGAACACCATTCTCTTGTATCCCATAGCGGCTGACGTGCCACAGCGTTTAGTCAGCTATGCAGCCAGTGGGGACCGGGACCGGGACCGGCTCCGCAGGGTTCCCCTGCTGGTGGGAACTCACGTGTGGCCGCCCGCGCCACCGAGCCCGAGGCCTAAGTAACCAGGGAACATGTGCTACATTAGCTAACGGGACCAATATAATAATAATTATAATTGTAATACAAGCCCAATATAATAATAATAATAATAATAGCATGTTCTTGTATAGCGCTGCTAATTGTACGCAGCGCTTTACAGAGACATTTTGCAGGCACAGGTCCCTGCCCTGTAGAGCTTACAATCTATGTTTTTGGTGCCGGAAGCACAGGGAGATAAAGTGACTTGCCCAAGGTCACAAGGAGCCAACACCGGGAATTGAACCAGGCTCCCCTGCAGCAATCTCAGTGTCAGTCAGTGTCTTTACTCACTGAGCCACTCCCTCTCCCTATTATCTCCAATATTATCACGACATACTGGGTAGTTAACCCCGTAGTGCAGAGTGCAATCGTCTCCTACCTCACAGGCTCACAACCATGCGAGGTTGATACAAGAGTTATACAATCTAGCAGGAATGACATTGTGTTGGTGGGAATATTTGAATTGCTTGATGAAATGCAACACTAGAGGAGGTATACTGCCATTCATAAGAGTTTCACTGAAACCACTGGGTTTGAATGTAGACGTTGAACTTGGCTCATTTTTAAGTTGATATGTCAGTTTTAATCCAATGTGATCTTTTGTAATGCAATTGGGGTTTTTATAATTTATTTTAAATACATTTTCAGATTCTTATTAATTGGGCATTTTAAAATCGAGGTTCATTGCATTGTAAATCCTTTTTTAGGTTTTAAATAAAAATTGTATGGATCTGTCAATATGATGTAATGTCATTTTCTATGCAGTATCTGCTTTTTAGAGAGAATACAAAATTACACAATTTTAGAGTTGGGATAATGGGACAGTAGGCTCAAATTGCATTATAAGAAAAGTGCAATTACCTATGTTTCTGTGTTTGATAACAAAGTATAATTTATTTCATTTCCAATGGAAACAAACATTTTAGTATTTCATATGGCATTAACATTTGTCTCTTCTTATTGTGAAGCTTCATCGACTGAAACACATTTTAGTGAGCAATTATGTATTTTATTTTATATGTATTTTAGTTGTATTGTTTTATTAAAGAGTTAATTGTATGTTTAGCTGAGTATAAAATTGAACTGTAGCTCTGTTTAATTGTGTTTAATTGCATTTAAATTGTTTTGGCAATGGCTTCCTACAAGGTTAGAGAGGGGATACAATTGGAACTGTTTTAAGTGACTTTATTTTGTTGCTGTTTGATTGGACCACTATTTCTATAAATGGTCTATGGAGGGTCAGTGAAGGATAACCCCTGCGGAAGCCGTACCCTGAAAAGGCAAAACGCATAAGGTTTGTGACCCTCTGAGGACTCAGTGACCAGAAACTAGGACGTCTGACTCCAGCTAGCCACTGTGCTGCGTGCGCAGGTGCGGAAGTGCTGACGCCGATAGATAGGAGAATTAGGCGATCTAGGCTTCTGAGGTGGAGGAGAAAAACATTAGACGAGTTTGCTGAGACTTGAGGACAATCTGGAGTGGTATGAGTGTACCCTTAAGACACTCTATGCGCCTCAAGACTGGGAGAATATGAGTTTGTTTTATTCTCTCAGCATTGTTTTCATGTGCATTAAAACATTATGTGCTTCAAATTCCAGGGGGAGAATGGGATGTAACCAGCGAGAGAAAAACATAAAGCAACATCTTAGTGCAGGTGTTTTCATCAAAATGGTAATAAGTTGTTATCTTGGCTCATATGTTGTGCCTACTTACAGTGTAGACAAAGGTATATATGCAAATCCAAAACTGGCAAATGTTCTGGGTTGTAAACACTCAGAGGAGATGCACCTCAGGGTAGAAAAAACAGCAAAACATAGCGCGAGTCAGTAGAAAATGACATTTTATGTTTCTAAAAATATTAGAGCCGTACTCGCACTCTGTACAGTCATTAAAATCAGTTCACAATATGATGCGTTTCGCCAAGGGATTGGCTTCATCAGGAGTATGACCTCCCCCCCCCCCCCCACACACACACAGTCCTATCTTAAATAGGGGTATCAATGGGCTGATAATTTAAAAAAATAACATTTATAAAAAATTTACATATTTCTAAAAATGGGCAGTGAGTAATAGGCACTTGGTAATATGGTAGAGCAACACAAAAGAGAAAAAAGACATGTTGAATAACAGAACGTATAATATGGCCAATCACCATTTAGAGGACTCATGAGCTGAATACATAAACCAATTAACCCTTGTTTATATGGGTAAACATACAAATATTTTAAGATTCAGTTTATCATAGTAAAGCATTGAGCGAGCAGGCAATTACAGAAAGAGGGACAGACTCGATGATTGAATTAACCAATTCCTTAATAAATAAAAAATTCATTCTGTAAGAACTAGTACATAATATGTTTCACTAAGTAATATATACAGTGAATAAGTACAATATCGTCAAACTCTCAGTATTTGACCTCAGCCAAATCTGATCTTAATAAAGACACATCTGTCTTAATGTATATTGATAACAGATGAATATCACTTGTTCCATCGATATATATAATCGCATTGTGCAGGAGTATAATTAAATAAAATTGGGACATTCCAGAAATATATATATTTATACTAATAAAATAATATAAAAATTGTGATATAATTAAATGAAATATAAACAATACAAATAAATGATACATTATATACAGTAGGGATGCGAAAACCAGTTTTGATGATAAATTTATAGGTATACAGAGAATTCCCAATTCTAAGAAACACTATCTCAATTCAAATGACCAATTTAGTTCAGATATTGGTCATTGTCATTTGGTAATAGAGAACCATTTTATCAGAAATTCAGTGAATAGTCTTGCCTATAATACTAAGTGTAACCTCGTTAAAAAATATAAACTACAGAATACAGTAGTACAATAGATGACGCCATGGAAACAGGTGAATGAGGAGAAAAAGGAGAGTGAAAACATGGTCGTTAGATATACATGCACGTTATATTCATAACTCATTTGTCAATATGGCAATAATCTATAACTCTATACATGATTGTGTCATTATTTAAATATCTAGATGTAATATGGCCAAAATTCAACAGTACTGTATTCGTCACTTGTGGCATAAGACATCAGTCTAAGAATAGAAAAGTGGAAAAAGAGAAAATTTGCGCCCAAAAAAGTTTTTTGCCTACTATTCAAGGTGTGGCTTCAATCCTTTCCACAGAATGGTTACGCTGCCTGAGTCTTTCAGAGGTTATTCACCAACCT
This sequence comes from Ascaphus truei, assembly GCF_040206685.1. Classification (NCBI taxonomy): domain Eukaryota; kingdom Metazoa; phylum Chordata; class Amphibia; order Anura; family Ascaphidae; genus Ascaphus; species Ascaphus truei. The sequence goes on from NC_134503.1 coordinate 20,481,312, forward strand.
CTGTATAAGTATGGGTAGAAAAAGGGGGAAATGTCCTCGGGCGAGTCACTCTGCTCCCAGCTCCACGACGTGTGTTACGTGCAAAGTAAAAGAGAGAGGGGAGGGCCACAGTAAAAAACAACTCAATGTTATACACACTTCTTTCTTTAGAGTGGGAGGGGAGGGGTGGGAGGGGAAAACAAGGGAAGAATGATGTTAAAACACACTGTTTGGGTAGAGACACACTCACATGGAATTTCTAATATCTTGAGCTGATGTTCTCTCCTCAACACGTGATTACATAGGTTGTAGGTGAGGAAGTGCCCTCTGGTATCTTCCTTGACAAAAATAAAAGGGAAAACAAAATAGTGCAATACAATTTAATTAGACAGTGGGTGAATGAGATTTAAAACTTACAAGCGACCGATATTTTTTGGCATAGAAAGGAGATGTCGCAGACTCCACAGCATATCCCTTTCTGGGTTGCAGTGTTGCTTCTCGGCTGATCCCTGCTGGCAAAAGGTCTTTCTGTCTGTATGTGGGGATAATTCTGGCTGCAGTGTGGATACTCAAGGCCCGTGCACAGGCTATGTTCTCCTCCGGCCGCCTATCCCCTCTACAGATGCAGTCTTCAGCTTCCTTACTCCGTTGCGCGTGCGCATGCGCAGACGGCAAGACGCTGGGCCAGGATACAGGGGAAAGCTGTGCACGGCCTTGAGTATCCACACTGCAGCCAGAATTATCCCCACATACAGACAGAAAGACCTTTTGCCAGCAGGGATCAGCCGAGAAGCAACACTGCAACCCAGAAAGGGATATGCTGTGGAGTCTGGCGACATCTCCTTTCTATGCCAAAAAATATCGGTCGCTTGTAAGTTTTAAATCTCATTCACCCACTGTCTAATTAAATTGTATTGCACTATTTTGTTTTCCCTTTTATTTTTGTCAAGGAAGATACCAGAGGGCACTTCCTCACCTACAACCTATGTAATCACGTGTTGAGGAGAGAACATCAGCTCAAGATATTAGAAATTCCATGTGAGTGTGTCTCTACCCAAACAGTGTGTTTTAACATCATTCTTCCCTTGTTTTCCCCTCCCACCCCTCCCCTCCCACTCTAAAGAAAGAAGTGTGTATAACTTTGAGTTGTTTTTTACTGTGGTCCTCCCCTCTCTCTTTTACTTTGCACGTAACACACGTCGTGGAGCTGGGAGCAGAGTGACGCGCCCGAGGACATTTCCCCCTTTTTCTAAGAATAGAAAAGGACCAATCTCTATTTCCATGTTAAGACCCTTTGGAGTTAGGAACTTTAACTATGGAACTGTGGATCCAAAAGGTCTCTCTGCGACTTAATTCCTGTAACGCTTGCGCTCACCACGAACAAGACGGGACCCCGATACTGAGGTGGGAAAGTGTAACACTGCGCACCCACAGCAGCGGAGGCACGCCTGGAACGTGGATTGTCAACGTAGCCGGGTCTGGTTTGGAGAGATTGGGTTAGTCCAGATACTTGCCAGCAGCGTAGTCGATGTGCGTTGTGCCGTGGTCAGGGGTTGGAGCCGGTGGTGTAGTAGAGTGTTCAATAGCCGTGATCAGGAGAAGTGCGGATAGTCAGAGGCAAGCTGGGGTCGTTATCCAGAGAGGGTTCAATAGTCAAGCCGGGTCGGTACACGTGAGATCAACTGGAAGCAAGAAAACAACAAGACACAAGGCAGGGCAAAACAGAACGCAGGAACACAAGGCTACAACAGGTTATGCTCAGCAATGAGTGACTGAGCATGCAGGGTTTAAGTACAGATGCAGCAACGAGTATTAGAACTCTGCCTGGGTAGATTCTGGGGCAGTCTCAGTAAATGCCTCAATGTTGCTGCAACATTGCCTCAACATTTCTGTGAGATTCTTAATGGCTCATAGGATTAACACAGCAGGAGGTCCCTGCACACTGAATAGGATTGCAGGGACCCCCTGCTGTGCTAATCCGATGGGGCATTAAGAATCTCACAGAAATGTTGAGGCATTTACTGTGAGACTGCCCCAGAATCTCCCAGGAATTTCTCAGGTAAGTGTTCTCATACTGGTAGCTGCAAGGCTGGAGCAATTAGAGCGAGCGGAGGTGCGGGAGCTGTGATTGGACAGAGGATGCAGGAGACAGGTGAGCAGAGTTAGCAGTATCAGAAATCTTGCTACGCAGCTGGGAAGCGGTGCAAGGTCATCGCGTGAATGCGCCGCACGTGAGTGATGCGAGCAGGGGGCGGGACCAGGCTCCGTGGTGTTTGCAGAAAGCCTCCGTGTGCGCACGCTCTGTAAGCGGCACGGAGGCGTGTGGAGCAATAGGTAAGGAGGGAACACGTCGCAGGCAACGTGTTCCCCGATTCCTTACAATTTCACACTCCTATCTCCTCCCCTCCAGTGTTGCATGACATGTTCAATAGTTGTAAATGTTAGCCCCTTTGAGTCACCTTCATGGTGAGTCATGAAATGGCTCGACACACAGTGTGTAATTACTTGTCTTTTGATGTTACTCATGTTTTCTTTTATGTATATCTTTTGAGGAAACAAGGAGACTGCTGTAATATTCTGCACCAATAGTATTGTGAGTGCTTTATACACTAAACAGCATTTGCACGTTTTGGTTTAAATTATTATCTATTTCACCACACTCACTCACTTAAACTTTTATTTCCCTATTCACATTATTTTGGTGAGGGCTGTTTCAGTGTAGTGAGAAGTGCATAAGCCATAGTGTAGAGGGTCTAGGAGAGAATAGGAGTTAAGAAAATGAGTTTAAAGACAAAATGCAGGAAGGAGACAGGGCTATTGCTAGAGAGACAGGTAGCATTCTATTTTTGTTTGAGTTAAAGTATAAGGCTAAGGCCCCGCTCCCAGAGTCAGCGCACCTGCGCTGCTGACAGGCGGTGCGCTGCGATACACAGACCGCGATCTGCGGTCTGTAGGGAGCGGGAGCTGGAGCGGGAGGTGGGCGGGAGGTGGGAGGTTTGATCGGTAGGTGGGCGGTTTGACAGGGAGGGGGGGCGTGGCTTGAGCGGAGGGACCCGCTACTCTCCCCCCCCTCCCTCCACGGACTCGGGCTGGAGCTGGAAAGTAAGTTTAAACACACACACGCAGGCACTCATTCATACACACACACACACACGCACACGCGCACACACAGGCAGGCACTCATGCGCACACACACACAGGCAGGCACTCACGCACTCATACACACACGCGCGCACACACAGGCAGGCACTCATACACACACACACACACACACACACACACACAGACAGAGGCAGGCACACACATACACACACAGATAGGCATGCACGCACTCAGACACACACACAGAGAAAGGCACTCACCTGCTGTCCCTCCACACTCCTCCCTGCTCCCCGAAGCCTCTCCTCCTCCCGAAGCCTCTCCTCCTCCGGAAGCCTCCCCTCCCCATTGGCTCACAGCCACACACGTCACGCGTCAAAGCTAGAAAACACCATTCTCTGGTGTCTCCAGCGGCTGACGCGCTACAGCGTGTAATCAGCTGTGCAGCCAGTGGGGACCGGGACCGGCTCGCGAGGATTCCCCTGCTGGTGGGGAACTCGCGACCCGCCGCCCGCGCCAACGAGCGCAGCGGGACCGAGGCCTAACTGTTGCATGCTTGAAGGAGGTGGGGGAGGTACCAGAGCTGAGGGAGTGTGCTGGTGCTCGTTTCTAACCAGTAGGCCAACCCGTAAGGCTGAGGCAGAATATAGGAACTGACCACTGGCCTAGGGTCCTGATCGATATCACAAGCCAAGGTCAGGGCAAGGTGCAGCAGCATAAGTCAGTGGTTACAGTTCCAAGATCAGGGCAGGGTGCAGCAACGTAGTCTGAGTCAAGGTTCCAAGGTCAATGCCTCATCCTGGTTTCGGGGTAGAATGAAGCCACTTCGGCCATCTTGGCTGAGTGTGAAATAACCTCAGATGTTGGCCATCTTGGTAGGGACAAGGAGTTCGGAGATATGTTGGTGCCGAGGGGAAACGGCCGCGACGGCGGACCTTGACAAGGAGGTGTTGGGCTTGTGTGAGTTTAGGAAGCAAGAGGTTTGAGGAGATGGGAGATAATAGTGTCAAGAGGTACAGCGAGAGGAGGAGAGCACCAGTGACACTTCCACCTCTGTGACAGGAAAAAGATTCAAGGAAGGCAGGAGGAGAGTTAGGAGGAGGTATAGAATGTGAGGAGGATACAGAGGGGATGTTTTTAGAAATGGAATCCACCATAGTCTCGAAATAGTCAGCAAAGTCCTGAGGTGACATTAAGGAAGAAAAACGGCTTATATGGTGATCTTCGTAGAGAGTCAAAGACAGAGAAGAGGCAGCTTGGGTTAGACTTGTGAGTGTTTATTAGTGAAGAAAGTAGGTTTGTTTAGCCTGGGGGAGAGAGTGCTAAAACGTAGAATAAATTTGTAGTGAATGAAATCGACGATAGTATGAAATTTCATCAGAGGCATTCAGAGGATGGAGTGCAGGAACAGAATATGTGTGCGTGTATGGCAATTTAGCCAAGGTCTGGGGTTAGAAAGGTGAGCATGGCAGAGCATATACTGTAGATCAAGGGAGGGGGATAGGGTAGAGTTATAGTTAATAACCAGGTTATCTGTAAAGTTGAAAGGAGGAGCACACAGTAGAGTCAAGGGCCGGTAGATTCATGGAATGCAGGTCTCTGCTGAAATTAGGGTGTATGGAGGTAAAGAAAGGAATTGAGGGAGAGTAAATGAGATTAGGTGATGGTCAGAGAGGAGAAATCAGAGAGAACCTTTTTTAGTGAAAACCAGGTACAGATAGTGGCTATCCTTGTGGGTGCTGGCTGCAGTCCATTGGTGAAGTCCAAAAGAAGAGGTTAGAGAGAGAAAGCTGGATGCCCAAGGGAGAGAGGGGTCATCAATATGGCAGTTAAAGTGCCCAAGGCGCAGAGAAGGGGAGTCAGAGGAGAGAAAGAAAGAGCCAGGATTCTAAGTCGGAGAAAGATAGGAAGAGGGTGAGTAAGGGTGGGTGGGCGATAGATGACAGAAACTTATAGAGGGAGAGAGAAAACAGGGTGAGCCTCAAATGAAGAACAAGAAAAAGAGTGAGGCATAGAAAAATTTGATGTTGCCAGATGGAGGAGAAGCACCACACCTCCACTCCTGCCATCAGGACGAGAAGTGTGTGAGAAAGAAAGGCCACCTTCCAGACTAAGAGAGCCAAGTCTCCATTATAGCAAGAAGGAGCAGAAAGAGAGAAACAGGGGTTATGTACAGATAGGAACTTGTTAGGAATTTCAAACAAATGGGCATTGGAATGAAAATCAAACTCCCCCCATGTCTCAGCTCACAAGGTTTATAAATTAACTTAAAAAAAACCATTGTATTAACATACTTATAGGTGTCAAATTTAAGGTGCTTCACCCAGATGTAACACTTAAACGGGTCATTGATATTGGTTCACTTTAGTCCTAGGATGGATTTCCCATTTAACAAATATATCCTGTGGCATGTAGCAACCTCACTTAGCATTCAATGGAATTTAGAAGAATTGATTTAACAGAAAAAGACCTAGATTAACTAAGATCCGTTAAATTGGGGTTGATAACATAACATACCTTTAAAACAGGAACAAACTTTTTACCTTTGAGTTAATGACTTATTCACCAATATCACATCTCAGCCCTAATTTCTCGTTATGTACCATCCCGGCTCTTGCGTTCTTCTCAAGGATATCTTCTTTCTACCCCCTTTGTATCTAAAGCCCTCTCACGCCTTAAACCTTTTTCACTGACTGCCCCGCACCTCTGGAATGCCCTTCCCCTCAATACCTTACTAGCACCCACTCTATCCACCTTTAAGACGCACCTTAAGACACATCTGCTTAAACAAGCATATGAATAGCACTGTGGATAATATTGGACACATGATACATAAAGCTTAGCTACCTGCAGACGCACTTACCAGAACTCCCTCCTATTGTCTCTGTACGTTCTCCCTACTTACCAATTAGACTGTAAGCTCCTCGGAGCAGGGACTCCTCTTCCTTAATGTTACTTTGATGTCTGAAGCACTTATTCCCATGATCTGTTATTTATATTATCTGTTAATTATTTGATTACCACGTGTATTACTACTGTGAAGCGCTATGTACATTAATGGCGCTATATAAATACATACAATACATTACAATCAATATATACAAAAATAACGTCTGTATTTGAGCTCATTAGTATAGGGTTCATGGCATGTTATTTCATGATTATGCGTTATCACTTGATGTTATGTCTTGGTGTTACTCCCATATAGAACCTGAAATAGGGCTTTTGTGCATAAGCGAGAAGTGAGAAGTAAACAACCAGACAATTTCCCCAACCTACTTATCAGAAACAGACTGCCATCTATGGAAACAACTGCAATATGTACTTCACTCTGTCATAAGAAGAAATGTGAAGCCTGCAAACACATTTCAACAGAAACTACAATCGACACTGTACTGTACATCAAGGAACAACAGTAGTAAAAATATAATTCAATTAAGAAATATAGTATATCTTATTCAATGTAAGAAATGCTCTAATAAAAAGAATGTTATGGAAATTCCACCATAAGGAGTACTCCAACCATAGACAGATCTACACATGTAACTTTTCACAATGCAACAGCTCTAAAAGTCATCAAATTGGACACCCGCAACCCAACCTGGATACAACCACAAATTGGATGCCTACATATACTTTTTCTGAGAGAGAGACAAATATGAGATCCTGAACAAAAATCAAAAGAAGATCCTAAATAACCTCATACCTCTGGAAAAGAGAGTAATATAGATACTTTAGAACAACTCATAGATCACAATAAAACCAATTGTCAAAAGGAGCGGGGGTAGTTATGAGCATTAATGATTACATCTGAGAAGCCAACAGACAACGTATGGACTGTACTTTAAGGAACTATCTGCAGACCCCTACCATGCATTACAAAAGAGAACTGTAACTCCTGGTACAGAGTTTCCCAGAACACATTCAAAATCTACTCTTCAGACTCATCACTAACTGTCCATCTCCAGACAACTATTACATGCTCCCCAAGATTTATAAACTATAAAACTCTGGCCATCCTATCCTCTCCGGAATCAACACAGTCACCAAAAATATATTGTGACTTATTGAAATCGTACTGGATCCACGTGTACATACAGTACTACCAATTGCTTATACAGAATACCACAGTCGTACACAGAGAGCTCAGCACTATTAATGAATTACCACCTGATTTTATCCTGGTCACTATGGATATTGGTTCCCTATAAAGCAACATCACCCAAGGAATATCCAGCAAGAAATGTTTTCCTAAAAGGATAGATACATAGATTTAAAACAGTATAAATATACAACTGGGAAATTAATTCTCAAACCCAACAACTCCGTCAATGGGAGTCATTTTCTGCTCACTGTGGGGATAGCAAGGGGGACACATATGACCCCACAAGATTCTAACCTCTTTATGGCAAACTTATAACAGGAATATCTCCTCTTCAACAACTAAAATATCTGATATACCTTTGGTACATTAAGTAACATATTTCCTTATGTCCACATACTGTAGTAAATGTGTCATCAAACAGTTTCAAGACGATTACAAAAAATTCAACCCCAGCATACAACTAATTTTGGAGTACAGGCATACCCCACTTTAAGTACACTCACTTTAAGTACACTCGCGAGTAAGTACATATCACCTAATAGGCAAACGGCAGCTCACACATGCGCCTGTCAGCACGTCCTGAACAGCAATACCGGCTCCTTACCTGTACCGAAGCTGTGCGCAAGTGGGGAGACTATAGAGCCTGTTACACATGCGTTATTTACATCAGTTATGCATGTATATGATGATTGCAGTACAGTACATGCATCGATCAGTGGGGAAAAGGTAGTGCTTCACGTTAAGTACATTTTCGCTTTACATACATGCTCCGGTCCCATTGCGTACGTTAATGCGGGGTATGCCTGTACTAGAAAGAAACACCTGTTCACCTTCCTTCACAAGTCCTTTATCCAACAAGGACACTCAGTCAGACAAACTGATTAAGAAATAGAGCATGCTCCAAGGATAGCAAATACAACTTTCTCCAATAAAGAGAGGACGAATAAGCCGGCCGTGTCCCCCTTGTCATCACCTACTGTACAATAATGTATTATCACTGAAACACATCATTGAGGACCTTCAATTAATTTTCACCAAGGATGAAAAACAAATATATTTAATGAGCCACCTGTCCGCCTAGAAACAGCCAGCTAATGTCTTCAACATCATTTTTAGCAACCTCTGCATTAGGTACTTCTCTTTGCCACAGGAACAAAAAATGCGAAACCTGTAATAACTTTTCCACAGAAACGACAATCTACATAGCACATTAAGGAACAATAGAAGTTTAAAAAGTATCATCACCTTCAAATCAAGCAATGTAGTATAACTCATCAATGTAAGAAATGTCCTAATATGAAGTTTAATTGAAACCAAACAATGACACCAGAACAATAGTTGGTCAGCACTTTTAATTTTATTTTTGATAAACAGACATTCTACTTATTTATAGGCACTATTTATAAGATGTAAGTTCAGCTGTAATCCGTACATAAGGACATGGGAACTGAAATACAGATATAGTGCCCATTATTTTAAACTTGAGTTTCTCAGCTCATGTTTTTTATCGCATTTTCCCCATAATAAATGGAGCCAAAACTGCGGTATGATTAACAGGCATTAACTTAAGTTAAGATCATGTTAAATAGGTTAACAGAGCAAAGATATTTTGCTTGTTTAATGGGCTAAGGGGTTATGTTCTGTAGCCACCAAAGCGGCTTATCGTGCTGTTTCCGGGCGTAATCCCCCAATTTAGTCCATGGGGAATTCAAGCCAAAAACGTCCCTATCGGCTGCTTCAGTGGATATAGAATGAGCTTCTAAATGTAAGTGATTGACACCTTATTAAGTCACATAATTTATTTACATTTTGAATGTCTCCATAGTAGCCAAATTGTTAGCCCACACTTGTTTTTTGCGAACAAATTATGCTGCCATCAGTCACTGTAAAGAAAAAATTTAAGAACAATAAATACCAGAAAAGATTATAATTACACGCGAACAAAAGAAAATATTAATGCATTTCTATTTCACAGGAAATAAGTAAACCTGTTTCTTTAAGGATAACTGAATATTCATGAGGAAGCCAATTACATTGGTTCATTGTTTAAACTAATGGGTTTTGCCTGCTCTATTCCACTGCCCCTTTGATTTTAAATTGGGTTATAATATTGAGACCAAATATATTTTTCTGCTCTGGTGTGTGAAATCCTCTTAGATGCCAATAAAATGTGTTTTGGCCAATTGAGGCTTGTGCTATATACCATAATTCCTATTTCGCAATTTTTAATGGTCTCAACATATGGTAAAAACGAATGAACAAAAATCTTGCAAATCCTTTTTGCTCACTAATTAATATTGTCACCCGAGTCCACAGCAATTAGAAAGACTATGTTTGTGGGAGAACTTGCAGGAACGGAGTTCTGGATAATATATATATATATAATTGACTATATATATATATATATATTATGTATATAAAATTAATTAAACTATTAGGCATGGTGCACGAATACAGACTAGAAGGAGACACCATGTTTTTCTGATGCATTCTTATTTAAAACTGGATTATTTATTGTAGTTTAGACATATAGTTTTTGTTTTTTGTCTTAAAACCCATTTGCTTAGGGATCCAGCTTCTTTTTTGCTCCCTCTTTGTAACGAATACAGTACATATAACAGGGACAGTTTTGGATACATTAAAAAACACAGCAAATTATAGAATAATACTACTGCTAGCTAAAAATGTAACCCGTTTTATAATCTTGGCTTTGATTCTGCTCTCAAAAAATGAGCTATCAATCTTTCAACTCAATAAAGAAAGGAGTATTTCAACACAAAGGAAAAAGCCACTGTTCATTACCTAGGAAGGGTGAAAGGAATACATGGCCAGAATCAATATTTTTAACCAGTTACTAGGCACAAACCCCTATTAATAATTTTGTAGAAACTGATTATGCTGGTGCTCTTCTGAATAGTTTTATTGATTTGCATTTTAATTTATATTGACTCCATTGATTAAATGCAGTGGTCCACGCCAAATAGTTTTAAGTTAATTGACTAAGATGTTGAAATGTTATGTTTGCTGAACTGAGTTGTAAGACGAAATTCAACCATGTTAAGTCCTAAAAGAAAATGGATTAACTGCAGTTTTGTGTAAACTTTATTATCCCTACATAAAAATGAGTGCTTCTGCAAAAATAACATACTAAACTTCAAAGGCAATTTATAACAACTGCTTGTCTTGCTATATTCAACCAATGTAAGATTTCACAAACCGCTAAGAATCGTAAAACTCAACATAAAATGTTTTAGTAACTATTTTAAAGGAAAATGAAAGAACATTATTTTGTTACATAATAATGTATTATATGTGTGTGTGTGTGTGTGTGTGTGTGTGTGTGTGTGTATGTATATAATGTGTGTGTGTGTGTGTGTGTGTGTGTATATATATATATATGTGTGTATATATGTGTGTGTATATATATATATGTGTATATATATATATATATGGAAACACAGAAAAAGAAAACCTCTAAAGTAGCACTCAGACAAGTGTTTGCAAAAAAATAGAAAGGGTACTTTAATTAAATTCAAAAGAAATAACAGACATACAAACAACTGACTGGAGAGCCTGCCTGACTAAAAAATGAAAAAAAACAAATGGACAGAAAAAAACAAATTTTTTTTTTGATACAACACAATATAATAGACCCCAAAAAAATATGAAAATATGATGCCCTTAAGAAACTAGCTTACTGTGGGAACAAAAGTTCCCGCAATAAAGCAATATAGACCGGCCGGTCACCACATATATAAGAGACTGAAAAACATCATAGGTCTACATAAATAAGCATAGAAAAATACACAAAAAATAACATAAGTGTTATGCTGATAGCAGTAAAAATGTCACTAGCAAAGTGTAAACCTATTGCAACTCAGGTGATGCTAGAGCAAGGGAGACATATAAATGAGTATATTTAGTGACCCAAATACATAGATTGAAGCAGATGGGAAACAAAAAAAAAGGGAGGGATAAAATAACCCAAGATACTCAGCTCCTTGATGTAAAGATACTGCAAACATAAATCAGCACAGCACAGTCCACTGAAAAAGTCCAAGCATGTAGGACATAGATGGAAGTCCAAAATAGGGCAGAGGCAGGCAGGGTCAACAGCAGCAAAAATTAAAATTAGCCCACTAACGCGTTTCGGCAACTAAGCCTTCTTCATATATGTATGTATATATATATATGACGAAAGGTGGTGAAGTTGTGGATGGGAGATACATAAGACCTGCATTTGCAAATTATACCCATCCCTACTAAGGGTTAAAGGCCCAGGAAGGTTTTGCAAAGGAAGCCAGGTGCAGATCACCTGGACTTAATTAACAGAGTATAAGAAAGGGCAGGCTAGATCAGTTCTTCCCTCTCCCCTTATTTCAGCTAAGGCTGCGGTCCCAGTGCCTTCTACAGTGCACGCCTCGGCGTGCGTACAAGCACCGCCCCTCAGTGGGGCTGGGCCCACTACACACCTTCGCGCGGAAGGTGCAGCCGCGCCATACTTCAAGATTTTCCAAAGACACTGAAATTGAGTTTACAGTTTGCGATGGAGGTGTGGCCACACCCCCGCAGGCGGTTCAACCAATGAGGGCGAACGAGCCGCGTGAGGTCCTGCCCACGCCCCTGCAAAACCCCCGCCACGCCCCCTCCCATTGCAATCTCTCCCTCTCCCCGCAGACCTCAGATTGCGGTCAAGCGCTGTGCACGCTCCACCCCCCCGCCGGGCATGTGTGTTATAGTGCTGACTGGGACCGCAGCCTGAGAGAGCTGGATGCTACAGACAGGCACTGGCCTGCAACAGGTTTGGTTTAGGATATCTGTTTTATTTTTTGGTAAGTGGAAAAGCCACCTAAAAGATAGCTAGAGAATTGCTGTCTAGTTAATGCTCAGATAGAGCTAGGATTTATTTTGATTCTTTTGTTTGCCTTGATTTTGTCAGCTGGAGTGACAAAGAAAATAAAGCCTTTAAACCAGAGCTGGATGGTCCTGTGACTGTGCTTTACCCTAAAAGACAGTGGGGTTTTAAGGTTCCCAGACAAGAACCTTTCAGACAAAAGGGTATTTTGTCACTAATATATATATCTATCTATAGATGAATAAATGAATATTAAATAATCAAGAAAAATCGTGCAACACCAATATATATATATATATATGTGTAATAAAACCAAACACGTGAAGTTCGTAGATGAAAAGTCCAGATCAGGAACCAGTCTGTGTGGGGAGGCAAAGCTTCTTGATATGATCTCGCCAGATCACAGATATCTACAAAAAGCAAAGAAAAAGAAGCGCTAGCTCCATAGCATAATACTGTAAAAATTGAGGAAATCTTTATTCAAGCATAGAGTAGTCACCAGGACCTATACTCACATGGTAGGTAAAAACACAATCATTTGAGACAATCTGTGACAGCAGCGGGTCAGCGCAGATGGATGGACAGACAGGTGGCCAGGAAAAAAGTCATAGTCAGTGTGGGAGGACAGTCCACAGAATACCTCTAATGCAGTGATGATCTATGCAGCACAACGTTACTCCCACCAGATTGTGGAGTGTGTAGTGCCACGTCCTCCTGTGGTGATAAGATGTCTCCTCGCTGCGCTCTCAGCAGCAGCAGCTGGTAAACAAGGCTGCTGTGAATCAATGTGCCTCACAACAATGGCGGCGCCACGAGGAGCAGAGGGAAGAGGTAGCTGTGAAACTGCAAAACTTCCTGATAGTAGCACACCAAACTTCAGTCCTGGGTTTTGAAGCAAAAGGTGGCACTGTGTGCTCATTTGCATGTCATTACCCAGAATCCCGTGCTGCAGTGGAAGTGCTGGGTGATAATGGTGAAAGGCGGGGTTGCAGATCTGTCTAAGACATGCAAATGAGCATACAGTAATATTTCCATTTGCTATATGCTTTGCTGTGGAGGGTTTTTGTCATTTTTTTTTTACTCACCATAACTTAACTAATATATATATAACAAAAAGAACAGCACAAAATTATGTAGCGCTCAGGTGGAATAAATGTGATTGTATAAAAATTACTAATAAAAATATTTTCATGATAGATATTAAACTAAACTATACATTGCAACAAACCATAATGTGAACAGTGATATAGGGATAAGTCCAAAAAAATGTTCCACTTGTAGAGAAAATCCAGAGAGATAAGTCCCAAAGAAGATCCAGGCAGTATGTTGCTGCTTCAGATATAAGTGGTATAGCCAACCACTAGAAATCTAAGAAAAAAGCACAAACAGAAGCGAAAGCTCCATAGTATGTAACTGTTTAACCAAATGAGTGCATTTATTACAAAGTAACAATTGATTTTTTCTTCTTCTTTTGTTTGGGTATATTTAGTATTGGATGAAATCCCAGAGAGATTATTGTGGTACTTTTTAAAAAACAATTTGTATAATCATCTTTTCTTGAAAACCTTTTGCATAGCTCTAGGTCCCTGCAATCTCCTGTGTAATCCCGGACCTCAGGAAGCGGGGCCGGCGGGACAACAGAGCTACTGGTTTCACTGCACTGGCTCTCGTGGTTACTGAGGCCCCGCGCTCTTGTCCACAACAATTAAACTGATTGTCGTGGAAAGCGCTGGGGACTCTGTAACTTTCTTACCTTCTCCTGCGCGTTCTCTTGCTGTCGGTATTCCTCCGCCATAACCACGGAGTGCCATTTGACGTCGCTGCGCCATGAGAACGAATACTGACGGCAAGAGATCGCGCAGGAGAAGGTTAGAGGCCCTGCACCAAGCCCCACATTTTTTTCAGCCAGTCCTGGAACAGAGGATGAGGTTCCTCCTATTTATATTCAATAACGTCTGTAGCTCTTGAAAAGACTCAGCCCAATCTCCCAGAGGCATAGGACAAAAGGCCTTACATTGGGAAACATCATAGGCTCTTCTGCAGACTCAGTCCTTGTATCGTCCTTTTACATCTAGATCAGAGAGATCACAGACAATTTCTAAGTTATTTTTTTTTTTTTTGAAACCTTAAAGAATCCTGTAAGAAGGTAAATTTTATGTTGGGAACTGAATGCTCATACATGGTATCCCTTCAGATCACGGGGTTTTCTGTGGCTCACTTCTACAGTCCCATTTAATATTACTAAATGACTTGCGTTTTTTAGTTGAGATATTTAACAATTAACCAATCCGATAGAGTCGTGTCAATTGTCCTCATTTAAGTGTTTCACAGCTTTGTTGTTACTACAACCGCTCATAATTTCAACATGACACTACTTTTGTTTATTATTACAGTGTGTATTTTTTTAGTTATGGAGAAATACATTTGTTGGGTTTGTGAAGTATAATTTCTGTTTTACTTTACACGCGGCAATGCCTTGTCGAGGGCATTTTCCGATGATTTATACTCCTATGTGTGCAGAATGTAGAATAATCTGGTCACCAAAGACCTGAAAACTGATTCTGGGACTGGAGGTTAAGAGTTTGCAATCTATTTTGGAATCTGAGAGCGATAAAAGGACTCGTTCAAGACCACAAGAATGACACATATGTCAGTTTATTTAACACTCTCGTGAGTGCAAAACCGGCACAGTGATGATAAAACGGTTGTTGATTTTTTGCATCAAAGAACAACGATGCGCGTTGCTTTTAATACAATTCTTTTTCTATGCGAAATTCAGCCGGTTTTTTTCAGTTATATAGTCAGATTTTGATATTTAGCCTCTGAGTCTTTTTGCCAAATCATTCCTTCTTTGAACATTGGGGGCTCGAAGATGCAGTACCTGAGAGGGCAAACGTGAATTCATTGCAATGTGATATGTATAATGGATTTACATTTTATGACTAATACCTCTAAAATAATAGACTTTGCTTAATTTATAGAAGTTGTTCTTAAGAGAACGTGCCTCCTGCTTCAATTTTACAACCCTTTTTCTGGTTTCTTCATGTACAGTCACTGGACTTTCACACCTCTATGGTTCATAGACTTTAACATTTTGCTGAGTTCTAAACTGTGTGAAAATACCCATTGTCACAAACCCCATAGCTGAGTGCACGTGACTTGTGTATGGAAAAGGGGTTTAAACCTCCAGCTATGAAGCTGACTCCCTTACCTCACCGCAGAGCGCTAAAAATGAGCCTCCCCCCAAATCCAGCACACTAATTCAATTATGCTACCAACACCAAGAATATTTTAAGGACTTACTGTGCACTCCTGAGTTCCTGGCCCTGTTTCTTGGAAAAAGGTGTAATGTAAAACAAAAAAATCCAAATGTAGCAAAATGTGTCTAACCTCTTCCAAAAGGTATTGGCATCACATCAATTAGAGCCCAAATACAGTACTTATTATATTTTAGATTTAATATACAAAAGGTGGGACAGTGCTTGTTTACCGAAAAGGAATGTTACAGACATACCATATATATATATATTAGATGAGGTTGAAAAAAGACATGCATCCATCAAGTTCAACCTATGCCAAATTTAGATGACAGATACTTTATCCTATATCTGTTCGTACAGTATATTGATCCAGAGGAAGGCAAACAAAAACCCCAGTGAAATATCATCCAATGATATCTCATATGGGGAAAAATAAATTATTTCCTGACTCCAAGAATTGGCAATCAGATTAATCCCTGGATCAACATCCTTCTCTAAATACAGACGGTTTCATAAAACGATAAAAGAACAAAGTCTGATACATTACATATTAAACTCGTCAAGAGGTTGGGAGATTGAGATATAAGAATTCCTCTGTTGAACTCTAATTTTGATAACTAAATGCATGGTTTTATGCTCCAAACTTACAGTAGCTCCTGCCACAGAAACATTCCAATCTTTAGTGCAGGGATAGTTACATAGTAGATGAGGTTGAAAAAAGACGTACGTCCATCTAGTTCAACCTATGCTAAATTAGACAACATATACTTTATCCTATATCTATACTTACTTATTGATCCAGAGGAAGGCAAACAAAAAAACCCAGAGTCATATCATCCAATGATATCTCATAAGGGGAAAAATAAATTCCTTCCTGACTCCAAGAATTGGCAATCGGATTAATCCCTGGATCAACATCCTTCCCATGTATACTTATTTGGATATATCTATGTATACCTTTCCTATCTAAAAAGATGTTCAACCTTTTTTTGAACAAATCTATTGTATCTGCCATCACAGTCTCCATGGGTAATGAATTCCACATTTTAACTGCCCTTACTGTAAAGAACCCTTTCCTTTTGTTGCTGGTGAAATCTCATTTCCTCCAACCTTAAGGGATGGCCCCGAGTCCTTTGTACTGCCCGTGGGATGAATAGTTCTTTTGAAAGCTCCGTGTATTGTCCCCGAATATATTTGTATATAGTTATCATATCCCTTCTTAGACGCCTCTTTTCTAATGTAAATAAATTTAATTTAGCTAGTCTCTCCTCATAAGTTAGATTGTCCATCCCCTTTATTAATTTGGTGTCTCTTCTCTGCACTCTCTCTAGTTCTATAATGTCTTTTCTTAGGATTGGTGCTCAAAATTGTACTCCGTATTCAAGGTGTGGTCTTACTAATGCTTTGTAAAGAGGCATAATTATGTTTACTTCCCTTCCATCCATTGCCCGTTTAATGCAAGATAAGATCTTGTTTGCCTTTGCAGCTACTGCATGACTTTGGCCACTATTGTTAAGCCTGCTGTCTACAAGCACTCCTAAATCCTTCTCCATCAAGGATTCCCCCAAATTATCCCCATTTCATTTGGAATTCGCCTTTTTATTCTTGCATCCCAAATGCATAACACAACACACTGTGGAGGAGCTCCCCCCTGAAGATGTGTGAACATCATACGAAACACGTGTTGGGGATATGACGTCAGCTTGGCGTCCGTGAGCAGGTTTCATGGCGGAGTTTAGCAGCGCTGGTGGTTGCGGTAGCAGTCCGGTCATCACATAGAAGCACGGTTTTATAGTGAACAGGGGATCATTGGGGCTCACATCTGTGCCTCTGTGCTGTGTTATTTAACCTTTGGCACGCGTTGGATTTTTGTCTGTATGTTATGGCTATACTTATTGCTTAACTACCTTGTTACTGTGCACATCAGACCTTACCTTACCCCTTGAAGCTGAGAGATTCATGCTCATACTATATGCAATTGCTTCTTATCGGGCTATCCGCATATTGTTATGAGTACATCCACATGAACCACGCTGTTTTGGTAGTATCATTTGAGTAGTTCACTTATACATATTGCTCCTACTATTGTATATACCTTGTTATATGAGCATTAAGTGTTACTTAATACCACCCGCTCCCCTAATAGGGGTTATTGCTTTCATATATTTTAGTCACACATGTTATATTGATTTTCACTTTTGTTTTAGCGTCATTATTTGATATTATTAAAATGTTATTGTTTTGTATTTTAACAGTGGATGCCTGTGCCATTTCCCTTGGCTACTAGGTATTATTTGGGCAGGAGTATATGGTCCCCTGTTTGACACTATGCACTTTTTCCGTTTTTGTGGACACATCAGTTCTTCTATTGGATATTGTATCCTTATGTACATATTTATACTCTTTATGGGACAATAGTTCCTTTGGTGGATACTATATCTTTATGTACATTACTATTTCCTCTACCTTGAGTGCAATGGGAAAAGAGGACTGCTGTGACCTTGTCACTTTCTCTGTATCTTGACTCCGAAACAGCTCAAGGATAGTCGAAAACTGAGCCACTAATTGAGCCACCTGTGCTGAAGCTGGGATATCTTTTGTGACATTTAAAGAAATGAGTCGGAGAGTATAGTATACCCTATAACTCTCTCCCTGTAACCCCTAGAATAATGCTTCCCTCACCATTGCATTTGTATGATTAAAATGCTTGACTGGACATCCGTCTTGATGGGGCTAATTTTAATCTTTATCTGGGTTGCATATGTCAGATATTTGTTTCATATTTGTTATTATTACACGCATCTGACTTTGCCTGCCAGAAGTTTGTATTTTGTATTTTTGTGAATTATATCAGATTTTAATTTATCATTAAAAAAATTAATCTGTAAGGATCTGTACAGAGAGTGCTCTTTCTGTTATCTCCCATTTACCAATCAGACCAATCTCCGGAATGTACACAATGCCCTTTTCAGATGACCCTGAGATCGTGTCACATCTCTGGTACATCTGTATCCTTTCACTAGTCAGTACTATTACAAAGATATTGTTTTATTGACCTATTCATGCCAATTACAGGTTAACCCAGGTGACCTCGCAGGAGACATAGAAAAATAGGTAATTTTTAAACTGAAAATTAACCCTTGGTAGCTGTATTGTTACATTGTTACACAGTAGATGAGGCTGAAAAAAGACGTATGCCCATCAAGTTCAACCTATGTTACATTTAGACGACAGATACTTATCCTATATTTGTATTTATTGAATTTTAATCCAGAGGAAGGCAAACAAAAAACCCCAGAGAAACATCATCTAATGATATCTCATAAGGGGAACAATAAATTCTTTCCTGACTCCAATTAATGGCAATCTGATTTAGATTACTCCCTGGATCAACATCCTTTCCATGTTTACTTATTTGCTATATGTCTGTATACCTTTTCTTTCTAATAAGATGTCCAACCTTTTTTTGAACAAATCTATTTTATCTGCCATCACAGTCTCCATGGGTAATGAATCCCACATTTTAACTGCCCTTACTGTAAAGAACCCTTTCCTTTGTTGCTGGTAAGATCTCCTTTCCGCCAACCTTAAGGGATGACAATCTGTGTCGTTTGTACTGGCCGTGGGATGAATAGTTCTTTTGAAAGCTCCTTCTATTGTCCCAGAATATATTTGTATATAGTTATAATATCAAAATGAATGATTCCTGCACTCCTACCAATTAGGCTAAAATAAAATAGCAATCTCAAGAATAAGGGATATTTAATTAAACCTTTTGGCCAAAGTGTTATAAACCTGCAGCCAAAGTCAAGTCATAACCGTATTTGCAGATACCTACACCGAGTATATGTAATTATTGTCCAATGGACTGGTGAAAAATGTGAGAAAGCCATGAAGGGGTTAAATAAAGCATATGCTTTTGTGAGTAGTGCAATTAAATGCTGGCTAAAGCCAGTATTATAGTTACCTTACTATAGAGGTAAACTGTGGGCGCACAAATTCCCAGGTGTGAATATAATAAAACTTACATATATTTATTTCTGTCAGCCTTATACATTCACCTACTCTTGGAGGGTGATGTGATGTGATGTCTCTATCCCCTCTTAGACACCTCTCTTCTAATGTAGAAAAAATGGGAATGAATCCCACAACTGATGCTCCAAAGACACAAAAGGCAGAAATAATCTGTATATAATCTCCTGAGATGTATCAGTATACATAAAAAAATGTGTATGGGACACGGTATAGGATGATATAAATTATTTGTATAGCGCACAATGAAGATGTGGACTAAAAATGTAGACAGGGGGTGAATCTAGCAGCAGAAAAGAGCGTCTCCATACCGGAGCGTTCACTGGTGAGTTGAATCTTCCGGCATTGAGGCAATCCGCAGTCACCGCCACCCACAATGCAGCCAGCAGTCACACAGTAGCTCAAACAGCCGGCAGCGGATAAGAGATAACTCTGTAGATCCTGTGTCGTTATACAAAGCAGCCAAAGAACCGATCTCCAATGATGTGTGCTCCAGCCGAAGTTAAAGTAGATACAAATAGCAGCAAAAAGGCGGTTCCCTGCCGCCCAATCAGTAACCTGAACGTAATCTATGAAAAAAACGATTTATTGAAATGTTGGATATTCACATAGCTCCAGCGGGAACTCTGACATGTTTCATACCACGCAGAGTACTTTATCAAAGAGAAACTCTTCTAATTTAGCTAGCCTCTCCTCATAAATCAGATTGTCTATCCCCTTTATTAATTTGGTGGCTCTTCTCTGCACTCTCTCTAGTTCCATAATGTATTTCCTAAGGAGTGGTGCCCAAAATTGTACATATTCAACATGTGGTCTTCTTAATGCTTTGTAAAGGGGCATAATTATGTTTACTTCCCTTCCATCCATTGCCCACTTAATGCAAGCTAAAATGATCTGTGTTCCAGTCTGTGATACGCTACAGCTGCAGTGTAACATTATATTACTCCATGTTACACATTATTGTTACAGTTTTCAGAGCAATAGACAGTCTGCTGTTTGGAAATCAGCAACATATCCGTTTGTGATACTTTGATGCCAAAGTGTAGAGCTAAAAACGTGTGAGAGCCTTTTTCAAAAGAGGAGGTGTATGTGACTTTATAAATGGTTGCTGTAGATCAGTATATAAAAAAAATACGGCATCAGGAGTTGAAAAAAAAATATAGACTGTTTATCTAATACTACAGAATTTATGTATTGAGAAAATAGAATTTTGCATGTTTTTGGGCTTTCATTCTGAAAGGGTCC
This sequence comes from Ascaphus truei, assembly GCF_040206685.1. Classification (NCBI taxonomy): domain Eukaryota; kingdom Metazoa; phylum Chordata; class Amphibia; order Anura; family Ascaphidae; genus Ascaphus; species Ascaphus truei. The sequence continues at coordinate 20,501,887 of NC_134503.1, forward strand.
TATATTCTGTTTTCTAATCCTCTAGTCTAGCTAATTACATATTTAAACTATTTAAATAACCCTATATTATAATCCTTATTTAATTGTCAGGTTTTTCTATTCTGATTATCCTTTTGCTTTCCCTGTCATTTTAAAATAATGACATCAATTTTAAACTGTAAATCACGTGGTCTTGATTTTAATTTATTTTAACAGTTACCTTACAGTCCAAAGTGTGCAGTGATAACTCTACAGACCAAAACATTTGTTGAAAAGTTTCCTAAATTATAAAAAAATATACACTACACCCTTTGGGCGCCACAGGGACCGCGACACTCCTCCTGCAAACCGTGATCACGTGACTAGTCACATGATCGCGTCTCCCTCAACACTGAAACGGCAGAGGGCTCCTCCTCTTCCATCCCCTGCATTACAGTAATAGGAGTGCAGGACGCGTCCCCCCCCCCCCCCAGCGAACAAACACTGTATGAAGTAGCCACTGTCATCGGGCCCTGGAGTACAGACCCCATGAAGGTAGTGGCTATGTCTTGAGGCACCCAAATGGTTAATGTGATTAAAGCAGGCCTGACACGTTCCTTGTACCGTGAATAGCTCACCTAGGACCCATTAAATACCTACAAAAGTTTTTGCATCCAATTGTTATTGACCTCTGTTTTGATATATTCTATTCTACAGGCATACCCCGCTTTAAGGACACTCACTTTAAGTACACTCGCGAGTAAGTACATATCGCCCAATAGGCAAACGGCAGCTCACGCATGCGCCTGTCAGCACGTCATGAACAGCAATACCGGCTCCCTACCTGTACCGAAGCTGTGCGCAAGCGGGGAGACTATAGAGGCTGTTACACATGTGTTATTTACATCAGTTATGCACGTATATGATGATTGCAGTACAGTACATGCATCGATAAGTGGGAAAAAAGGAAGTGCTTCACTTTAAGTACATTTTCGCTTTACATACATGCTCCGGTCCCATTGCGTACGTTAATGCGGGGTATGCCTGTATTGTATATGATTCTAATGCATGCCATTCACCAATAACTACTGCACATCCATAGACTGTACCGGGAATCCTATGAGCTATGAGATTCAGGGAGCTCCCTCCTGTCCAGGCATTAAGTATACTGCATTCATTTGTCAAGGTGCATTAAATTACTGATGGGCGGAATGCTCCTGAGTAGGACACATTTTCTCTGTGGCAGAGGCCCTGCTACAGTGTGGAGGGTTTTGCTTCACACCATTGATGCTTTAGCTGCTGTCAAGAGACCTGTAAGTTCCAGACTGCTCTGTATATTTACCCCACTGTTAGGGGCCTGTTAGTGAAGTAGGATTTCCATTACTTGGTTCAGAGCGCTGTGAAGTAACAGACTTGCCCTGAGGGAACCGGGAAGGAATATTACATGTCCTTACATTATACAGATGCAGCGGCCGTTATCCGAACATTTCACGATTTGTATTCCTGGGCATACCCAGGTCGTGCCGCATGATTTCTTCAAACTTTCCCGCGTTAAGACGCGTGTTTACTCGTGTTTTTACTAGTGCCGGCGTGCATTCACGGCAGGGTTCACGGAAGAATAACGAGTGAATGCCGTGTGGAATACAGCAGTGTTTGCGAAAACGGCTCAGTGAAATGTTCGGATAACGGCCGCTGCATCTGTAGCTGAGGAGTTCTTTGCAGCTGCATTTTTAGAAGTACTGCACCAAGTTTCCCAGGTTGAGGTTGACATATTTTGGCAACATTGCACCTTTAAAGGTCAAACCAGATCAAAAGGTTTTTATGTAACTAATATAACACCAATGAAATTTGATCATAATGAACCGAGGACTGCAAGGAGTGTAAATATACCTGGAATAGCTCTAATGTACAAAATATGATGGAATATATTGCCTTTTCAATTTGATTAGACTATACTAGCTGTACCCGGCGTAACATACACCAATCTAGCAGATCTTAAAGGTTATTAAGTAAACATTCAAACATTTATTTATTTTTTTTGGACTTATATTTTTTAATCAAAGATTTCTCTAAAGATACAATTGTCAATTTCTGTGTTCTTTTCCGACACTACACTAATTGAATCAAACGATCCGGGGTCTATTCTAGTATTTGCTGCTATCTCTCAAGGTTTGGCATGTTCCCAGCGAACGGTTTGTCATTTGAGTTATCACGGTATTCAGAAAAAATCTGAACCCTTCTCAAGCCGTGCGATAGGAAAATGCCTAAACTGTTTGTCGTAGCAGCAAAGTCATCAGAGATTTTTTTATTGTTCTCCTGTCTGCGATAAAAACGCAATCTGAGCTGCACAGGGAGACCCGCCTCTCCCTGCACAGCTCCCGCAGGCGATCATAGTGTTTTTATTAAAATGTTAATACTAGTGTGCATGAGCAGGGGTCTCCGTAGCAGAACCGTGTTGATATCAGGTTTGGGGACCCCCTGCTTCCCGGGATACATGCCCCGTTATGGGGTGCCGGTATCTCCTACGCGTTTAAATGTCCCGGTCACGTGACGCGGGACATTTAAACATTACATTGGGATACCGGCACCCCATAACGGGGCTTGTATCTTGGGAAACAAGGGGTGCCCGGGCCTTAAATCAACGCAGTTCTGCTCCAGGGACCCCCTGCTCACGCACACTTGTATTCAAATGAAGTTAAAAACAGCTTCATTACCAGCAGCTAGCCGCTAGGGCAATGAAGGGGTTAAACTTGAATAGCCTGTTTATTGGGGTGGATGTAGGGGGTAGTTGCCCAAGGGTGGGTGGTTAGGCATGCCGGTTGGGTAGCGGGAGAGATTAACTCCTTAATTACCTGAGCGGTTAGTACTGCTAAGGTAATGAAGGGGTTAACTCCTCCCGCAACCCTCCCCCGCAAGGCCTAAACACCCGCCATTGGCCAAATACCACCTTCACCCACCCCCCCTACCCACAATAAACCGGGCACTGCTAGTTAAACCCTTCATTGCCTTAGCGGTTATGAAGCTGCCTGTTAATGTATTTTTATTGCATCGGATTGAAGCCGGGGACCTCTGGAGCTGATATTAATGCGTATCAGCTCCGGAGAATCCCCGCATCAATCCGATGCAAGAATTTTTTTTTTTCTTGTCCGAGTCCTGCTCTCAGATCCCAAAGCTGGCGAGATGAATCCTTGATAAACTCGCAATTCCAGAGCTCCGATAATCTAACCGGAGCTGCTAGAATAGCTTATTTTGAGCAAAAATGCGAGTTTGAGCTTTTTTTGCAGCTCCCGTGCGATGCGTTTGGCCAGGAGCCAGAAATGGTTAAATTGTGTGGGGAATACATTTTTTTCACCAACTCATTGAGGCTTTCTGAATAGCTACCTAGCAACATTTTGCAATAGCTGCTCAAAATCCTCGATGAGTTGGTTATCAAAGCCACTACATTAGGCCCTTGTGACTCTTGAAAGAGCAACATATATCCATGACTAAAAACAGGCTTAGGTCGGTAAAGGCATTTTATTAAATGTTTGGCATTTTAATGACAATAAATAAGTCATAAAGCAAATTGTTGGGCGCAGATAATGGATCCGGATGGTATGTGGAAACAAGAAAAAAAACATCCCATTCCTGCCCTTCACAGTGCTAAAACAACACCCTACGCGTTTCGTGACTCCTAAGTGGGTCACTTCATCAGGGGTTATGGGACCGTATGGGAAATTGTTGTAGTTTTAAATTGTATAGCAAATTTGTGTCTACTGGAATGAGTGGGATTCTTGGAATAAGTACCGTCTGAGTTTGCTGCACCGATCACTTTTGTTTCGATTATGTGTGTTTGTATTTGAGTAACAGTAAGTCTTGTACCATTACATACAGTAGTCCTCTCAATGGCATTCGGTTTCTAAGGAGCATGATAATGGCTCCTACTGTAAGTTTCAGTGCATGAGGAGGCATTCTGGTTGGAGTAAGACTGTTTAAGAATTCTTCTGGGAATGCAAGTTGATCAGCAGTAGCATCACTCACAATAGTATTCACGGTTTGCTGTAGCGATCAGTATGATGATGATATAATATAAGAAGTATTATATGTATCTACCCAATTTCTCAGTTTTTTTTATACAACCGCATTGCGATCTTATAATTATTTCCTAACGCTTCGCTTTATATGACAAAATATTAATACTTCTGTTGCCAACGGCCATACCATGTTGAGCACACCGGTTCCCGTCCGAACACCTAAGTTAAGCAACATCGGGTGTGGATAGTACTGTACTTGGATGGGTGAGCTCTTAGGAACAGTACTTATTTTTCCTATATAGATTGTTACAGACACCCTTAGCTCTATCTGTCTGTCTGTCTGTCTATCTATCCACCTCCCTCCAATATCTATCTATCTATCTATCTATCTATCTATCTATCTATCTATCTAGTTACATTTTTGCATCATTTCTAAGCCTTACATTAAGTGTTGCAACTTTTGCAAGTCAGAGTGCTGCCAGTCTTCCCATTTTCCAATCTCTGGCTCTGTAACAATTCTGGTTGGCTCCTACATTTTTTTTTTTTAGATTTTTGTCCACACCTGTGTTACTGTATATAGTGAAGCGTGCTAGGAATTGGACCAACCATTGCCGTTGATCAGGGATTGACCACCTAAAACTTGGTGATTCTCCGAAGAAATGTAGAGCCTTAATTGTCTCCATTGCTTTTCAAATCTTTACTAAATGATGCTACACAAAGTGAGAGTTGATTTAATTGATCTGTGGCGATTTGTCATATGTATAGCAAGTACAATTCTAAAAATAACTTACATATTCTTCCTAGTAAAGTAGCACATGGAATCCCTGGAGATTGGCTGGCCCAGATTCAGCTCTGATGAAGATACTTCTGGGCAGCTGACAGGCAGCTATTTGCACAGTGACTGCTACATAGGTCAACAATATTTGTAATTCCGAAACAATCAGAAGATCCGATCAGATATGGGATATTAAGAGTCATAACCCAAATGTTTTCCAATTGACTCATTCTAATTCCTTTGCCGACTGATGAGGCACCAAACCCATTGCCCTCTAGCAGAGAAGAGTAAAACAGAGATTCTCAACTCCAGTCTTCAAGACCCTCCCAATATTTGATTCTACAACTTTTTAAAGAGGCAATCCAAGCAGCACTTAAAAAAAAAAAAAATATATATATATATATATATATATATATATATATATATATATATATAGCAACTGTAAATATTCCTGTATATTCATTTGCATGTCTTAGACAGGTCTGCAACCCTGTCTTTCACCATTATCACCCAGCAAACAGCACTTCCACTGCAGCAAGGGATTCTGGGAAATGACATGCAAATGAGCACACAGTGCCACTTTTTATCTCATGCTCACATTACATGAGCAACCCTTAGCCAATGCATGCTGCTTTAAACACAGCTTTTAAGCAAGGACTTGGGAGATGCAAAGTCAGTTAACCCACTCCACATATATATATATATATATATATATATATATATATATATATATATATATATATATATATATATATATATATATATATAATATAATATAAGTAGCCTTTGATTACCTTTTATTGAAAATGAATTATCTAAGCTGCCGATCGATTAGTTCTCCGATAATCGATCCTACTTGCCAGGGTTCACTAAATGGATACCTTTCCATTTCAATCAATCCTTCAGTCAGTGTATCTCAGCAGCTACAATGTATTCTTATATTAACAAGGTAACATTATCTATTGTTACAGTTTGCAGCTCGATCTGCTGTGAATGTTGGCAACAAATGATCACAAACAGGAAAGTGTTACAAAGATCTTGCACTGCTGGGGAAGTGTGCTAAAATCTGCTACAGAGATCAAAAGATGCAGAGTATATTAAAAATGGCATTAGGGTTGAATAATAAAAAATACAAAAAATTCAGTAGGTATTTAATACTACAGTGAAAAAATCTGTCCTGCGCTCAGGCAGTTTAGTAGAGGCACCCTAGGGTGTCAGTGAGTGTCACATAGAGTGGAGCTGGAGAGTATACACGGACCAGAATAAAGTCAAAGCCGGGAAGGATTAAACCTTTACCTATGTAGGCTCATAAACCTGGTCCTGCTCTCCTCTGATCTCCGATATCTGGGCGTGTAGCCTTCTGAAGAAATGGCATAGGAAGGAAGGAATCTGGCGCTACAGCCTGTCACAAACTCCAGGGCACTTCCGGGTTAGAACAAAAACTTTATTGGCCCTCACGAACACAGCTACATCACTGTCTCCCCCTCAACGCGTTTCACGCTCGAATCAGTGCTTCGTCTTGGAGAGGTCCAATAAAGTTTTTGTTCTAACCCGGAAGTGCCCTGGAGTTTGTGACAGGCTGTAGCGCTGGATTCCTTCCTATTTAATACTACAGAACTGCCTTTTTTTTTAAAGTATGTACCCCCGCAGCAATGTCACGACAGCATTATCTCCGGTGCCGCGGCTTTAACCTTTTCAGCAGTAGCACCTGAGACAATAAGCTGTGCTATATCTGTACGGCACTGGGTACATTGTAGGTGCTATATAAGAAAACCAAATATTATTATTAATAATTTAATTTTGAATTTCAAAAAAGAAAATACCAGTGCAAGTGACTTCACAAAAATAAAGAAGACTGCACAATAAAAAGATAATTCTACAACCCAAAGAGAGCTGCTGCTCTACTAAATAAGACCCCCCAGTACATCTTTACAATACCTCCAGACCAGAAGAGCAATATCTGAGAGGGTATTGTGTCCTTGGTCTGGTCTGGTATTTTGAATTGAAGTACTTTCATGCTGCTTTTTAAATGAATCGACAGTATTCATTGTTTGTATTCAAAACCAACTTTACCTCAAAGTTGTTGCCTGTTTCATTTGTGCTTTTGGGAAATTGTTTACAGGATATAATGTGTGTCATTACCCAGAATCCCTGGCTGCAGTGGAAGCACTGTATGTTAATAGATAATGGGGAAAGGCAGGGTTGCAGGCCTGTCTGAGATGTGAATTTGCTGATAAGTGGTATTTTTATTTGCTTTTACAGGGTAAGGAATTCAATAAACCAAAAGCCTGAGTGTGCGCAAATAGTGTCTGACATATTGATTTTGATGTTGTTTTTTAGTAAGTCAAGTTCCAATAATTCTCTTCATTATGAACCCAAGACTTGACACAAGATGTGGCAGGAAGTTCCTAGAAATCAAACCCATTGAACAGAATTGGCAAGGACATACCGAACATTAAGTAACAAAATATTAATTCTGTGTTTCAGATAATAGCTACTCACTCATATTCCCCTTAAAATGGTTACAATCTAGACACAATCTGTCAGCACATGCAACAAAGACACACACACACTTTTACTATTTCTAGTAAACAAGTTGAGTACTAGAAAAGTCCAACCAAATTAACAGTATATGAATCATAAAAATGACAAAGTCAACGCTATGAGTGGCCCAAAGCGAATGCTCTGGCAATCACGTGTATTCTAATCAGATCAGAAATACTATATCAGGGACCAGTGCAACATCTAAAATGTGTGCCCGTGCATTACTGTAGGGGTGTGCAAACTGGGGGGCGCGAGAATCTCTAGAGAGGGGGCGCAGCGGTTACAGAGGCCCGTCGCTCTTCACCACAGCATTTAAATGAAATGCCCGGGGGAAGCGGGTGACCTCTGTAACTCCCTAACTGCTCTCTGCCGGGTCTTCTGCGACGCGGCATCAAATGACGCAGCGGGGTGACGCGATGTCACACGACCCGCAACGTCATTTGACGCCGAGTCCTTGGAGAGGGGAGGCGCGAACGCTGCGGCTGCAGGGCAGGGGGACACAGCTCAGCTTAACTGTCTACAGTTAAGCACAACTGGATTTTTAAATCTTATATTACTGATTCTGGCGCATAAACTCTGAACATAAGTGTTGCCAATACTGGATCAGAACAAATGGTAGATCAAGCTCAGTACCTTGCATTCCACAGTCACACATACCAAAAGCTGCTGAATAAGTGCATCACTTATATTATCTGGTGCCAAGGCGCATGTCCATGACGATAGTATCTATGTATGGACTTCATCTTAGACTTAGTAGGATTTTTAAGCTTGGCCATTTTGCCAGGCACTCATTCAGAAATCGTAAACTTTCAGAGCAATCACATACTAATCATTGTCACGGTACTAGTGATAGGTTATAATATATACAAAATATCTGGGTTGAATTGAACACGACTTAGATATAATAAATATAGTTTATTCCTTAAAGAAGGAGAACACACAAGATGATACAAATAACAGACAAGAAATAGCACTTATTTAGGGGGTTGGACAATGAAGCAATCAGGTACAGGATTGGCAATTCATTCAGCAATACAGGTTCAAATGAAGACATCACGAAAAAGACATTGGGTATAGGGCTTACACGCGTTTATATGGAGTTTCAGCCCCATACCCTAACCTTGGACGCCTGAAAGTCTACCAGACTTGTATCTAGTCAGGAAACCCGTTTGTCTGTAGGTGTGAATTATGGCACTTACAGACCACTCAGGCTCTGCGTTTCTCCGCCCTATTGTACACAATCAGAGTAGTCAAGTCTTTGATCAGAGGGGCTGTTATAGACAAAGTGTCGCCCTCCTGAACATTAACATAAAGCAGAGCCAGTAACTTTCCCGGGCTTCTATACCAGCCTTGCAAAACAGTATATTCTTTAATATCTACATATATTAAAATAATCCGTTCTGTGGGTCTGAGCGGGCTGAAATTTGCCAGGTCCTTATGCCGGAGGACCTTGGCCATAGTGGCCAAATATCAGCCTTCCACGACCCCCAGAACCGGAGATACAAAAAACAAGTTAAAATCCCCTATTAACTTTAATGCAGGATTCTCCGCTATAAGCTCAAAGAAATCTCTGCGTTTCACTCTTCCATTGAAATCAATGGGCTCCGCCGCTATAAGCTTTCAATGGAGCAACTCCGCCATTGAAGTCAATGGGGAAATCACAATTTCCCCATTTGCCCATACTCCGTCTGGTTGATCGGAGAGGGCTGGAAATTGCCATGCAGTCATGCTGGAGCAGTGACTACATGCGACCAAAATCCCAGACCTCTGGTACTCACAGAACCGGAGATATGGGTTTTACCTTTACACACTTTCTGACTTAGCCGTTTCAAAGCCACGCGGCTTTCTCCATTAGAATCAATATGGCCGGCGCCTCCATTGGAAATGCATGGGCCGGCGCCGCCATAGGATTCAATGGGACCTCCGCTACCATTAGAGTAAATGGCGCGACCCTCGTGGCGAGCGCGACCCTTTACGGGGGTCCTTAATTCTCGGACCCGGTGGTGGTCGAGTGTGGGGGTTCCTAGGGTCTAGGAGCTAAAAGAATTTTATTCCTGGGTGCCCTAGAACCTAAGCTTCCCACGCCAATTGTATTTGAACTTGAACTAGTGTGATCAAAAGCTCTTTTTTAGATATTGTATCCGCTTCTGCGGTCTGCGGTTTGGATGGCTGCCAACTCGTTCCTGGAGGTCGGTGTCGAGGAATCCCCATTGAAATGATTGGCTCCATTGACTTACAATGGGGAACCGCCGCTCCTCCTCTCGGGCGCCACCTGCAGGTCTTCTCTGAGAATGGGCCCAAATCGCCGGAATCTCCACAGGGGTTACATGGGCTGTAATGGCGACCTATGGAGAGACTGTAAAATGGAGCCTGCAAAGGCGGGAAAAGGGACAAAGGGCCATAAACATAAAATTAACGTTAACCCTTTCCCTCCCGCCTAGATCCCATTGTAGGTGTTGGTGCAGACACTGGAATGGGAATAATACATATTCACGGTTGGGGCAGAAGCAGGGGCAGAACTACAGTACTGGACATCATTCCAGTTAACCCCTCGCCTCCCAGGTGAGAGCAGGGGGTGGCCAAATGGGGTGTAACCGCTTTAATACGAGGCCAAACCCCCTCTCCCATGACAATCATGTAGTATGAATATGAGTAGTGCCGATCAACCTTAAGATTTACCAAAATGTCGTTTTACAGTGACCTTTTTACTGTAGAATCCGCTGCTGCCAAAACAAACTTGCAATATTATGGGGGTTATTAGACTTCAGTAGTACACCCGTCGACATTATTGTAGTTTAATGAATAACGCCCACTGTCTCTGTTATTTAAGAAAACGACCTTTATGCAGTAAAAAAGGTTCAATAGCATTTATTTAGATCATTAACAGAATTTGCTATAAGCAGGGGTGAGCAAACTTTTTATGCCGAGACCCCCTTTTCATCCATGAAATTTCTCGGGGCCCCCCCTGCCTGATGTAATCAAAATCACATGAAAAAAAAAAACCTTTATTAAACGGTATACAATGTAAATACAAATATGTCTAAATTTCAACTCCCCTCCTTCCCCCCCCATCCCCTCCTTTTTTACCTTCTCCCATTTGCCTTTTTATTCTCCCTGCTCTATGGCTTGCTGCCCCCAGTGTCATTGACACTCCTACCTACAGTATTGTTTTATTTTACTTTTTCCTTTTTTTAAATTTTTGTACATTCAGTGTGATTGATATAGTGGCAGCCACCCTTTCACTTGCAGAGGATCGCAGTGAAGCAGGTTGCCAGCAGAGGAGAGCAGAACCACAGCGCTATTGTAGGGCAGACACCAGAAAGGAGGGGCTTTTTACATCAGAGCGCTGGGGTGTGCTCCTCCCCCGTACCTACAAAGCCCCCATGCGTGTACACACAATCACGTGGCCGCCACCTGCACTATCCTGTTCGGTCGTCTGCGCACATCTTCTTCGGCTGCCCGCCCGCGCACAGCTTCTTGGCCGCCCTTGCATAGGTTTTTCGCCCTCCCGCGCACAGCGTCTGCCGGCCTGCGCACTCAAGGTTTTGCCGCACACAGACTGCGCCACCTCTAAATAATCTTGCGCCCCCAGTTTGCGCACGCTGCATTCAATCACAACACACACAATCACAGCACACATACTCAATCACAACACACACAGACATAACACACACTCATATCACAGCACACACACACAACACACACTCAATCACAACCAACACAGATACAACACACACACACACAATCACAACACACACTTTCACCTGGGGGGGCGGGTGTGTGTGTGAAGTCACAAGCATGCTCCTGCTCCGGTCTCAGTAGCTGCTGCACACAGACAGGAGGAGGAGGAGGTGTCTGAGTGCAGGGAATGCCCCGCCCCCGCAGCAAGCCACAGAGAAGCAGCAGCAGCACAGAGCTTGCACAGCTCTGCCCGTCCCCAGGTTTTGCCGCACGCTGCCTGCGCCCCCCGTAAATAATCTTGCGCCCCCCAGTTTGCGCACCGCTGTGCTATCGAACATTCAATGACTATTGTATTGTGATGAGGAACTCCGCTACTTTGAAAAAGCCCCGCAAGTGGAAAGAAACTGCCAGATATTACTAGTTATATTTACACATTTAATCTGCAAATGACAACTGTCTTTGTGTTGTGGTCTCAATACCCCACCCTGGGTTAATATTACTAAAGGTGTATTAAGTACTGTAGTGCTTTATTAATTAAAACCACAGGAGAGTGGTTTTGTTCCCTTATTGACTCAGTGATATATGAAGCATTGATTCAATACACATCTAGGGGGTATAGTCTGAAACAACCGTTCGGTCTGTTTTCAGCCGAAAAATTCCCATCATGGGATTTTCAGCATGTTAATAAAGTATGTCGACATGTTTCTATGTCAGAGGACCTCTCCACTGGCATTCCTAAAGCATTTTAGGTATACTGTAAGATGTAGATGTTCTCTGGAGGCAATCTGGGAAGAATGTGTTGCGAGAAAATAATCAATCATGTAGTATTGGTTCTATTTTTTTAGTGTGTGCTATTCTGAAAACCAATAGGATATAAAATATTAAGAGCCGTTTTTTTGTCAATTTTGCACATTTTATTGAAAACTGTGACTGTCGAACCTTTTTAGGAGGGCATCCATAACTGTTGGTAAACACACAGTAACGATGTTTTCTTTACATTATGCATTATACGCGTTTTGCATTCTTCCAAGTTTTTCCTGTCAACATAATATCACATGATATGATAACTCATTGGTATTTTTCAATATTCTTGTTCTCAGTGACTGGTCTTAGATTAAATGTTGACTTTGTCTTTGCATTTATTGCAGTCTTTACTTGACCCTAGTTTCTAAGAATGTTTATCTATTTTTGGAATGAAGCTTTCTTTTTCATATCACTTCTGTGAAGGGGCAGGCTCGCTTACTGTACCAGAAAAAATAAGATATTGTTTTACCAAATTTTAACTGTACCACTCATGTTAACTCACACACTTTGTTTTGTGTAAACTCATTATGAAAAGTACACATTTCCCCTTTGCAGCCCCTATTAGTATTGCAGGGGTTAATTTAATTGAGTTATACACTGCATCATCAAAGCATATTAAATTATTCATCTGGCACATTTTGAATATCTGAAGGGTGTTTTTTTTTTATTTTTTTATTTTTTTAAATGGACGTCCTTTACTTTTTAACTTTTTTACTTTTAAAGTTTCCGGCAACGAACTTCGGTTACTGGCAATGAAACCTACTTTTGGGCAGGGAAATATAAGTCTTGCAGTGGTGACCTCTTGATTCAGGGCCTATGTCCACCAATAGGAAAGCCGATCAGTAAAGGCACCAAATTACATCACCCTCAGTGACTATCTGGGAGACAGATTGGAAAATATCAAATACCCTCTTCTTGAAATGGAAGGGAGTTTTGTACTAAGGCAGGGGTGTGCAAACTGGGGGGCGCAAGATTTGCAAGGGGAGTGCGGCAGTTACAGAAGTCCCACGCCCTTCCCCAAGGCATTTAAATTAAATGCCGGGGGAGGCGTGAGGCCTCTGTAATGTCCCTTTCCTGCTGCCAGCTGGGTCTACAGTGACGTGGGGTCATGTGATGCGACACGTCGCCATGACAACGCGCATCAAATGATGCTGCGAGGTGACGTGACATGACCTGCAGGGTCATTTGACGCCGGGTTCTAACTGAGGGGGGCTCCCAGGCAGGGTGGCACACGCCAAAAACTTTGCGCAACCCTGTACTAAGGCAGTATTTGAGCAGAACTGATGCAAATAGCATTACTTGTATTAATGTACCAAGCACTTCACTCCAGATTTTCCCTATGTGTTTACGATGTGGAATTTTGTGTCAAAAGGAAGAATTAGGGAGGAGTTACCTGGCACAGATTATAATGAGCAAAAAGGATCAACGGGCACACAAAAAGGGGAACAAGGTAGTATAAAACACAAAGCGGGGTTAAAAAATACGGAAATGGGGTGATATACCTTTACAGATAGATTAACTCAAAAAGGCATGGCATCAAGCAAGTGAAGCAAAGTAAAGACATGGTTGCAGTACTGGGAAGGGAGATATAAGGTAAACAGAGTAAAGGGCATAAACAGTATAGACGCAGCAAACAAAATATATATAATAAAATAAAAAAACAAGGAAATAGATTGGTAATGTCCAGATCCTGAAAAAGTGTTCTGAAAAAGTGTTCTGAAAAAGGTCCAAAAAGGTGCAAATGCAGATAAGCGGGATAAATACAATGCCAGTCTAGTGAGTAAGAAGATGCTGCTTCTGGACGAAAGTTCTCTACTTCCTGATTAGTGAAAATAGATCAATAGTGGGAGAAGCGCACACACAAAACAAACAATGTGTAGATGACAATAAATGTAATGGGTCAATATAAAAGGAGAATATACTCACAAGATACGGTTGATACGGTTCTACACAAAGTTAGTGTACAAAATAAAGCAAATTGGACTTACGTAGTAAAAATATATGCACTGGTTGAAGGATAGACAATAGAGGGTTGTCATTAATGGAACTTTTTCAGGTTGGGCTAAAGTCGTGAGTGGAGTACCTCAGGGATCGGATCTGGGACCCCTGCTTTATAACTTGTTTATTAATGACCTTGAGGTTGGCGTTGAGAGCAAAGTCTCCATCTTTGCTGATGACCCTTAATTGTGTAAGGTAGTCGAATCAGAGCACGATATAATTTATCTCCAGAAGGACTTGGATAGACTGGAAACTTGGACAGGTAAATTGCAGATGAGGTTTAATACAAATAAATGTAAGGTTATGCATTTGGGAAACCAGAATAAATAGACAATTTACAAATTAAATGGGGATAAATTGGGGGAATCCTTGATGTAGAAGGATTTAGGAGTGCTTGTTGACAGCAGGCTTAGCAATAGTGCCCAAAGTCATGCAGTAGCTGCAAAGACAAACAAGATCTGATCTTGCATTAAACGGGTAATGGATGGAAGGGAAGTAAACATAATTATGTCCCTTTATAAAGCATTAGAGAGACTACACCTTAAATATTTATGTATGTATGTATGTCTTTATTTTGATAGCGAAGAAGTAGAATCCGGCACACGGTCTTAAACATCAAAGAAAAGGGGGTTTATTGTGCCAAGGAATCCAACGTTTCGGCAGTAATACTGCCTTTCTCATCTTTGATATTAAGACCGTGTGCTTCTTCTTCACTTGATCTATTTGGGACATCAGGAGCTCCCCAGAACCAGCGCACCGGCGGTTAAGTACCCCACTATCATCTGTTTGTTTGAGTGCGTGCACTACCATCATTCGATTTATCTGCAAATGACAACTGTCTTTGTGTTGTGGTCTCAATACCCCACCCTGGGTTAATATTACTAAAGGTGTATTAAGTACTGTAGTGCTTTATTAATTAAAACCACAGGAGAGTGGTTTTGTTCCCTTATTGACTCAGTGATATATGAAGCATTGATTCAATACACATCTAGGGGGTATAGTCTGAAACAACCGTTCGGTCTGTTTTCAGCCGAAAAATTCCCATCATGGGATTTTCAGCATGTTAATAAAGTATGTCGACATGTTTCTATGTCAGAGGACCTCTCCACTGGCATTCCTAAAGCATTTTAGGTATACTGTAAGATGTAGATGTTCTCTGGAGGCAATCTGGGAAGAATGTGTTGCGAGAAAATAATCAATCATGTAGTATTGGTTCTATTTTTTTAGTGTGTGCTATTCTGAAAACCAATAGGATATAAAATATCAAGAGCCGTTTTTTTGTCAATTTTGCACATTTTATTGAAAACTGTGACTGTCGAACCTTTTTAGGAGGGCATCCATAACTGTTGGTAAACACACAGTAACGATGTTTTCTTTACATTATGCATTATACGCGTTTTGCATTCTTCCAAGTTTTTCCTGTCAACATAATATCACATGATATGATAACTCATTGGTATTTTTCAATATTCTTGTTCTCAGTGACTGGTCTTAGATTAAATGTTGACTTTGTCTTTGCATTTATTGCAGTCTTTACTTGACCCTAGTTTCTAAGAATGTTTATCTATTTTTGGAATGAAGCTTTCTTTTTCATATCACTTCTGTGAAGGGGCAGGCTCGCTTACTGTACCAGAAAAAATAAGATATTGTTTTACCAAATTTTAACTGTACCACTCATGTTAACTCACACACTTTGTTTTGTGTAAACTCATTATGAAAAGTACACATTTCCCCTTTGCAGCCCCTATTAGTATTGCAGGGGTTAATTTAATTGAGTTATACACTGCATCATCAAAGCATATTAAATTATTCATCTGGCACATTTTTTTTTTTTTTTTTTTTTAAATGGACGTTCTTTACTTTTTAACTTTTTTACTTTTAAAGTTTCCGGCAATGAACTTCGGTTACTGGCAATGAAACCTACTTTTGGGCAGGGAAATATAAGTCTTGCAGTGGTGACCTCTT
This sequence comes from Ascaphus truei, assembly GCF_040206685.1. NCBI lineage: Eukaryota > Metazoa > Chordata > Amphibia > Anura > Ascaphidae > Ascaphus > Ascaphus truei. The sequence continues at coordinate 20,517,625 of NC_134503.1, forward strand.
GATTCAGGGCCTATGTCCACCAATAGGAAAGCCGATCAGTAAAGGCACCAAATTACATCACCCTCAGTGACTATCTGGGAGACAGATTGGAAAATATCAAATACCCTCTTCTTGAAATGGAAGGGAGTTTTGTACTAAGGCAGGGGTGTGCAAACTGGGGGGCGCAAGATTTGCAAGGGGAGTGCGGCAGTTACAGAAGTCCCACGCCCTTCCCCAAGGCATTTAAATTAAATGTCGGGGGAGGCGTGAGGCCTCTGTAATGTCCCTTTCCTGCTGCCAGCTGGGTCTACAGTGACGTGGGGTCATGTGATGCGACACGTCGCCATGACAACGCGCATCAAATGATGCTGCGGGGTGACGTGACATGACCTGCAGGGTCATTTGACGCCGGGTTCTAACTGAGGGGGGCTCCCAGGCAGGGTGGCACACGCCAAAAACTTTGCGCAACCCTGTACTAAGGCAGTATTTGAGCAGAACTGATGCAAATAGCATTACTTGTATTAATGTACCAAGCACTTCACTCCAGATTTTCCCTATGTGTTTACGATGTGGAATTTTGTGTCAAAAGGAAGAATTAGGGAGGAGTTACCTGGCACAGATTATAATGAGCAAAAAGGATCAACGGGCACACAAAAAGGGGAAAAGGGGAACGGGCACACAAAGCGGGGTTAAAAAATACGGAAATGGGGTGATATACCTTTACAGATAGATTAACTCAAAAAGGCATGGCATCAAGCAAGTGAAGCAAAATAAAGACATGGTTGCAGTACTGGGAAGGGAGATATAAGGTAAACAGAGTAAAGGGCATAAACAGTATAGACGCAGCAAACAAAATATATATAATAAAAATTAAAAAACAAGGAAATAGATTGGTAATGTCCAGATCCTGAAAAAGTGTTCTGAAAAAGTGTTCTGAAAAAGGTCCAAAAAGGTGCAAATGCAGATAAGCGGGATAAATACAATGCCAGTCTAGTGAGTAAGAAGATGCTGCTTCTGGACGAAAGTTCTCTACTTCCTGATTAGTGAAAATAGATCAATAGTGGGAGAAGCGCAAACACAAAACAAACAATGTGTAGATGACAATAAATGTAATGGGTCAATGTAAAAGGAGAATATACTCACAAGATACGGTTGATACGGTTCTACACAAAGTTAGTGTACGAAATAAAGCAAATTGGACTTACGTAGTAAAAATATATGCACTGGTTGAAGGATAGACAATAGAGGGTTGTCATTAATGGAACTTTTTCAGGTTGGGCTAAAGTCGTGAGTGGAGTACCTCAGGGATCGGATCTGGGACCCCTGCTTTATAACTTGTTTATTAATGACCTTGAGGTTGGCGTTGAGAGCAAAGTCTCCATCTTTGCTGATGACCCTTAATTGTGTAAGGTAGTCGAATCAGAGCACGATATAATTTATCTCCAGAAGGACTTGGATAGACTGGAAACTTGGACAGGTAAATTGCAGATGAGGTTTAATACAAATAAATGTAAGGTTATGCATTTGGGAAACCAGAATAAATAGACAATTTACAAATTAAATGGGGATAAATTGGGGGAATCCTTGATGTAGAAGGATTTAGGAGTGCTTGTTGACAGCAGGCTTAGCAATAGTGCCCAAAGTCATGCAGTAGCTGCAAAGACAAACAAGATCTGATCTTGCATTAAACGGGTAATGGATGGAAGGGAAGTAAACATAATTATGTCCCTTTATAAAGCATTAGAGAGACTACACCTTAAATATTTATGTATGTATGTATGTCTTTATTTTGATAGCGAAGAAGTAGAATCCGGCACACGGTCTTAAACATCAAAGAAAAGGGGGTTTATTGTGCCAAGGAATCCAACGTTTCGGCAGTAATACTGCCTTTCTCATCTTTGATATTAAGACCGTGTGCTTCTTCTTCACTTGATCTATTTGGGACATCAGGAGCTCCCCAGAACCAGCGCACCGGCGGTTAAGTACCCCACTATCATCTGTTTGTTTGAGTGCGTGCACTACCATCATTCGATTTATTTATATAGCGCCATTAGTGTATATAGCGCTTCACATTAGTAATACACGAGACAATCCTATAAATAACAAATAATACAAATAACAGATCATGAGAATAAGTGCTTCAGACATAAAAGTTACATTTCAGAAGAGGAGTCCCAGCTCCGGGGAGCTTGGTGGGGAGAACGTACAGAGACAGTAGGAGGGCATTCAGATAAGTGCGTCTGCAGGGGGCCAAGCTTTATGTATCGTGTACAATATTAGCCACGGTGTTGCTCATATTTTTCTTTAAGCAAGCGTGTCTTAAGGTGGGTCTTAAAGGTGGATAGAGAGGGTGCTAGTCGGGTATTGAGGGGAAGGGCATTCCAGAGGTGCGGGGCAGAAAGTGAGAAAGGTTTAAGATGGGAGAAGGCTTTAGATACAAAGGGAGTAGAGAGAAGACATCTTTGAGCAGAACGCAAGAGTCGGGATGGTGCATAGCGAGAAATTAGGGCTGAGATGTAAGTAGGAGCAGAAGACTGTAAAGCTTTAAAAGTGAGGAGGAGAATTGAGTGCGAGATGCGTCATTTTATAGGAAGCCAGGAGAGTGATTTCAGCTGGGGAGTCACTGAGACAGATTTCGGAAATAGTAGAGTGATTCTGGCAGCAGCGTTTAGGATAGATTGTAGGGGAGACAGGTGAGAGGCAGGAAGACCGGACAGCAGGAGGTTACAGTAATCGAGGCGGGAGAGAATGAGAGCCTGAGTCAAAGTTTTAGCAGGAAAGCAACAGAGGAAAGGGCGTATATTTGTAATATTGTGGAGGAAAAAGCGACAGGTTTTAGATACGTTTTGAATGTAAGGGGCAAATGTGAGAGAGGAGTCGAGTGTGACCCCTAGACAGCGTGCATGGGTGAATGATGGTACTTCCAACACTAATATGGAGTATAATTTTGGGCACCACTCCTTATAAAAAACATTATGGAAGTAGAGAGATTGCAGAGAAGAGCAACCAAATTAACAAAGTTGATGGATAATCTGATTTATGCGGAGAGGCTAGCTAAATTAGAAAAGATATATATATACAAATATATTCAAAACGCATTGGAGAGCTTTTTGTCCCTTTAGTGAACCCGCAGCAGAGGAGACATCCCTTTAGTGAATCCCCAGCATTACATAGTTACATAGTAGATGAGGTTGAAAAAAGACGTAGGTCCATCAAGTTCAACCTATGCTAAATTTAGACAACAGATACTTTATCCTATATCTGTACTTACTTATTGATCCACAGGAAGGCAAACAAAAAACCTCATTAAGGGGAAAAATAAATTCCTTCCTGACTCCAAGAATTGGCAATCGGATTAATCCCTGGATCAACATCCTTCCCATGTATACTTATTTGGTGTATCCCTGTATACCTTTCCCATCTAAAAAGATGTCCAACCTTTTTTTGAACAAATCTATTGTATCTGCCATCACAGTCTCCATGGGTAATGAATTCCACATTTTAACTGCCCTTACTGTAAAGAACCCTTTCCTTTGTTGCTGATGAAATTTCCTTTCCTCCAACCTTAAGGGATGGCCCCGAGTCCTTAGTACTGCCCGTGGGATGAATTGTTCTTTTGAAAGCTCCTTGTATTGTCCCTGAATATATTTGTATATAGTTATTATATCCCCTCTTAGACGCCTCTTTTCTAATGTAAATAAATCTAATTTAGCTAGCCCCTCCTCATAAGTTAGAATGTCCATCCCCTTTATTAATTTGGTGGCTCTTCTCTGCACTCTCTCTAGTTCCATAATGTCTTTTCTTAGGATTGGTGCCCAAAATTGTACTCCATATTCAAGGTGTGGTCTTACTAATGCTTTGTAAAGGGGCATAATTATGTTTACTTCCCTTTCATCCATTGCCAGTTTGATGCAAGATAAGATATTGTTTGCCTTTGCAGCAACTGCATGACATTGGGCACTATTGCTATGCCTGCTGTCTACAAGCACTCCTAAATCCTTCTCCATCAAGGATTCCCCCAATATATCTCCATTTAATTTGTACGTCGCCTTTTTATTCTTGCATCCCAAATGCATAACCTTACATTTATCTGTATTAAACCTCATCTGCCATTTACCTGCCCACGTTTCCAGTCTCTCCAAGTCCTTCTGAAGAGAAATTACATCCTGCTCTGATTCTATTATCTTACACAATTTAGTATCATCAGCAAAGATGGAGACTTTGCTCTCGATCCCAACCTCAAGGTCATTAATAAAGAAGTTAAAAAGCAGGGGTCCCAGAACCGATCCCTGAGGTACTCCACTCACGACTTTAGCCCAACCTGCAAAAGTTCCATTTATGACAACCCTCTGTTGTCTGTCCTTTAACTAGTTTTCAATCCAGGTGCATATATTATTACTGAGTCCAATTTTCTTTATTTTGTACACCAACCTCTTGTGTGAAACCGTTTCAAAAGCCTTTGCAAAATCTAAGTAGACGACATCTTCTGCATTACCCTGGTCTAAATTCCTACTTACCTCCTCAAAGAAACAAATAAGGTTAGTTTGGCAAGATCTATACTTCATAAATCCATGCTGACTATTACTAATAATTTTTTTTCCATTAGGTATTCCTGAATATTATCCCGTATTAAACCTTCAAGTAGTTTCCCTACTATTGAAGTCAGGCTTACAGGTCTGTAATTTCCCGGTTGTGATCTAGCTCCCTTTTTAAATATAGGCACCACATCTGCTTTACGCCAATCTTGTGGTACTGAGCCTGTGGAAATGGAGTCCTTGAATATTAAATATAATGGTTTTGCTATTACTGAGCTTAACTCCTTGAGAACTCTTGGATGTATGCCATCGGGGCCAGGTGCCTTATTTACTTTAATTTTCTCAAGTCGCTTATGAACTTCTTCCTCAGTTAACCAATTGTTCATTAATATGGAGAGTGTGGCTTCCTCCTGCGGCACTACTGTTGAACTTGATTCTTCCCTGGTAAACACAGAGGCAAAGAATTTGTTTAATACCTCAGCTTTTTCCTTATCTCCAATAATCTGCCTACCATCTCACACTGAAAGGGTCCTATATTTTCTTTTCTCATTTTTTTTGTTATTAAGGTACTTAAACAACTTTTTAGGGTTGACCTTACTTTCAATCCTTTTTTCATTATCCATTTTTCTAATTTGATTACCCTTTTGCAATTTTTGTTACATTCCTTATAATTCTGATACGATGTCTCTGTTCCTTCTGACTTAAAGAATCTAAACGCCTTCCTCTTCTTGTCCATTTCCTCCCCTACCTGTTTATTTAGCCACATTGGTTTTTACTTATTTCTTTTATACTTATTACCCAAGGGTATACACTGATAAGTGTGCTTTTCTAACAATGTTTTAAAGACTGCCCATTTATCGTCTACATTTTTTCTTGCATAAACATCATCCCATTGTATTACTACTAGATTAGACCTCAGTTTATTAAAATTTCCCTTTCTAAAGTTTAAAGTCTTTGTTGAACCCAAGTAATCTGTTTTTTTGATAATTTATTTCAAATGAGACCATGTTATGATCACTGTTACCCAAATGTTCCTGGACTTGAATATTTGTTATTACTTCTACATTGTTTGATATGACCAAATCCAGAACTGCCCCCCTCCTGGTTGGTTCCTGAATAATTTGGGTCATATAATTGTCTTTGAGCACCCCCAAAAACCTGTTTCCTTTTGTTGTAACGCTAATCTCATTGCCCCAGTCTATGTCTGGATAATTAAAATCCCCCATTATGCAAACATGACCAAGTTTTGATGCCTTCTCCATTTGCAAAAGTATTTTAGCTTCCTCAATCTCACAGATATTTGGTGGTTTATAGCATATTCCCACAAACATTTTCTTTATACTTTTACCTCCACTGCTAATTTCTATCCACAAAGTCTCCACATTTTCATCATTCCCTTCATAGACATCATCACTTATAATAGGTTTTAGATCCGGTTTAAAATATAAACATACTCCACCTCCCCTTCTATTTGATCGATCCTTCCGAAAAGAGAATAACCCTCTAAATTAACTGTCCAGTCATGAGTTTCATCCCACCATGTTTCAGTAATGCCTATGATATCATACTGCTCCCTTGCAGCTAATAATTCAAGCTCCCCCATTTTATCTGTCAGGCTTCTTGCATTAGCAAGCATGCATTTAAGTTTTTTTTCAGCCTGTACTATTATCTTATCTACTCCTTCCTTTCTGCTCCCACTTGGTTCAGTCTTTAGAAGTTTTCTAGTATTATCTGTATTTACTATGGGTGTCTCACTGCTTGTCAAACTTGCACTTGCCCTCATTCTAATTCCATACCACCTTGTATCCTCATCTATTCCATTTAGTTCATTACCTGTTCATTTCCCTCCCCCCTCCATCCTAGTTTAAAATCTCCTCCAACCTTTTTAGCATTCCCCCCCTAGCACAGAAGATTCCTCTTCATTGAGGTGCAATCCGTCCCTAGAATATAGATGGCACCTCTCAGAAAAGGAGTCCCAGTGCTCTAAAAACCCAAACCCCTCCTTCTTGCACCACTTTCTTAGCCATGCATTAACCTCCCTGATCTCTGACTGTCTCCCTGCGGTAGCACATGGCACTGGTAGTATTTCAGAAAATACTACCTTGGAGGTCCTTGCCTTAAGCTTTTGGCCTAGATCCCTGTAATCATTTTTTAGGACCCTCCATCTTTCTCTAACTTTGTCATTGGTGCCAACGTGTACCAAGACCGCCGGGTCAATCCCAGCCCCCCCCCCCCCCCCCAACAATCTGTCTACCCGATCCGCAATGTGCTGAACCCGAGCACCCGGGAGACAACAAACTGTGCGGTTCATGCGGTCCCGGCAACAGATTGCCCTATCTACCTTCCTAATAATGGAGTCCCCTACCACCACAATCTTTCTTTGTATCTGAGCATCCTGAGTCCCCACTGTGCTGGAGGAACTATTCCCCTGGCTGCTAGAGGAATTAATCTCCCCCCAGCCTTGCCATTTCTGCCCCAACATTCCCAATATCTTCACTCAACATGGCAAATCTATTGGGATGTGTCAGCTCAGAAACGACCTGCCTCTCCCTATTGCCCCTGCTTCCCCTTCTAACTGTCACCCAGCTACCTACCTGCTCCTCACTAACAGCGCCACCATCTGCACCACTAGTCGAAGCAAGGGCCTGCTCAGTGAGCTCTAATTCCCTTTCAAGATTGCCAATGTCCCTCAATATTGCAAGTTGCCTCTTCAGATCAACAATCTCTGACTCTAAAGAGACCACCCGCTCACACTTTTCACAGCGGTATGCTCCTTGGAACAGCTTCTCCAAGTGCACATACATGTGGCAAGATGTGCATTGAGTGGCATTTTCAATCCTGCTCATTCTAGCAACTATGAAGTTTAGAAGTACTAACAGTAAACTTTACTTCAATAAACGGTACCTTGTTTAACCGCTTCCTTGTTCAAACTGCTTCTGGTTCTAACTGCACACACTTTAACCAACCAGCACTTCAAATCAACCACACAGATCAGTCAGTACACGCAAGCTCCTCATTAAAGTGATGTTGTCACTACCCACCAGACGGGAGGGACGAGACTCTGGACGGGCTAGGGACAGAATCAGAATAACTTACGTTTTTATTATCTTGCGTGTGTTCTCCTTTTATGTTGACCCATTCAATGTATTGTACAGTCTATACATAGTTTGTTTTTTGTTTACGGTTCTTCCACTATAGACCGATTATAATAAGATTATGAAATTGCACCTGTGTCTCACTTATTCTCCCTTCAAACTGCGACAAAAAATCGTGCCAAATATGAAATGGTTTTGCTCTGGCTTCTATCCATCTGCACCAGACGTAAGAAACTTTTTACATTTTGATGCAAGTGAGCTCCAAAATATGGTTAATGCATCTAAACACACTGTCTTTGCTCCAAAATTGCCTTAATACATAGCTCCTCATAATGTAATGTGAATCTGGTCATTTCCTAGAGTAGGAAAAGTGCAGCTCTCTATGTGGATACTTTGCTGGCAAAGGGAGGGGGCTGTGAGTGATTTCTGCGATTGTAAAGAACATGTTTTTGGATGATATCTGCTGAATAGTTTTTGATTGAAAAATATACCTTTTGATGAGGAAAAGTGCTAAACCCACATTTCCCAGTGGTTGTCTTGTCTAGCCTATCATATATAATGTAACCCCCTATACTGTGAAGCTCTGTGACATTTAAGCCATATTTAAAGTAATACTGTAGTTATCCAATCTTTTAGATGAATGGAGGAGCACTTCTCAGCATTTTGAACAGTCTTTTAACCCTGGTGCATGATTTTGCCATTAGCTATAATGCAAATCACTGTTACAAGAAATTGGTACAATGTGACCTGTTGTTTGTCATGTGATTTTATATCCAGTAACACATGCATAGTTCATTATGTGAAAGAAAAGTGTGCTACCCTATTCTGCACATATTTAGAACAATATTTAATTTTTGATGGCACGTTTACGAAGTTCCATGTATAGTTTTCTTCTAAACATCTGTTACTTGCCTGATGTGTGTATTGTGACCTATTATTTTTAGATTTCTGAAATCAAGTATGATGTGACGGTTGATGAATCTACATGAGAAACTTTAGTAAAATGTCTTCTGAAAAACAATTTCCTTCTTCTTTTTCTTCTTCTTTTTAGCATAAACAGGCTGTTCACAAGTTCACTTTAACCTTTGAGCGTGTACAAACACATCAAAGCTTTAACAAATGAAATAAATGTAACATAATAATTGTAGTATTGTATTGCATATTATACTGTCCATTTGCCAAAACAAGCATTTATTTTGCATCTGGTTGGAGGGTAAGTATTTGCTTATTTTGTAAAAGTCAGACTTTTCCCAGGTTCCTTCTATGCTTTATAGTTGGGATATTGTGACAAAAAAAATCTTCACTTGAAATAAGTATTTCCTTGAAATAGCTTGGTTGTTAGAATCTACAACTACAGTATGTGGTTTTAGAATATGCTGTTTTTACAGCTATCCTTCCTTTAATATTTCTGAATTTCATGAGTATATTAAATGTGACCTCCATAACTCTAAATTAAGAATTTATGCTGTCTTAAAATTTATGAAATATTTCAACATGAAAGAAAGGCTCATTCCCTGGGGAAGATTGTACAATAAATCACAGCTCGGTGGATTTAATACGCTGTAGTCAGCAAGATCTGATTTTGCTTCACTCAAATATGAAAAAAATGTAATCCTATAAAATAGCTTAACTGCCAACGTCCCACATAGTAGAATTTTTAATTTCAGCTGTTTCTGCTTGGATTTATTTCCAATATTCCAGCTCAGCTTTTCAATTTCCTCTGTTATTAAAATTTAATTCAGCGCATTAGCATTTAAATTAAAAAAGGTTTTATTTTGTAGGAATCATTGGAAAGGAGGTAAAATTGAAGCTGACCCAGTTTTGCGTTAAATGAATTTCTGATGCCTTTCCCTGCACACCCGATCTGAAATAGAGCTGTTTTTCATTCCATTCTCTTAAAATTTTTCAGAAATCCCCCATCAATGAGAAAGAAAATGATCTGACCGTGTGTGTTACTCTCTGGGAAAATGTTTCCAAAGTTGATTTATGAAAAATAAAAATTGTTAGGGGGGAAAAAATAGACTAAGATTTTGTGCCCTAAGGAAGAGCACTAGTGCGACAGTCAAAATGTTGGATTTTGCAAGTATGTAAGTAATGCATTTAATTTCTGTATGTTGGTGATCTTCTGCATTTATTTTGCTTTTGTTGCCAGTTATGCAAGTTCATCTGTATGTTTTTGTCTCGATGTAAAGATGGAGAAAGTTGCTTATAAGTCTCAGTTGCACCAATGATAAATCTGTAATGTGCCAGATAAAACCTGTGCTATACTTGCCGTAGACTGGTAATTTAAACCGTGGTTATTACAATGCAACATTCTAGTAACTATAGGGTTTGTGTATCACCGTAGAGGAAAGTGTGTTTGGATGCTTTGCTCCATTATTTGGGACTTACGCCTCTTCAGATATAGGACATTTATTTGGGATAATAAGCGGAAAGCATGATGGTGCACAGAGACACAAAATGTGATACATCTCATATAATACTGTATGTGCCCCACGTAACTCCTCCACAGACCCCTCCATCGGTCCTTGACTTGTGTAGATTTGTTGCAGGTTGAGATATGTTGAATGGTTTCATGTCTTTAGACACAACCTTTTCAGATCTCACGTCGCTCCTTCTGATTTATTGTCATTTGATTATTCAGAGATTTGGCAAAGCGGCAGAAAGATGTTTCCCTTATTGAGGGATGGAAATATCCCAGCACCTGGTTCCCGGGCGCCCAAACCTGCTGTCCCGGTGCTGGCAGGGCTGTCTGACCGGTCACCTCCACGACCGGTAACAGCGCACTCAATGCGTTACTAATGCGTGCGCAAAACATATCTGAGAGCGCAGATGGCGACTATGGCAGTGACTGACAGGTGACTCGCCGCTTAGACAGAGGAGGGAGAATGACGCGCAACGGTCCAGGGCCATGTATTTTTAATGTATTTTGTTTTATTTATAAAATATTGTACTTCCTGGAAAGCAATGTGAGTTCCCTCTCATTTTCATGTATGTCCTGGGCACCAAGTAAAGTTCATAACATTACAAGTCACAGTCACAAGCATCTTTAACGTAGGAAATAGCCGAAGTCTTGAAGGAACTTAGACAGTAAGCGTAGGAACTCTGATCAATTGTCCCAACAGCGGGGTGATCGGTGCGAGTAGCAAAGATGCGCGCAGTCTCAATAGATCCCCTTGATTCACAATAGGTGTCTCCCTCTGCAGCTCTCACTCTCCCGTGATCAGCGGGGTAGATACGAAACATGCAAACAAAAAGAAAGCGCAAAAAGGGGAAAACACAATTAATAAAGATAAATGACCTTTATAATAAACTTAAAAATACATACTAAAAATCGTTACATAAAATAAGGGTTCGCATGAACCCACACTTCCACAATTGCGGAGCACTATCGAGGATATGATTGATTCAGGGTATCCTCGATAGTGCTCCGCAATTGTGGAAGTGTGGGTTCATGCGAACCCTTATTTTATGTAACGATTTTTAGTATGTATTTCTAAGTTTATTATAAAGGTCATTTATCTTTATTAATTGTGATCGGCACGAGAAGGGAGACGGACAGATTCTTTATTGAACCATGGGACTCGATGAAGTCTGGAAGTGGATCTAAGGAGATACGGGCTGTATAAAGTGGGGGTGAGAAGCTTGCTCAGATAATTGGGTAACTTGCCCATAAACTATTTGAAGGTAAGACAGAAAATATATATATGTTGCATCAGGACTCCAGGGATAGCCAATCTAGTGGAATGAACATATCCCAATGGGGGAGGGGTGGGGAGACAATATCCCTATAGTCAATAATTGGCATTAGCATCTGCTGTGCAATGTGCTTTCTGACTTAAGGACTTAGGCATGATCCATTTCTGTAAAGTACACCCAGTTTGGGATAGATTTTGGATGTCCGTTTGTCAATATGCAAAGCAAATGTTAAACCACATACCCAAATATGTAAAGCTAGTAACTGAGGCAAGATTCAAAGCTGGTTCAAATCAGTAGGTCTGTCATGGGAAGCTTATGAAATTTAGCCTTGATCCCAAACACCATACATTAGTTACTGTTTTGTTAGCATATAAAAATAGTTTGTTTTGGGTGATCCAGTTTTCAACCTTTGAAAAATCAGATCGCAGTACATTTTCAAGGTCAGAGAAAATGGGACTGCATACATGTAGGATAGTATCATCAACATACATATGCAGAGAAGTTGTCTTACAACCTGTGGATAGGTCATTTATAAAGACAGAAAAATGTAAGGGCCCCTGTACAGAGCCTTGGAGGACCCCACAGGTCATTTCCAAGTGGTTAGAGTTGGAGCCTGAGATAGACATATGTTGGGATCTTCCTGATAAATGCGAGTTAAATGTGATTCGATTGTTTGTGGAACCTTGACTTTATGGCAAAAAAGTGCATAGAGGGAGCGGACAAAACAAGTTCAGTTTTAGAAAGACAAACTTTAAGCTTGTGAAACAACGTGTATAGGGTATATGCCTAGAATAAATATTTTTAGGACAGGATGATAAAATGGGAGTACTGAATTAATTGTAAAGGTACTGTATGCATTTATCCGTGTATGTCATTGGCTAATGAATGTTAAAGAAACAAATCTAAGATAATGTTGATAAACAAAATGCATACCGGGTCAGTCGATAAAGTTAGGTGATTAAATTGAAAGGAAAGCATTTAGATTATTGGGCTGAAGGAGCATGACACAAGCAAGTTGAAGGAGGCGCACAGGAATCAATAGTAAAAAAGCTCACTCTGTGTTTATTAACATATTGATCTGATTGGAATATATTAGTAAACACAGAGTAAGCTTTTTACTATTGATGCTTGTGTGCCTCCTTCAACGTGCTTGTTTGTTGCTACATTTTTGGACCCAGCCTTGGGACGCCGGGATAAGTGGAGGTTGTGCACAAGCGGCAAATACCTATTTATAAAGTACTAGTGTGCCATTGTTATTACATTATTGGGTTGATGGAGCAGCTGAGTTAATAATATCACTGCCTTTCATGCGGGTCAGCCCTGTTTTTGTAACCATGTCGACTCTCCTTGTAACGTTGGGCAGGTCACTTTATCTCCCTGTGCCACTAAAAATTAGATCTAAAAATAAGAGCGCAAACAGAGGGACCCCCGATAGTGTAATATGTAAAGTCAATTTATTATACTGGTTTAGTAAGAAGTATGCACTCACAAATTAGTGATACTGGCAAGCACTGCCAGGTTATCTCCGATGTCTCCGATTGCACTCCGTTGTTGATGCCGTTAACACCCGACCTCCAGGCGTACCGGGGTTTCCTGGTACAGGGTATACGGCACTGTCGTCTGGAGCGTGATGACGTCACTGCGGGTGGAGCTCAACTTCTATGGAAGCCTTTGGGATCAAAAAGCTCTCCTAAAAATTACAAAAAAAATATTCAGGAC